>NC_052173.1:15823383-16192043 GCF_902713615.1 Scyliorhinus canicula
CTCTCTCTGTATATTTAGTCTCTCTCTGTATATTTAGTCTCTCGCTTTATATTTCGTCTCTCACTTTCTGTATATTTAGTCTCTCTCTCTGTATAATTAATGTCTCTATCTCTGTATAGTCTCTCTCTCTCTCTCTGCATATTTAGTCTCACTCTCTCTGTGTATATTTAGTCTCTGTGTATATTTGTCTCTCTCTGTATATTTAGTCTCTCTCTCTGTATATTTAGTCTCTCTCTCTGTTTATTCAGTCTCTCTCTCTGTATATTTAGTCTGTCTCGCTCTCTGTATATTTCGTCTCTCTCTCTGTATATTTAGGCTCTCTCTGTATGTTTAGTCTCTATCTCTCTGTATTTTTAGTCTCTCTCTCTGTATAATTAATGTCTCTATCTCTGTATACTTAGTCTCTCGCTCTCTGTATATTGAGTCTCTCTCTCTCTCTCTGTATATTTAGTCTCTCTCTGTATACTTTGTCTCTCTCTCTCTGTTTATTCAGTCTCTCTCTCTGTATATTTATTCTCTCTCTCTCTGTATGTTTCGTCTCTCTCTGTATATTTAGTCTCTCTCTTTCTGTATGTTTAGTCTCTCTCTCTCTGTATATTTAGTCTCTCTCTCTGTATAATTAATGTCTCTATCTCTGTATATTTAGTCTCTCTCTCTCTCTGTATATTGAGTCTCTCTCTCACTCTGTATATTTAGTCTCTCTCTCTGTATATTTAGTCTCTATCTCTGTCTGTATATTTAGTGTCTCTCTCTCTGTATATTTAGTCTCTCTCTCTGTATATTTAGTCTCTATCTCTGTATATTTAGTCTATCTCTGTATATTTAGTCTCTCTCTGTATGTTTAGTCTCTCTCTGTATGTTTAGTCTCTCTCTGTATAATTAATGTCTCTATCTCTGTATATTTAGTCTCTCTCTCCCTCTCTCTGTATATTGAGCCTCTCTCCTCTCTGTATATTTAGTCTCTCTCTCTGTTTAATTAATGTCTCTATCTCTGTATATTTAGTCTCTCTCTCTCTCTCTCTCTGTATATTGAGTTTCTCTCCTCTCTGTATATTTAGTCTCTCTCTCTCTGTAGATTTAGTCTCTCTCTCTCTGTATATTGAGTCTCTCTCTCTCTCACTGTACATTTAGTCTATCTCTCTGTTTATTTAGTCTCTCTCTGTATATTTATTCTCTCGCTTTATATTTAGTCTCTCTCTTTCTCTATATTTAGTCTCTCTATCTGTATAATTAATGCCTCTCTCTCTGTATATTTGGTCTCTCTGTATATTTAGTCTCTCTCTCTGTATATTTAGTCTCTCTCACTGTGTATATTTTGTGTCTCTCTCTCTCTGTATATTTAGTCTCTCTCTCTCTCTCTCTGTATATTGAGTCTCTCTCCTCTCTGTATATTTTGTCTCTCTCTCTCTGTATATTTAGCCTCTCTCACTCTCTCTGTATATTTAGTCTCTCTCTCTCTGTATATTTTGTCTCTCTCTCTCTGTGTATATTTTGTCTCTCTCTCTGTATATTTAGTCTCTCTGTATATTTAGTGTCTCTCTCTGTATATTTAGTCTCTCTCTCACTCTCTGTATATTTAGTCTCTCTCTCTCTATATATTTAGTCTCTCTCTCTCTGTTTATTTAGTCTCTCTCTCCATATATTGAGTCTCTCTCTCTCTGTATATTTAGTCTCTCTCTCTGTATATTTAGTCTCTCTCTCTATATATTTAGTTTCTCTCTCTCTGTATATTTTGTCTCTCTCTCTCTGTATATTTTGTCTCTTTCTCTCTCGGTATATTTAGTCTCTCTCTGTATATTTAGTCTCTCTCTCTCTGTATATTTAGTCTCTCTCTCTCTCGCTCTTTATATTTAGTCTCTCTCTCTGTATATTTAGTCTCTGTCTCTCTGTATATTTAGTCTCTTTCTCTGTATATTTAGTCTCTCTCTCTCTGTATATTTAGTCTCTCGTTCTCTGTATATTTAGTCTCTCTCTCTCTCTCGCTCTTTATATTTTGTCTCTTTCTCTGTGTATTTAGTCTCTCTCTCTCTCTCTGTATATTTAGTCTCTCTCTCTGTATATTTAGTCTCTCTCTCTCTGTATATTTAGTCTCTCTCTCTCTCTGTATATTTCGTCTCTCTCTCTCTCTCTCAGTATATTTAGTCTCTCTATCTTGCTCTTTATTCTTTTGTTTTCTCTCTTGCTTGGTCATTATTCGCTTTCTTTGTTTATTTTTTCTCTCTCTCGTTGTGTATTCTCACGCTGTCTCTCTCTCTGTTATTTGCGCTCTCTGTTGTTTCCTCTATCTCTCTTTGTTGGTTGCTCTATCTTTCGGTTGTTTGCTCTGTCTCTGTTTCTGTTGTTTTCTCTCTCCGTCGCTCTCTCTCACTCTCTTGCTCTGTTGTTTATTTCTTATTCTCTCTCGCCCTCTCTCTCTCTCTCGGTGCTCTCTCTCTCTATCGGTGCTCTCTCTCTCCCTGATGTTCATTCTCTCTCTCTCTCGGTGCTCTCTCCCTCTTTCGGTGCTTGCTCTCTCCCTGTTGTTTATTCTCTCTCTCTCTCTGGGCGGGATTCTCCAACCCCCTCGTTGGGTCGCATAATCGCCGGGGGGGGGGGGGGGGGTGGGGTGAATCCCGCCCCCGCTGTCCGCCGAATTTCTCAGCACCGGAGATTCGGAGATTCGGCGGTGGTGGTAATCATGCCACGCCAGTCGGTGGGCACTCACAGCGGGCCCCCCAGCGATTCTCCGGCCCGCGTTGGGCTGAAGTCCCGTTGGTTCTATGCAGATTCTCCCGCCGGCGTAGATTAGACTAGGTCCGAGACCGAGCAGCGCGGGCAGGCTCCGGAGTCCTGGGGGGGCGCAGGGCGATCTGGCCCCGGGGGGTACCCCCACGGTGTCCTGGCCCGCGATCAGGGCCCACCAATCCGCGGGCGAGCCTGTGCCGTGGGGGCACTCTTTTCCTACGCGTCGACCATGTCAGCCTCCGCGATGACCGACGCGTAGGTGAACCTTCCCGTGCGCATGCGGGGGGATGACGTCAGCAGACGCTGACGCTCCTGCGCATGCGCGGACTCGGTCCGGCCGGCGGAGTCCCTTTGGCCCGGTGGTGTGGCGCCAATGGCCTTCCACGCCGGCCGGCGCGGACCAAACCACTCCAGCGCCGGCCTCGCCCCTGAAGGTGCGGAGGATTCCGCACCTTTGGGGCGGGCCGACTCCGGAGTGGTTCACGCCACTCCATCCCGCCGGGACCTCCTGCCCTGCCAGGACGGAGTGGCGAGAACCACTCCGGTGTTGACCCGCACCTTCAGGGGCGAGGCTGGCGCTGGAGTGGTTTGGTCCGCACCGGCCGGTGTGAAAGGCCATTGGCGCCACACCACCGGGCCAAAGGGACTCCGCCGGCCGGACCGAGTCCGCGCATGCGTCGGAGAGTCAGCGGCTGCTGACGTCATCCCCCCGCATGCGCACGGGGGGGGGGGGGGGTTCACCCACGCGTCGGCCATCGCGGAGGCTGACCTGGCCGACGCATAGGAAAAGAGTGCCCCCACGGCACAGGCCCGCCAACGGATCAGTGGGCCCCAATCGCGGGCTAGGCCACCGTGGGGGCATCCCCCGGGGGCCAGACCTCCCCGTGCCCCCCCCCCCAGGACCGCGGAGCCCGCCCACGCGGCCAGGTCCCGCTGGTAAGGAACCTAGTCTAATCTACGCTGGCGGGACTGGCAAAGAACCAGCGTGACTTCAGCCCATCTCGGGCCGGAGAATTGCCGGGGGGGGGGGAGGGGGGGGCGGCGCTGCGGGCAGCCACCGACCAGCGCAGCGCAGTTCCCGCCCCCGCTGAATCTACTTATACGACCCGCGGCACCAGGTTCAAAGCGGGCTGTGCGCAGGTGCATGGCTGCCTTGCCGGCTACGGCAATGTTGTTCCATGCCCCTCCACCTCGACCCAACAGCCCACCTCCCCGCCACCCCCAGGCCAGCGGCACAACTATCAGCAACCTATGGCGATGTTGGACACTATTCTCCGCCCAATAGCATTTCCCGATTTCGGAGTCAGCTGACGGAAAATCTCGCCTCTCCGAATCATTTCCAACCATAAGACCTGCAATCCTCCTTCTGCCCTTTTCTGGACCTTATTCACCAATGTCCCTTCGGAGTTCTAAAGCAACGCACATAATTCGCTTTTCATAACCTTATCCTTTCACTATATTCAAACATTGACAAAAGGGATAGAGAGGAAGGGCACGATCGAACCAAGACAGTGCCCCTGCAAACCTGGCAATACCAGACTGGCCCCAAGGTGGCACTGCCAGGGTGCCAGGCTTGCTGTGCCAAGGTGCCCGGGTGGCGTCAGCAATGGCAGGGTGTAACCCGGCCCAGATAACAGCCACCCAGGGGCCTCTGATCGCTGTTTGTGGGAACCAGTGTCAAATAGCACCCAGCTGGGATCTCCTTGCCTAGCCGGTAGGTCCCAGGAGACGGTTAGGTCTGGATCTGGCTCAAGTCTGGGTCCCGGCCATTGTGGGCAGGATGCCGATTGCAACATCTCACAAGATCGCGTTAGATCTCACAAGGCATAACAACCATCGGAAATCCCGGAAGGGGCCTTTCCCGGGATCTACCGACCGTGCCCCGTCTCAATCTCGGCACGTGGTGATTAAATCATGTCCAAAGTAAGAAAAGGCATTGCATACGTCAGGTCGATAATACAAGTCAGAGCCAGGCTGGACAGATGAAGGTCAGAGGGGAAGTGTAAAAAGTATGGGAAGTAAAGGGAAAGCATGAAAAGAGATCGGTAGCTAACATGGATGGCACGGTAGCACCGTGGTTAGCACTGTTGCTTCACAGCTCCAGGGTCCCAGGTTCGATTCCCGGCTTGGGTCACTGTCTGTGCGGATTTGCACGTTCTCCCCGTGTCTGCGTGGGTTTCCTCCGGGTGCTCCGGTTTCCTCCCACAAGTCCCGAAAGACGTGCTTGTTGGGTGAATTGGACATTCTGAATTCTCCCTCTGTGTACCCGAACAGGCTCCGGAATGTGGCGACTAGGGGATTTTCACAGTCACTTCATTGTAGTGTTAATGTAAGCCTACTTGTGACAATAAAGATTATTATTGCATAAAAGGGCTTTGATAGGGTTATGAAAAGGGAGGTAAGAAGAGGATTTATGTATGGAGGAAGAGACAAGAGGGAGATTGTTTTTCCACCCCGAGTGCTTAGGAGCTGGAATGTTCTGCCTGAGGGTGGGGCGAGGCAGATTCAAAGGAGAATTTTATCACTATCAGGACAGAAAACATTTGCAGGGCTATGGGGAAAAGGCAGGGGGAATGGGACTAGATGAGTTCCTCTTGCAGAGAGGCAACACAGATCCAATGGGCCCAATGGCCTCCTTCTGGGCTGTAACCATTCTATCCTTTGAGAACATCAGTTCTGATAGTGTGAGGCCAGTGCTAACACAAAGAAGCAGGAACCTTTTCATTTCTGGTTGCTTACAATCGCTCCCGCCACCAATTACTTTCCAAATGCCAACGTTGAAATAAATTCTCATCTTCTCCCTCCCTGATTTATTTGCAATCAACCCCGGGAAGCCAAAGTCTTTGGTATTGATCATTACCAATTATTGCCACCCAGCCTGTGTGTTGGGTGGCAGGGGCATTAATTCCAGGGTGCAGACAATAGTTTCAAGCTGCTGTTCTGGGGAACTAGGCAGAGGCAAAGCTGGAGGAACTTTGGGAAATAGTTCACGCTGTAGGCTTGTAAAATGTCATCTGCTGTTGGTCATTGTGTTTGTTTGGTTTAACTGTACTGGATAGGTTAGTTAACCTTGAACATGTTTATGACGAAACTCAAAGGCACCTGAACAACTCCGCTCTGTACGGGAGATAAAACCCGTTTTCTATTTATATTCTTTCAGAGGATGTGGGCGTCGCTGGCTGGGCCCAGCATTTATTGCCCATCCAAATTGCCCCTTGAGAAGGTGGTGGTGAGCTGCCTTCTTGAACCGCTGCAGTCCATGTGGTGCAGAGCGCTGTTAACCCCTTATTGGCTTTCGAGTGGTTCAACTGAGTGGCCCGTTCGGCCATTTCACAGGGCAGTTAAAGGTCAACCGCATTAGCTGTGGGTCTGGAGTCACGTGTAGGCCAGACCAGGTGGCAGACTTCCTTAGTGAACCAGATGGCTTTTTACAACAACCAATGATCATCATTACCAAGACTCACTTTCAACTCCAGATTTATTCATTGAATTTAAATAACCGATTGCAGTGGTGGGATTTGAACTCATGTCCCGAGAGCATTCGCCACTGGATCGCCAGTCCTGTGATATTGCCACTAGGCCTCTCTTATTTTTATTTCAGTCACACCCACACTTTTTTTGAACCCTTTGGAGAACAGTGGGGGGATAGATTCCTTTTTTTTTAAGAAATATTTTTATTCTCCATTTCCACATTTTCTTCAGAATTTACACCCCGCCAACAAACAGTAATCCCCTGACCAACAACAACGCTCCCATCCTCCCGCCAACCCCCAAACAACGGCCCACCTGACAACATAAGCATCAAATAAAACAAACCCCCCCCCCCCCCCAAGGTGGGAAAAAAGGAAAAAAGAAAAAGGAATCAGGAATCGTCGATGGTCACCATTGACATATACTGTCACCCCCTCCCCCCACCCCCCAAATATTCAACGCCATCCAATCGCCGAAAGAGTACTGTGAATGGCACCCATGAATTGTAGACACCCCCCACCCCACCCCCCCAGACTCCTCCCCTCCACTTCCTCTTGTAAACTCCACCCCCCCCCCATCTTTTCACCCCGGCTAGACCCCTCGGAACCTGTTCTGCCAGGCTCCGATGGCCGCAGCCCCTCCCCCCACCTCACTCCCGTTTACTGGCCAGCTTAAACCGGCCAGCGTGGAGGCCCCCGCCTGGGTCTCCTTCCCCCTTGCCCAGTCCCAGGAAAACCAAGAGATCCCCTTTAGCACACAACCCAGCATACACACCCAAACCCCAAAGAACCATCATTGCAAATGAAAGTCCCATCTCTGCCCTTACCCAAATATATACAGCGTCGACTCGTTTAGTACATACACCAACACGCAGTGAAACAAATAAAGTTACATGAGGCTACATCGGTACACAACCATTTCTCAATTCTGCCACAGTCCTTCTGCCTTCGCAAACTCCTCCGCTGCTTCCGCTGTCCCAAAATAAAAGTCCTTGGATTAGTAGGTCACCCTCAATTTAGCTGGGTATACTATGCCACACTGCACCTTGCTGATGTACAGTGCCCTCTTCACCCGGCTGAAGGCAGCCCGCCTCCTCGCCAGCTCCACCGTAAAGTCCTGATATATGTGTATACCAACTCCAGCCCACTGCACCACCCGCTTCTGCTTTGCCCAGCACAGGACCTTCTCCTTCACACTGTACCTACGGAAACGCACAGTTACTGCTCTTGGTGTCTCACTCGCCTTTGGTATAGGCCTCCACGACCGATGAGCCCGATCCAGTTCATATCAGGAGGGATCGCCCCCCTCCCCCAATAACTTCGCCAACATCGTGGCAAAATACTCAGTCGGCCTCGGGCCTTCCACTCCTTCGGGCAGACCCACAATCCTCAGATTCTGTCACCTGGATCGGTTTTCCAGGTCTTCCATTTTGGCTCGTAGACCCTTGTTGGTCTCTATCACCTTCCGCAGCTCCTTCCCCATCGAGGTGAGTTGACCACCGCGCTGCGATAATACCTCTTCCACTTCCTTCAGTGTCTCCCCTTGCTCCCACACCTCCACCACTGTGCTCAATACCGCCGCCCTCACCGGGGCAATCGCCTCCTCCACCAGCACTTTCAATACCGTCCCCATCTCCTTCTTCATCGCTTCCAAAATTCCTATTCCCGAGCGGGAGCCCTCCAGTGTGCGGCTGCCTCCCGCCCACTGTCACCAGAAGTGGAGGGTGGATTCCTGAGCTGATTATCAGCCCATTGACCGCGTTATGAACGCCCCTTGCGTGACCAACAATCCCTGGCATTGGACTGGAACTCCGAGCTTCTGGCCCAGAGATAGGGGCACTACCCACTGCGCGACAAGGCCTTCCAACGTCTCCCCTATAAAATAATACAAGACAAACCAAATTAGCACCAAAATAGTATTGATGGAGTGGATCTGACGCAGAGAACAGTAGATGCATTGCAGTCTGGTAGCTCAGTGTCGAGACACCGGGAAACACTGGATTATTTTCGACAAACACACGCGGACGGGCATCGGGGAAGAATCAGATAGTGCTCAGTAACGCCCAAGTGTCAGTGAGCCTGCGGTGGAGGCTTGATCACAATGGAAGGTTCGGTATGGTGAGCTACAAGAGAATGAGTGAGTTTGAGTTGTTGCACTTTGGAGAGAGAGAGAGAGAGAGAGAGAGAGAGGGAAAAAAAAACATTGCAGTGTTTTCTCAACGCTGTAACCCATCCCGAGTTTCAGATGACATTCGGAAACAACCTTGCTGATTTATGGTGTTCTCAGAATTCAAAGCCCAATTGTTCCGAGCATGGTTCATAAATAATCCGCGTTAACTCTGGGGGAGGTTCAAGAGGTTTCGTAACCTTTCACTTTGTAATCCATAGGGTCCCAGGTGCAGCTTCCTGTCAGGCAGCAGCAGGCCTCTGCAGCCCAGGGAGCACAGACAGGCCTGGATGTTGATGATCTCCCATCATACCTTATTCCCCTTGTTTTTTTATCATGGGCTGTGGAGGCAGTGGACTTGGAAAAATCAATTGTGGACCAGGCAGCCTTTGAAAGAACGATAACGGGCACCTACTTCAAATCAAAAGGCCTGGTGAATGTTTATCCTGCTACCCAACTGATACTGAGGTCAATAGCCGTGTCCCCTCTGCTCCCTGATGACTGAACTTTACACCAGGGGTGGGCAACCTCCGGCCCAGGGGCCACATGCGGCCCATCTGGGCCCTGAGTGGGGCCTACGAGACATTTTCTTGACCGTTACCCACGCGCAGGGTCGCCACATTCCGCTGATTTCCGTCCGTGTAGTTTTTTTCCTCCCGGTGTGACTGAAGTGATTCACGCGTAAAGCGAGGACAAGTGAAGTGAGGTGTGTGCTGATTGCTCACAACATTGAGTGTGAGAGCCGTGCGCTCCCTCTGTGTCCAAAGTGGAAATATTTCTATTGTTTTCACCATTTGAAGTTGATGAGAGTTCTATTAATATATAAATGATGAAGCATTTTCTAAAACTCGTTATGGAATATTCGGCGTTTATTAAATGTATTTAATCTTATTCATGGGGTCACGGTGAGTGAACAATCCTGATTTCAATCCTGCGGCACATTGCGATGAAGGAGGGACACTCATGCGGCCCACTCACTGGTTGTCACGAGGTTGTCCATCACTGTTCTACACATACCAGAGTTAAGCACAGTAACCTGTGTGTGACGCGTTATCATACGACACAAAATATTTTCCCTTTGAATCCTTGGCCTTTGCGAGAGGCAAGTTCATCGCAAGGAGGGTAAATTAAGGATAAAGGTAACAAGTTGGGGAGTGCGAGGAAAATAAGAGATTTTGCTGAGATTATAAGAAAAGTGAAGAGGGAATAACTCAATGGCAATTAAATTTGGGATAACGAAGAACATTTTCAAATGGGACGAGTTCAGATTAATTCCCAAACAGCACCGATGCCATTAATTTGAGACACATTTTCATTCAGGTCAACATCCACTGTTTTCCAATTGTTTGTTCTTGGGACGTGGGTGCGATGGACAAGGCCACATTGATTGCCCATCCCTAGTTACCCTGAGAAGGTAGTGACAGGCCTTCTGTTTGAACCGCTGCAGGTCTTGTGACGATGCTGTCGGCTGGGGAACTGGTGGTGGAGATGGAGTGGAGAGAACTGCAAACAGCAACAGGCCTCATGCCTCGTTGTTGAGATTATTCTCCTCAGTAGGATTGCCAACCGTGAGGTAATGTATTCCTGGAGATTTCACCACATGACTTTCCCTCACCCTCCAGCCATTCGTCGGCCAACACATCCATCCTTGTGACCCAATGACCTTCTGACACCAATTGGAAAACAAAAAGACGTGGTATCCAATTCGATGATGCTTGACTGTCAGCCAAACATCCCTTTGTTTCCCCTCATTTTAAATATTTTTATATGTGGTAATGAGAAATGTTCAAAGAAATGGGGCGGGATTCTCCGGTCGCCGACGCATGAAATCGCCGATCAGCCAGAGAATCCCCATTTGCGCCAAAATCAGGGGCACCAGATGGAGGATCGGTGCGGCTTTTGCGCCATTTTTTCTGGCGTAATACGCCACTGTTCACACGCCCCCGCCAGTATTTAGCCTTCAAATCGGAGAATCCAACCCATATTTTTTTGATATCCCAGTGAATTTTCTCATCGCACACAGTAGTGTCCTGGAAATTGATCTTCAATACCTGGAGACTCCAGGCCAGTCCTGGAGGGTTGGCAACCCTACCCAATCCCACCTATCCAACCCTCCCCCTCCACAAAAGTGGAAGGAGGGAATGAGGGGAAATCCAAGATGACTCCAGTTCTGTCCCAGCAGCTTCCATTGCAGTCCAGAGGACTGTAAGTAACAGTGCTAACCCCAGGGATGTTGTAGCCCACCCCACCCTACAGCCATGGGTCTGCTGGAATCAACTCTACCAACTCAGCTAACTTTTGTTTTTATAAATGTTTTTATTCAGTTTTCATATTTTATATTGAACAAATTACAAATTGTTAGGAGAGAAAAAGAACAAAAAAAAAAAAAAAAAAAAAAAAAAACAACAAACAAACACGCAAAAATTAACATACATATTTACAGGTAAGCATCTTCGTAGTAGTAACTCCGCCCGCCCCCCCCCCCCCCCAACATGTTTATTTAGTTTGGTTTTGGGCCTTAGCTAGCCATCGAACCCCCGTACCGAACCTGTAGCCCCTCCCGCTACCTTCCCCCGACTATTCTTCCTCTTGTACATTGGCCACAAATAGGTCCCGGAACAGTTGCATGAATGGCTCCCACGTTCTGTGGAAGCCGTCGTCCGACCCTCGGATGGCAAATTTGATTTTCTCCATTTGGAGAGATTCCGAGAGGTCGGACAGCCAGTCCGCAGCTCTGGGCGGTGCTGCTGACCGCCAGCCAAACAGGATTCTACGGCGGGCGATCAGGGAGGCAAAGGCAAGGGCGTCCGCCCTCCTCCCCAGGAATAGATCTGGCTGTTCTGAAACCCCGAAGACCGCCACTATCGGGCATGGCTCCACCCTCACTCCCACCACTTTGGACATAACCTCGAAGAAGGCTGTCCAGTACTCCACGAGTCTGGGGCAAGACCAGAACATGTGGGCGTGGTTGGCCGGGCCTCTTTGGCACCGTTCACATCTGTCTTCCACCTCCGGGAAGAACCTACTCATACGGGTTCTTGTTAAGTGGGCTCTATGTACCACTTTTAGTTGCGTCAGGCTGAGCCTTGCGCACGTGGAGGTGGAGTTGACCCTATGCAGTGCTTCGCTCCAGAGTCCCCACCCTATCTCCATCCCCAGGTCGTCCTACCATTTCCTTCTTGTTGCGTCCAGTACGGTGTCGTCCCTATCTACCAGTCGGTCATACATGTCACTACAGTTCCCTTTCTCTAGGATACTTGCGTCCAGTAGGTCTTCCAGTAGTGTCTGTCGTGGCGGTTGTGGGTACGTCCTTGTCTCCTTTCGTAGGAAGTTTTTGAGCTGCAGGTACCGTAGCTCGTTCCCCCCAGCTAGCTGAAACTTCTCTGTCAGAACTCAGCTAACTTTGACCTGCTTTAAATAACAGAATTGAATCTTTACTCCAACACCTTGCAAAGGTATGTACATAAAATCCACAGCTCTTTTCAAATTGACAGTTTAATGGTTAATGATCTCCAACAAAAAGGCTTTGAAAATAGTGGCTTATCAAACCGCAGCATAGATATGCTTGTGACTTTGCATTTAGCGAATGTTTTCAAGTCATAAAGAGTTGGATTTGCAAAGGGCTGCAGTGTCGGGGCCAGTGCAGGTGGGATTTGAAAATCGGAGGCCCGGAGGCCATCTTGAGACCCCGTCTCCGCTGGGACAGTTTTCATTTCCCTCAGAGTTGGTAGGGGCAGGAGGGGATGTGGGGCCCTTCTTCCTCGATCTGGCAAATATTTAGCCACCTCCACTTTAAATACTTCTATTTATCCAGCCTCCACCACCCTCTGAGGCAGAGTTCCAGAGATTCTCCACCCTCAGCGAGAAGAAATGTCGACACATCTCAGTTTTAAATGACGGCCCCTTTATCTTGTAGCTATGTCCCCTTGTTCGAAACTCTCCCACTGGTGAAAACATCTCAACATCTACCCTGTCAAATCTCCTCAGGAACTTACATGTTTGAGTACGGTCACCCCTCACTCCTCTAAACTCCAAGGAATACCGACCCCAGATTATTTAGTCTCTCTTGATTGGACAACCTGCTTACCTCAGGAATCAGCCTGGTGAATCCCCTTTGGACTGACTCCCATGTTACCATGTCCTTTTTGAGGTAAGGGGACCAGAACTGTACGCAGTATTCCAGGGTGAGACTTCACCAACAATTGCAACAAAATTGCAACAAAACCTCTCCATTTTTAAACTCCAACCCTTTTGCAATACAGGGCAAAATGCCTTTTTTTAATAGATTTAAAGTACGCAATTCTTTTTTTTCCAATTAAGGGGCAATTTAGGGTAACTAATCCACCTACCCTGCACATCTTTGGGTTATGGGGGTGAAACCCACCCAGACACAGGTAGAATGTACAAACTCCATAAGGACAGTGATCCAGGGCCAGGATCGAACCCGGGTCCTTGGCGCCGTGAGGCAGCAGGGCTAACCACTGCGCCACCCGCATAGGTCTCTGAGGCAAAAGCCTAGAGATGGGAAGCCGCCGCAGGCGGTGATCGTGAGACTCCATGGGCACGATTCTCCGCTGCCCATGACGGGTCAGAGAATAGCGGGAGGGCCTTCCCGACATTTTTCCCGACCTCCCGCTATTCTCCCCCCACCCCCCCCCCCCCCCCCCCGCCATTTTTTACGGCGAGCAGCGATTCTCCCCAGGCCGATGGGCCGAGTTCCCAGGCCTTTATGGCCATTTTCACGAACGCAAACACACCTGCTCTCACCGTTCGTGAAAACGGCCGCAAAGTGCCGTCCCGGACAACCATGGCACCGATTGGCCGTGCCAAGGGTGGCATGGGCCCGCGATCGGGCAGCGGGTCTAATACCGAGCACTCTTTGTTCCTCCGCCGCCCCGCAGGATCAGTCCGCAGGGCGGCTGAGGGGCATGACGGACCGCGCATGCGCGGGTTTGACGCATATGCGTGATGACGTCATCCGCGCATGCGTCTGCCACCGTGACACTTGGCGCGCAGGCTTAGCGACGGTCGCCACGCGGGGCCACGCTGCTAGCTCCGCCCGGGGGGGAGGAGTCGCGGAGGCTGCCGTGAAACACGGCCAGTTTCACGGCAGCCTTTACTACTCTCCGCATTTGCGGAGAATCGCGCCCCTAAATTTGTGGATAAAGAGAAAATTCTACGGTGGGCCAGGGAGAAGCGTAGCTGCGACTGGGGGGGGAACGTCTGGATTTATCAGGACATCAGAGCCGAGTTGGCAAAATGGCGGGCAGGTTTCAACAAGGCCAAGGCGGTGCTGTACCGGCGGCAGATCAGGTTTGGGGTACTCTACCCGGCAAAATTATGGGTGACGTTCGGAGGCCGGGAGTATTATTTCGAGACCCCAGAAGCGGCCGAATACTTCATTAAGGAGCATAAACTGGGGGAGAACTGAGTGGACAATGCTTGGGAACCGGGGTGCTGGCGCTATGTAATGGGCGGGAGCATGTCTGAAGTGGGTGGAGATTTGGGGGATTTTTGCCTTTTTTTGTTGGGTGGGTTTCTGTTCAATGTTGAGATTGTCAGGAGTTGTAGGGGTGCAAAGCTTATGTGGGGATGGATGTTCTCACTCCCACCTCCTGTTTTATGGGACTGTTTGTGTTTAACATCTGTTTGTTTGCTTTTGGAGAAGGCTACCTGGAGTTCAGGAGAGGTCCTTGTTTGGTTGGGGGAGGGTAAGGCCAGCAGGAGGCCTGTTTCTTTGAGCTGAGGAGTGGGGGGGGGAGGAGGAGGTCATTAGGATGGGCCTTTGGGGCAGGGGCAGCCGCGCTAGCAGGTTACGCTGGTGAATGGAAGGGAGGTGGTGGGGGTGAAGGCCAAGAGGGGTGGTAGGGGAGAGGGGAGGAAAGGGGAAGTGGGGGGGAGGGGAAAAGCGGGGGGGGGTTTCTGCGACACGGCAGGGGGTGAGAGATGACATGGTCAAGGGCGAAGAAAGGGGCCATCTGGGACACGCTAAGTACAGAGTGGAATTAAAGGGACAGGAGTTCAATGGGGAAGATGACGGACGGTAGAGGGGATTGGAGGCGCAAGCCTCCGGTAAGGTTGGTAACGTGGAACATCCGGGGACTGAATGGGCCGGTTAAAAGGTCGCGGGTGTTCGCGCACCTCAGGAGCTTGAAAGCGGGGGTTGCCTTTTTGCAGGAGACACACCTCCATGTGAAGGACCAGGTTAGGTTAAGGAAGGGGTGGGTCGGGCAGGTTTTTCACTCGGGGTTTGATTTGAAATCGAGGGGTGTGGCGATTTTAATGAGCAAAAAAATGGGATTTGTGAGTGCGAAGGTGGTGAGGGGTCCAGGTGGGAGATATGTGATTGTGAGTGGGGTATTGGAAGGGGCACCGGTAGTGTTGGTAAATGTGTATGCCCCAAATTGGGATGATGTGGGTTTTATGAGGGGGTTGCTGGCAGCAATCCCGGATTTGGCCACGTACCAGTTGATCATGGGAGGAGATTTTAACTGTGTCCTGGAGCCGAGGGTGGATAGATCGAGCCCCAGGTCGATGGGTAGGGTACGAATGACAAGGGAGCTGTGGGGGGGTTTATGTAGAGGATGGGTATGGTGGATCCATGGCACTTTCAGAACCCAGGGGGAAGGGAGTATTCCTTCTTTTCACACGTCTATAAGGTGTATTCGAGGACTGATTACTTTGTAGTGGGTCGGGGTTTTTGGGTGGGGTGGAGGGGGCAGAGTATGTGGGGGTAGTTATCTCAGACCATGCAGCCCACTGGCTGGATATTCGGTTCAGTACGGGACGAGAGCAGAGGCCGGGGTGGAGGTTTAACTCGGGGTTGTTGGCGGATGGAGGTTTTTGTGATAAGGTGCGGTTGGCGATTAGGGATTATGTGGAGTTCAATCAGAATGGGGAGGTGTCAGCGGGCATTTTTTGGGAAGCACTGAAGGCAGTGGTCCGGGGAGAAATTACAGTTAGTGCGAATAAGGAAAGGAGGGCGGAACATGTCTGTCCAGTGAGTGAGATAGTGGAGGTGGACAGGGAATATTCGAGGATTCCCACCGTGGAGGGATTGGCGAGGAGGAAAACGTAGATTCTGCATTGTCGCATGTCCTGAATCGCCTGAATCATCCTGAATTACAATGCAGAATCGCCGAGCAGAAACTTATAGCCAGGCTCCGCACACATGAGTACGGCCTCAACCGGGACCTGGGATTCATGTTGCATTACATTCACCCCCCCCACCATCTGGCCTGGGCTTGCAAAATCCTACCAACCGTCCTAGCTTGAGACAATTCACACCTCTTTAACCTGTGACCATCACTCTCTCCAGTTGCTCCGTCTGGACCTGTAAAGACTTAATTGCCTGCAAAGACTCGCATTCAAAGTGTCGTCTTGCAGCTTTGACTTTGTCTATGTATATGTTTCTGGAACCATGGATTGGTACTTGGGACTACGATGTGGTGGCCATCACGGAAACTTGGATAGAAGAGGAGCAGAAATGGTTGTTGGAGGTTCCTGGTTATAGATGTTTCAATAAGGGCAGCATGGTGGCCTAGTGGTTAGCACAGCTGCCTCACGGCGCTGAGGTCCCAGGTTCGATCCCGGCTCTAGGTCACTGTCCGTGTGGAGTTTGCACATTCTCCCTGTGTCTGCCAAGAAAAACGCGGCTGGGGGACCTGGGAATCCAGCCCCAGATCACCAACTGTGGACTCCCATTCACGCAGTGCACGGATCTTTGAGTGGGAGACCTTCGAGGGATGTATATACCCTGTCCGTACTCACTCAAACCTTCCTGATGAAGAACAGATCGCAGAGAATGGCCAGCGGGACTGTGCCCCAGCGAGGAGTTGGCCCCTTCACGATGAGGAGGTGAGAAAACGGATGAGATAAAATGATAGCTAGAGAGTGAGTCTGCAAATCTTTCAGTCTGATCGTGCTCTCTGTAATCAATGCATGCGTCGCATGATGTCAAGCAAAGACCACTCCATAGAAGTTGGGCAGACGAAAAGGTTCCGAGCAGTGCGCCGCAGTGGTAGAGATACGGTTGATCAACACCTCAGAGTGCCACCAAACCAGTTGCACTACGTTCAGTCCCTTGTGCACTGCATGGCAGGGGGAGGACTTCGACCCAGACTTAAATGTTGGGGAATCATTCGATCATCTCACCTTTCTTTCTCTATCACAATGGTTCCTACATTTCACCGATGTTAACACGAAAAGGAAGGTGATATTTTTCCTCCCTTATTCTTCCTTAGGTTCATTTGCATTGTCCTCCTTCCGAAATACATACCTTGCTGAAGATCTGGGATCTCAAAAACGTGGAAGTGCATGCTGATCGCAACATTTTCTTCGTCCTGTGTTAGTCGGGCTTATAACAGCCGTGCTTGGCGTCCCCGAGCCTCTACTTTTTGATTTACCTCCTCTTCGACCCTACTCATCTCACCTGGTCAGTGCTCTGTGCCGTGATTCTCAGCCCCTTTTCTTGATTTGGTGACGCTAAATTTCCGTGATATTGCACATGAATCATGTATGAATGTCATTTCCCAGTTACAGGGTGAAGACAATACCTAGAATGCACACGAGTGACCCAGTATATTATTAGGTTATGGGCGGTACGGTAGCATAGTGGTTGGCACTGTTGCTTCACAGCTCCATGGACCCGGGTTCGATTCCCGGCTTGGGTCACTGTGCGGAGTCTGCACGTTCTCCCCGTGTCTGCGTGGGTTTCCTCCAGGTGCTCCGGTTTCCTCCCACAAGTCCCGAAAGACGTGCTGTTGGGTGAATTGGACATTGTGAATTCTCCCTCTGTGACCCGAACAGGCGCCGGAATGTGGCGACTAGGGGCTTTTCACAGTAACTTCATTGCAGTGTTAATGTAAACCTACTTGTGACAATAAAGATTATTATTATTACACTGGTTGCTGGTTTCTAACTGTCCTGCCCTTGAAGGGGTCTCCTATTCACACTGGCATTGATACCAGGACCTGCAATTGTGTAGCCTTCTATGGAGTACAGTCCAATTTGCAAAACGGGATTAACTGGGCGAAACCCAAACAATCACTTTTGTTCCTCTTGTTTGAAGGTGAGTGATTGAGTTATTATCGTCATTGGAATTATTGCAAATGCTTAAATTCCAATTTTATTCATTCCCAGCGTTTGGAAATCACTGGCGCGACCCAGCATTTACTGCCCATCCCTAATTGCCCCTTGTGAAGGTGGTGATGAGCTGCCTTCTTGAACCGCTGCAGAAAATGGAAGTCGCCATAGTCCCCATGGGCCACAGGCTACTCTCCACTTTAAGAGAGAGCTGACTGGTGGTGATTTAACCTGAGGGTCCACATTGTGTCTTTAACCCGTATGCGGTGGACAAATGACTCAGCCTACTTGCTAAAATCAGACAATATTTATTCGCACTCATACAATGGAACATAGAACAGTACAGCACAGAACAGGCCCTTCGGCCCTCGATGTTGTGCCGAGCATTGTCCGAAACCAAGATCAAGCTATCCCACTCCCTGTCATTCTGGTTTGCTCCATGTGCCCATCCAATAACCGCTTGAAAGTTCCTAAAGTGTCCGACTCCACTATCACAGCAGGCAGTCCATTCCACACCCTAACCACTCTCTGAGTAAAGAACCTACCTCAGATATCCCTCCTATATCTCCCACCCTGAATCTTATAGTTATGCCCCCTTGTAACAGCTACATCCACCCGAGGAAATAGTCTCTGAACGTCCACTCTATCCATCCCCCTCATCATCTTATACACCTCTATTAAGTCGCCTCTCATCCTCCTCTGCTCCAATGAGAAAAGCCCTAGCTCCCTCAACCTTTCCTCATAAGACCTATCCTCCAATCCAGGCAGCATCCTGATAAATCTCCTTTGCACCCTTTCCAAAGCTTCCACATCCTTCCTATAATGAGGTGACCAGAACTGCACACAATACTCCAAATGTGGTCTCACCAGGGTCCTGTACAGTTGCAGCATAACCCCGCGGCTCTTAAACTCAAGCCCCCAGTTAATAAACACGAACACACTATAGGCCTTCTTCACGGCTCTATCCATTTGAGTGGCAACCTTCAGAGATCTGTGGACATGAACCCCAAGATCTCTCTGTTCCTCCACATTCCTCAGAACCCTGCCGTTGACCCTGTAATCCGCACTCAAATTTGTCCTACCAAAATGAATCACCTTGCACTTATCAGGGTTAAACTTAATCTGCCATTTTCCAGCCCAGCACTGCATCCTATCAATGTCTCTTTGCAGCCTACAACAGCCCTCCACCTCATCCACTACTCCACCAATCTTGGTGTCATCAACAAATTTACTGACTCACCCTTCAGCCCCCACCTCCAAGTCATTGATAAAAATCACAAATAGCAGAGGACCCAGCACTGATCCCTGTGGTACACCGCTGGTAACTGGTCTCCAGTCTGAAAATTTTCCATCCACCACCACCCTCTGCCTTCTATGTGACAGCCAGTTACTTATCCAATTGGCCAAATTTCCCTCTATCCCACACCTCCTTACTTTCTGCATGAGCCGACCATGGGGGACCTTATCAAACGCCTTACTGAAATCCATGTATACGACATCGACTGCTCTACCTTCATCTACACACTTAGTTACCTCCTCAAACAATGTTATTGTTAAACAATCACACCACCAACATTAGTTATTCGATAGAGTACTACAAGTTCATACAAGACCTTAACTTAACTTCAGAGTGACGAGCAAGTACCAGACAGATATTGGCCTTTATCTGTGTGCTGAATCTTGTAGTCCTCAATGTTCCGGTCTTTGGTCTGGCCTGTTCCTGGCTCTGGCCTTCCTTCTGTTGGTAGCATGGTGGTCCTCCTCGTGTTGGCCAGTGAAGGTCACCGTTGTTTCGTTGCTGCTGTACAGAGAATGATTCTAGGGTGGCACAGCACCTTTTAACCTCATTGGTTTTGTGCCCTTTTGGGTGGTCCCTGGGATGCTACCAATCAATTTGATCACCCTGATCGATCAAGTCCAATCAAGGACTGCCACATTGACTGTCGGGGCGTGCACTCACTGGCCATGTCTGTAGGTGGCAGGGGCATGTAGGCCCTTCCACCGAAGGAATGTAGGTGCCGTTTTGTCTGGTAAATTAGTATGATTGACATGATAGTTCCTGCGATGGCCTGGAGATGGCCTTTTCCCTGTGTATTGCAGAGCATGGGCTGCATTTTATTCATCAATGTTTTTGAGCTGCAGCCTGCTTGTCCTTAAACTTGGCCAATTCTCCCAGCATCCTGTGCAGGACATCACCTTGGGTGGCTGTTCGGCCACAGTCGGCCACAGTCACCATACCTCAGGTGAGGGGCAAGATTGAGTAGGCTGGGCCTTCATGAATGACCTCAACTGGTATGGGAATAGAACCCGTGCTGTTGCCGTCACTCCACATCTCCTCCTCAAAGGGGGAAAAAAGACTATTGTCCTTGGCAACTATGTTGACTTTCACTTTTCTCTGAGATAGAAGATGTCGCGGAAATTCCTCAGTGTTTCAGCATGGAATGTGACCAGCATTGTTTCAGGAAGGACTCTATCCATTTTCTTCATTTCCCTGGCAGGCTGATGGCCTATCTCAATTGTCTGACGTGGCAAGATGGGCATTGGAATATGGAACTTGGCTTCCTAGTATCTTGCTGGTTAGTCAAACTCGGCATTCCCTTGATCAGTTCAACCCTTCCCACCTCATCCTCAGGCTCCCAGAGGTGAAGGCCTCAGCATCTAGACTCCCCAGTGGTGTGAGCAGATGTCCGTAATCCAGGGGCAATGTTCAACCTCCAATCGCTCCTGTGGTGAGTAAGAAAGAAAGCCTTGCATTTCTGTAGCACCTTTCACTACCTCAGGACGTCCGAGTAGGCTTCACAGCCAATGACGTACTTTTTTTTTGGAGTAGTGCAGGAGGAAACGTGGCAGCCAATTTGCGCACAGCAAGATCCCGTAAACCACAATGTGATCATAACCCGATTCTCATTTTTTAGTCCTGTTGGTCAAGGGGCGAAGAATGGCCAGGATGTCGGGGCGACACCCACCTATTTTCTTTAAAGGAATGCTATGGTATCTTGTATATCCACCTGAAAGCGCAGATGGGATGTTGATTTAATGATTGATCCGAAAGACGGCACTTCTGACAATGCGGCACTCCCTCAGTACTGCACTGCGAGCTTCGGCCTAGATTTTAAGGTCCATCTCTGGAATGGGACTGGAACCCATGGCCTTCTTTCCACAATCACAGCCTCCCGTCAGGTGGTGGCATAGTGGTACTGTCACTGGACTAGTAATCCAGTAACCCAGCGTAATGGGGACCCGGGTAACGATGGAGACCCGGGTTCGAATCCCACCATTGCAGATGATGGAATTCTCTGGGTGGGGGGCTTCAATGTCCATCACCAACAATGGCTCGGTAGCACCACCACTAAGTGAGTTGGCCAAGACCTAATTGGCATCGCTGCGAGACTGAGCCTGCAGCAGGTGGCGAGCGAACCAGCAAGAGGGTAAAAAAAACTACTTGACCTCATCCTCACCAATCCTGCCGACTGGTAAGAATGACCGCTACATGTCTTGTATACTTGCATCTTAAAATAGAACACCAGTAGAAACTAGGAAGTAAGAATACTAATGCGAACTAGTCTCGTACACCCCAAAATAGAATTCCTGTAAAACTGGGAAGTAAGAATACTGGTCTGAACTGGTCTTGTATACTTTATAATGGGACACCAGTAACACAGGGACATAAGGATACTGGTCTGAACTGGTCTTGTATACTTTATAATGGGACACCAGTAAAACAGGGAAATAAGAATATTGGTCTGAACTGGTCTTGTATAATTTAAAATGGGACACCAGTAGAAAGCGGGAAGTAGGAATACTGGTCTGAATTTATTTTCCCTATTGGCCTATCCAGGAGGGCTGGGAACATGTCTCAAACGTCCTCTGCCCCAAAATTGGAAATTCAACCTGGCCAGCAGGGGGGTTGGCGAGTAAAGGTTGGAAAGACTGGCGCTAGGACCCTGCCAGTGCGAACGAGCAATGCTCATTCCCAGTTCAGTTCATTCCAACTTCCCTTCCTGACGTCAGCCTCCTCCCCGGGCTTGGATTTGACATTAAAAGAAAATGTTGCTGTCGGTTCCACGGGGCGGATTTACCCCTTATCCCTACCCCAACCGTTCATCAAAGAAGGTAAAGCTGAGCAGCAAGCAGTAGAGAGAGACACTGCTTCAGTCTGACCTCTGGGCTCAGAGGCAGTGGTGGTGAAGTGGGACTGGGGAGGGGATTGTGTGTGTGTGTGAACCAGGAGGGGGGGGGGGGGGGGGGGTTGATGTTTCGACCTCAGCACTTTTCTCTCTCTCTCTCTGAGCACTTTTGCAAACAGTTTGGATCGTGATGTTTTTTTTTAAACCACTTGGAAGGGGAAAGTTGACTTGGTTCCAGGTTTTTGTTGATGTTGCGAATCTCCAACGTGGGCGAAAGTTTCTCCCAAAGGTGGGCGAGAGGAGGGGAGGAGGGGGGATTTAATTTGTCCCCGGCTGTGATTTCCAAAATGTCCCTTCACATACAGAAAGGAGGAGGAGGGTGTGAGAAGTGTTGCTGAGAATGGGAGATTGGTATCTTGCTTGTATTAAAAAATATATAATATAGAGAGACACACACACACAGAGTGAAAGTCACTATGTTGCCTCCTTTTCTCTCGTCTGGGGCAAAGAAGCGAAGCTCTGTTTTGGAAATGAGAAGAACCGTTCGTTATCAAAGTCCAAGTGTTTCTTTTCTGTTCAAAACATGCATGTTTGTTTTTGTGAAATGTATCAAAATGTTTGATGTTCCCAGAGAATCTTGATCAGTTTCTGGGCGAACTTGTGTTGGTTAAACTCTCTCTCTCTCTCTCTTATTAGATAGCCAGGGACAGACAGACAGAGAGAGATGGATGGGGGGGGGGGGGGGGGGGCACACATTGTCAATGACTGACTCTCTCACTATTCCAGCAGTTGCTGCACCCTATCTCACCTGATCACCCCCCTCTCCCCCACACACACAATGATCTTTGACAGTCTCGGGTAGCAGGTATATAGGAGGATTGTGAACGTCTCATGTCTCTGGTGGATTGCATTTGCCTTGTTCAACGTGCAGGCTGGGCTGGCTTGCCCACAGTGTATTCAGGGTGTAAGTGTGTGTCCTCCTCTTTCGCCTGACACCTCGCTGCTTCTAACTTGGGAAGCCAGGGCGGGGGAAGTCGATGTTGCAGTCAGCTCCCTGCGATAGGTTGAGCTTTCTGTCTCTCGAGCGGGGCTGGGAGGTACGCCATTCGGCCCCTCTTGGAAATGCGTCTGGCTCGCGTGATTTAACTTTTCAGTGGTGCTGACTGAAATGAACCTGGTCTTGCCAGTTCGTTTCTATCATTTGGGCGCACAATACCCTGGAAACATCAGACTTCGTATGTGCCTGTCTCACTCCGTCTCTCTGCCTGTGTTCCTATCTGTTCCTGTGTTCTTGTCGGCCTGTGTGTGTGTTTGTACGACCGAGTTCCTGTGTGAGTGTGTGTCTGTGAGTGTGTGGTTTCTGTTTCTTCCTGTGTGCCTGTCTTGGGTGGATTTTTGTGCTTGAGTTCCTGTGTTTGTGTTCCTGAGTTCTTGTGTGTCTGTGTTCCTGTCTACGTGTGAGTCTATTCCTGGGTGTCTGTATTCCTGAGGGCCTGTGTTCCCGGGTTCCTGTGTGAGTGTGCGCCTGTGTTCCCGTGTTGAGTGTGTGCCTGTGTTCCTGGGTTCCTGTGTTGAGTGTGTGCCTGTGTTCCCGGGTTCCCGTGTTGAGTGTGTGCCTGTGTTCCTGTGTGAGTGTGTCCCTGTGTTCCCGGGTTCCTGTGTGCATGTGTTCCTGGGTTCCTGTGTGAGTGTGTGCCTGTGTTCCCGGGTTCCTGTATGATTGTGTGCCTGTGTTCCCGGGTAACTGTGTTCCCGGGTTCCTGTGTGCCTGCGTTCCTGTGTTCCCGTGTTAGTGTGTGCCTGTGTTCCTGTGTGAGTGTGTGCCTGTGTTCCCGGGTTCCTGTATGATTGTGTGCCTGTGTTCCCGGGTAACTGTGTTCCCGGGTTCCTGTGTGCCTGCGTTCCTGTGTTCCCGTGTTAGTGTGTGCCTGTGTTCCTGTGTGAGTGTGTGCCTGTGTTCCCGGGTTCCTGTATGATTGTGTGCCTGTGTTCCCGGGTAACTGTGTTCCCGGGTTCCTGTGTGCCTGCGTTCCTGTGTTCCCGTGTTAGTGTGTGCCTGTGTTCCTGTGTGAGTGTGTGCCTGTGTTCCCGGGTTCCTGTGTGCCTGCGTTCCTGTGTTCCCGTGTTCCTGTGTGAGTGTGTGCCTGTGTTCCCGGGTTCCTATATGGATTTTGCTATGAGTGAGTGTGTGAGATCGAGTCCATTCCGATGCCTGAAGAGACGGACTTCAAAAGAGTGAATGAAGTTAAACACCCAGGATGAAAAAATCAATAACAGTTAACTGTCTAAAATATATAGTGTGGGTAGAGCGTTTACAATAGGTATCTGTAACGGAAATCTCCCAGCTTGTTATTCCTCAGTAGTTCAACAACTGACTTGGTTTGATCACTTTAATCCCCCCTCGCCTTCCTGTCGACCCCTTGGTTTGACTATGTGTTGCTATCCACATCAGACTTGTCCACCTGCTGTGTAGGTTGAAGATTTTCAAACTCTTTGTGTGTTAAGATGTTGCACTCATTGCCGAGATCTTGGTCATTTCACTTTTGAAACACTTACAAAAAGGACACTGGAAAAGCTTTGCATGCGCCTCAAATACCATGGGGGAAAGTGTGGTCAGTTATTAATAGCCTGAATAAACCCCCAGAACAAGGTGAACAAAAGTAACCTTTCTTTTGAAAGGGGGAGGGAATTGAATTAACTGGTGGAACAAAATTGAACAAAATAATCCACTGGTGACTCGTGGTTGGGTGATTTCAAGTTTTAAAACACTTCCTGACTCCCAGTAGAATTGGAAGATTGGCACAGGGAGAGGTTAAATACCCGGGTGTATTTCAATTCGTACCAACTGAGAAAAAGTGTCATTGGGGGGCTCAGCAGGAAACAGCTGTCATGGTACAGGGGGGCTGGGGTAATCTGCCAATTGGCATTAATGTTACTGGAGTGGCTGTTTGAGGAGGGGGTCACCATTATAAATCAAATATACAGCACAGAAAACAGCCCATTTTTTCCTTGGAAGATGTCTGCCCTTGTGATGGTACCCCACACACCTTCGCTCCCTTCATTATTCCCTCCCTCCTGCTCTCTCCCTCTCTCTCCCTCTCTGGCTGTCAGGAACCAGAGGTGCCTCTTCCCTGGAATCAAGCTTGTCCTTTGAATAAAAGTGCGCATGCCAACACACACACAAACGTGATAGTGGTGTGAGTACTCCCCCCCCCCCCACACACCTTGAGCTCCACTTGGTGCCACTTGGAGTGGGGGGAGACGAGATGGAACATAGAACAGTACAGCACAGTACAGGCCCTTCAGCCCACGATGTTGTGCTGACCATTTATCCGAATCTAAGATCAACCTAACCTACACTCCTTCAATTTACTGCTGTCCATGTGCATAAGAGTCGCTTAAATGTCCCTAATGACTCTGACTCCACCACCTCTGCTGGCAGTGCATTCCACACATCTACCACTCTCTGTGTAAAGAACCTCCCTCTGACATCTCCCCTATACCTTCCTCCAATCACCTTAAAATTATGTCCCCTTGTGACAGCCATTTCCACCCTGGGGAAAAGTCTCTGGCTATCCACTCTATCCATGCCTCTCATCACCTTGTACACCTCTATCAAGTCACCTCTCTGCCTTCTTCACTCCAGTGAGAAAAGCCCTAGCTCCCTCAACCTCTCTTCATAAGACATGCCCTCCAATCCAGGCAGCATCCTGGTAAATCTCCTCTGTACCCTCTCCAAAGCATCCACATCCTTCCTATAATGAGACGACCAGAACTGGACACAATATTCCAAGTCTGGTCTAACTAGAGTTTTAAAAAGCTGCAGCAAAACCTCGCCGCTCTTAAACTCAATCCCCTTGTTAATGAAAGCCAACACACCGTACATCTTTTTAACAATCCTATCAACCTGGGTGGCAACTTTGAGGGATCTATGTATGTGGACCCCAAGATCTCTCTGTTCCTCCACACTTCCAAGAATCCTGCCTTTAACCCTGTATTCAGCGTTCAAATTCGACCTTCCAAAATGAATCACTTCACATTTATCAAGGTTGAACTCCATCTGCCACTTCTCAGCCCAGCTCTGCATCCTGTCAATGTTCTGTTGTAACCTGCAACAACCCTCAACACTATCTACAACTCCCCCAACCTTTGTGTCATCGGCAAACTTACTAACCCACCATTCCACTTCCTCATCCAAGTCATTTAGAAAAACCACAAAGAGCAGAGGTCCCAGAACAGATCCTTGCGGGACACCACTGGTCACCGACCTCCAGGCGGAATACTTTCCATCCACTACCACTCGCTGTCTTCTTTCGGCCAGTCAATTCTGTATCCAGACAGCCAAATTTCCTTGTATCCCATGCCCCCTATGCCCACTAACTTTCTGAATGAGCCTACCATGGGGAACCTTATCAAATGCCTTACTGAAATCCATATACACCACATCCACTGCCCGACCTTCATCAATGCGTCTCATCACATCCTCAAAGAATTCAATGAGGCTTGTGAGGCATGACCTGCCCCTCACAAAGCCATGCTGACTATCTTTAATCAAAATATGTTTTTTGAAATAATCATAAATCCTATCTCTCAGAATCCTTTCCAGTATTTTGCTCAGCACAGATGTAAGACTGATGGGTCTGTAATTCCCAGGGATTTCCCTATTCCCTTTCTTGAGCAGGGGAACAACATTCACCTCCCTCCAATCATCCAGTACTACTCCAGTGGAGAGTGAGGACGCAAAGATCATCACCAACGGCACAGCAATCTCCTCCCTCGCTTCCCGTAGTAACCTTGGGTATATCCCGTCAGGCCCAGGGGACTTATCCATCCTGATGCTTTTCAAAATTTCCAGCACGTCCTCCTTCTTAATATCAACCTGTTCAAGTCTATTAACCTGGTTCACACTGTTCTCATGAGCAACAAGGTCCCTCTCTCTAGTGAATACTGAAGCAAAGTATTCATTTAGGGCCTCCCCCATCTCCTCAGACTCTAGGCACAAGTTCCCTCCACTATCGCTGATCGGCCGTACTCTCACTCTGATCATCCTCTTATTTCTCACATAAGTGTAGAACGCCTTATGGTTTTCCCTAATCCTTCCCGCCAGGGCTTTTTCATGCCCCCTTCTAGCTCTCCTCAGTCCATTTTTGAGTTCCTTCCTGGCTACCTTGTAACCCTCTAGAGCCGAGTCAGATCCTTGCTTCCTCAACCTTGCATAAGCTTCCTACTTCCTCTTGACTAGAAGCTCCACTTCTCTTGTCATCCAAGGCTCCTTCACCTTACCATTCCTTCCTCGTCTCAGTGGGACAAAACAATTCAGCACTCGCAGCAAGTGCTCCTTAAACAATCCCCACATTACTGTTGTGCATTTCCCCAAGAACAATTGCTCCAACTTTATGCTCCTCAGCTCCTGTCTAATAGCAGTATAATTTCCCCTCCCTCAATTAAATACCTTCCCATACTGTCTGTTCCTATCCCTCTCCATGACTATGGTAAAGGCCAAGGAGTTGTGGTCACTGTCACCGAAATGCTCTCCCACCGAGACATCTGACACCCGGCCTGGTTCGTTGCCGAGCACCAAGTCCAATATGGCCTCCCCCCGAGTTGGCCTATCTCCATATTGAGTCAGGAATCCTTCCTGTACACACCTGACAAAATCTGCTCCATCCAAACCATTTGCACTAAGGGGGTTCCAGTCAATATTAGGGAAGTTGAAGTCACCCAGAGTTGGGGAGAATGGAGGGAGAAATTACCCCGCAGATGGAGGTGAGCATTTGAAACATGTGCCCACCCCCCCCTCCCATTGCTGAAATATTAATTTCAGCATCGGTTTGGCATTCCAAGCGAGATTGTGAGTGTGTGTGTGAGGGTGAGGAGAATATGAGGGTGTTGCAGGGTGAGGAGGGAGTCAGTGTGTTGGTTTTGTGTCGCCGGACCATGGGTGAAATGGATTAATGGACAGTGCTGTTTTGTTTTTGGGGATGCAGGGGTCAGGAGGGTCTCTGGTTGTCACAAAGCAGAAAGCAGGGCCCCCCAATACCCAGTGGGATGATGGGAGGAGATTCGAGTCAACTTTCATCCGCCTCTGGAGAAAGGTCATCGAGACTTTTCACTTTTTTCATTGAATTTACAGTGCAGAAGGAGGCCATTCGGCCCATCGAGACTGCACTGGCTCTTGGAAAGAGCACCCTATCCCCATAACCCAGTAACCCCACTTTTGGAATTTTGGACACTAAGGGAAATTTATCATGGCCAATCCACCTAACCTGCACATCTTTGGACTGTGGGAGGAAACCGGAGCACCCGGAGGAAACCCACGCACACACGGGGACGATGTGCAGACTCCGCACAGACAGTGACCCAAGCCGGAATCGAACCTGGGACCCTGGAGCTGTGAAGCAACAGTGCTAACCACTAGGCTACCATGCTGCCCTTTTCTCTCCACGCAGATGCTGCCAGACTTTGTTTCACCAACATTCTCTGTTTTCATTTCAACTTTTACTCAGGCTGGGGGGGGATTTGAATTGTTGCCCAATTTTAGGGCGGAGAGAGGCAAAAAAGAAAGTGGGATCAAGAGAATTTCAGGAACAGATTAGGGCATGGATTTTAGCATAGGTTGTCTTTAATTTAACAAATCAATTTAACACCAAAACTCTCAATTGGTTTGCTGGACGGGATGGGGGGGTGGGGGGAGAGATTTGTTTTGTGGGTGTTAAGATATTCAATTCATCACCCAATGGAGGGAGGGGAAACAGTTCGAAAAAAACTGGGAACCACGAGTACTGATCTAACTGGAAAGGCAATTTTTACTTTTTGTCTAAAGGGAGGTTGCACACGGCGTGTAGATTACCTTCCTGAGCAAAATGCATCAGGAGGAAGTTAGGAAGACGGCGGCAAGATCAGTTGTAAAATATCGAGACATGAAGAGGGGCTGGGAGGTGTTGGCCACAAGGAGTTTTTGCAAAGCGATGATGTTGCCACTCACTGCATGCTGTTCTGTGAGACACTATTGACATTGTCCTACCTCAACTGTTTCATTATTAACCAGTGGGGGGGCTGCTCCCTATTAAACTATCGACCAGGCAGGATCTTCCAAGTTTCAGAGGCTATCGCTGTCAAGATCCGCGGCATATCTGTGCCCCACCCTGGGTGTGCATTCAGCTCCAGTTCAAACCTATCCCCAGGTGCCCGCACTGGGGGCTGTGTGAAGGCAGCCACCCAGCTCATTGCCCAAATTCCAGCTCTCCCTGTCAGTGACCTGGGGGCTGTCAGTGACCTGGGTGGGATTGGGTGGGATTGGGGGGGGGGGGGGGGGCTGTCAGTGACCTGGGGGGGGGGGGGGCTGTCAGTGACCTGGGTGGGCTGTCAGTGACCTGGGTGGGATGGGGGGGGGGGGTGCTGTCAGTGACCTGGGTGGGATGGGGTGGGCTGTCAGTGACCTGGGTGGGATGGGGGGGGGGGCTGTCAGTGACCTGGGTGGGATGGGGGGGGGGCTGTCAGTGACCTGGGTGGGATGGGGGGGGGGGGCTGTCAGTGACCTGGGTGGGATGCGGGGGGGGCTGTCAGTGGCCTGGGTGGGATGCGGGGTGGGGGGGGGGGGCTGTCAGTGACCTGGGTGGGATGGGGGGGGGGGCTGTCAGTGACCTGGGTGGGCTGTCAGTGACCTGGGTGGGATGCGGGGGGGGGGGGGGTGCTGTCAGTGACCTGGGTGGGATGGGGGGGGGGCTGTCAGTGGCCTGGGTGGGATGCGGGGTGGGGGGGGGGGGTGCTGTCAGTGACCTGGGTGGGATGGGTGGGGGGGGGGGCTGTCAGTGACCTGGGTGGGATGGGGGGGGGGCTGTCAGTGACCTGGGTGTGGTGGGATGGGGGGGCTGTCAGTGACCTGGGTGTGGTGGGATGGGGGGGCTGTCAGTGACCTGGGTGAGGTGGGATGGGGGGGCTGTCAGTGGCCTGGGTGGGATGCGGGGGGGGGGCTGTCAGTGGCCTGGGTGGGATGCGGGGGGGGGTGCTGTCAGTGACCTGGGTGGGATGGGGCGGGGGGCTGTCAGTGACCTGGGGGGGGGGGGCTGTCAGTGACCTGGGTGGGATGGGGGGGGGTGCTGTCAGTGACCTGGGTGGGATGGGGGGGGCTGTCAGTGACCTGGGTGGGGGGGGGGCTGTCAGTGACCTGGGTGGGGTGGGATGGGGGGGCTGTCAGTGATCTGGGTGGGATGGGGGGGGGGGCTGTCAGTGACCTGGGTGGGGGGGATGGGGGGGCTGTCAGTGACCTGGGTGTGGTGGGATGGGGGGGCCGTCAGTGACCTGGGTGGGGGGGATGGGGGGGGGGGCTGTCAGTGACCTGGGTGGGGGGGGGGGGATGGGGGAGGGCTGTCTGTGACCTGGGTGGGGGGGATGGGGGGCTGTCAGTGACCTGAGTGGGGGGGGGGGGATGGGGGGGGCTGTCAGTGACCTGGGTGGGGTGGGATGGGGGGGCTGTTAGTGACCGGGGTGGGGTGGGTGGGGGGGGCAGGTCTATCTGTGACCTTCTCATTGTTACCTTCTTTGGGGGGGGGGGGGGTGTTTAATGTGGGTGAATGAGTTTGTGAGGGATGTTGGGGGAAAAGCTGGAGTGTCCGGGGTGGGGGACACTCAGGAAGTGGCCCTCCCCCTCCTCTCTCACAGGAAAATACTCACTGGCTGGACAGCCCAGGAACTCTTGGTGGGGGGCGGGGGGGGGGGGGGGGCGTTATTCTGGTGAAAAAGTCACCCAGTCAGCGCTGGAAACTTGGGAGCTCTTTTGGCAGAATGTCTGTTTCACAGATTTAATCCCAAGGAATTTCTGGTATGCATAAGCAGAGACAATTGATTCCAGTTTTCACAGGAGACAGGGGGAGGGTGTTGCTGCAGTGAGATTGAAGAGCTATTTGTCCCCGGGTCTGCCCTGGTGTACAGCCACCCCCTCTCCATTGGAGCAGGGGCTCATTTTCAATGTTCAGGCAGCAGGCGAGGGGTGTGAGAAGGAAGCGTCTCTCTTGACATGTTTTGTTAATGTATATTTGGGAGCTGTCACATGCCTGGCCATGATCCTCCCCTTGCTGTTCTAAGGAGTGGTTCAGTCTTAATGGGCAGAGCCTGAAACTGCAAGGAAATTGAAAGGGAACTGCAAGTATCTGAGAGGCGGGAGGAGCTTCGGGGGCTTTTTTCTCTTAACCCCCTCCCTGTCTCAGTTGGTTTGGGAAATCAGATCTGGGAAGAACCAAGTGAAGTCCTCATCCTCAGAGCCCCTCTCGCCCCCCTTCCCCCCTCCCTCCCTCCCCTCCCTCTCCCCCCAAATACAATAAGATTCCCAGTTCTGATGCTTTCAAGGTGCCTTTTACTGTTGAGGACATTTCACCCAGAACAGCAACTATTGCTTGTGCTGATCTAGAGAAGGTGGGAGAGGGGGAGACGGCACTTGTAACCTGACCCAACATGATCTTTTCAAATGTTCCCGTAAGAATCCCATCAGCGAAGCAGGTAGGTTAATTCTTGTGTTTCCCCTGCATTTTCTCTCTCTCTCTCTCTCTTTTAGTTTTGTGTCCTTGTTGGCGATGTTATATGTTCTGCCCGGTTGCTTTCTCTTTTCTGCTCGCTGTCCCTTGCTTGCTTTTTAAAAAAAAAACATGAGATTTTAGATATTGAGAGGTCCACTTGCATGGGAATGTGTTATGGCTCTGGGGGGGGGGGGGGGGGCAAGCTGGGTGGCAATGCCACCCAGGGTCTTTTTCCTGCGCTCTTCAGAGTTCACCACCGCCCCCCCCCCCCCCCCCAACACAACGCGGTGTGCAATCTTCACTTTGTGGCCTGCACTTTGGGTTTCTCAGATGCCCTTGGGCAGGCACCCATTGTAAACAAGCTGAAATGGGACGTCCTGTACAAACATGACTGATAAGTCAATAATTGGTTTAGCTTTGCAGGTGCAGTGTCAGGGGATGGTCTTTGCCCTTTGGTCGAAGGCGGCAGCTGACCCAAGCTTGGGGACAGTTGCGGGCGTACAGCAGGGGCTGGGGGATGTTTTGGACACAGCACCCACATGATGTCACGGCAAAGTGGCACCCGTTGCATTTTACAATGTGAATGTTGCTTGTGGGACTGCAAATACCACGTTACTGCCACGAATGGTGTGTTAATGCCAGCAATGGCATATTGGTATGGTGCATTAATGCCAACAATGGCATATTGGTATGGTGCATTAATGCCAACAATGGCATATTGGTATGGTGCATTAATGCCAACAATGGCATATTGGTGTGGTGCATTAATGCCAACAATGGCGTATTGGTATGGTGCGTTAATGCCAACAATGGCATATTGGTGTGGTGCATTAATGCCAACAATGGCGTATTGGTGTGCGTTAATGCTAACAATGGCATATTAGTGTGGTGCATTAATGCCAACAATGGCGTATTGGTATGGTGCGTTAATACCAACAATGGCGTATTAGTATGGTGCGTTAATGCCAACAATGGCGTATTAGTATGGTGCGTTAATGCCAACAATGGCGTATTGGTATGGTGCGTTAATGCCAACAATGGCATATTAGTATGGTGCGTTAATGCCAACAATGGCGTATTGGTATGGTGTGTTAATGCCAACAATGGCGTATTAGTATGGTGCGTTAATGCCAACAATGGCGTATTAGTATGGTGCGTTAATGCCAACAATGGCGTATTGGTATGGTGCGTTAATGCCAACAATGGCATATTAGTATGGTGCGTTAATGCCAACAATGGCGTATTGGTATGGTGCGTTAATGCCACCAATGGCGTATTGGTATGGTGCATTAATGCCAACAATGGCGTATTGGTGTGCGTTAATGCTAACAATGGCATATTGGTGTGGTGTGTTAATGCCAACAATGGCGTATTGGTATGGTGCATTAATGCCAAAAATGGCGTATTGGTATGGTGCATTAATGCCAACAATGGTGTATTGGTGTGGTGCATTAATGCCAACAATGGCGTATTGGTATGGTGCATTAATGCCAACAATGGTGTATTGGTGTGGTGCATTAATGCCAACAATGGCGTATTGGTGTGGTGTGTTAATGCCAACAATGGCGTATTGGTATGGTGCATTAATGCCAAAAATGGCGTATTGGTATGGTGCGTTAATGCTAACAATGGTGTATTGGTATGGTGCGTTAATGCCAACAATGGCGTATTGGTATGGTGCATTAATGCCAACAATGGCGTATTGGTATGGTGCGTTAATGCCAACAATGGCGTATTGGTGTGCGTTATTGCTAACAATGGCGTATTGGTATGGTGCATTAATGCCAACAATGGCGTATTGGTATGGTGCATTATTGCCAACAATGGCGTATTGGTATGGTGCATTAATGCCAACAATGGCGTATTGGTATGGTGCGTTAATGCCAACAATGGCGTATTGGTATGGTGCATTAATGCCAACAATGGCGTATTGGTATGGTGCGTTAATGCCAACAATGACGTATTGGTGTGCGTTAATGCTAACAATGGCGTATTGGTATGGTGCATTAATGCCAACAATGGCGTATTGGTATGGTGCGTTAATGCCAACAATGGCGTATTGGTATGGTGCGTTAATGCCAACAATGGCATATTGGTGTGGTGCGTTAATGCCAGGAATGGCGTATTGGTATGGTGCGTTAATGCCAACAATGGCGTATTGGTATGGTGTGTTAATGCCAACAATGGCGTATTGGTATGGTGCATTAATGCCAGGAATGGCGTATTGGTGTGGTGCGTTAATGCCAGGAATGGCGTATTGGTATGGTGCATTAATGCCAGGAATGGCGTATTGGTATGGTGCATTAATGCCAACAATGGTGTATTGGTATGGTGTGTTAATGCCAGGAATGGCATATTGGTATGGTGTGTTAATGCCAACAATGGCGTATTGGTATGGTGCGTTAATGCCAACAATGGCATATTGGTGTGGTGCGTTAATGCCAACAATGGCGTATTGGTATGGTGTGTTAATGCCAACAATGGCGTATTGGTATGGTGCGTTAATGCCAACAATGGCATATTGGTGTGCATTAATGCCAACAATGGCATATTGGTGTGGTGCATTAATGCCAACAATAGCATATTGGTATGGTGGGTTAATGCCAACAATGGCGTATTGAAAATGAAATGAAAATGAAAATTGCTTATTGTCACGAGTAGGCTTCAATGAAGTTACTATGAAAAGCCCCTAGTCCGGGGAGGCTGGTACGGGAATACCACCATATTGGTATGGGGTGTCGGTGCCAGAAATGGTGTACTGGTGCCAGGAATGGCGTATTGGTATGGTGTGTTAATGACATATTGGTGTGTTGCGTTAATGCTAACAATGGTGTGTTGGTGTGGTGTGTTGGTGCTCGGAATGGCGTATTTGTATGGTGTATTAATGCCAGGAATAGTATATTGGTACGGTATGTCAGTGCCAGCAATGTCATATTGGTATGCGTATTGGTATGGTGTGTTGATGCCAGGAATGGCCATTAGTATGGCCACGAGTGGATGTATGCGCATTAGCGTTTCTGTGATATGAATTACAAATGGCATTTTGCGATGGCTCTCATATGGTTGGGCAGCGGATACAACACCAACTATGTACTGTGTAATGGGGCTGTGATTGGCACGGTCTTGATAAAGATAATGTCACCACAATCCAGATCTCTGAGCTGCGGGAACTTTGTTCACGGCCAACTTTCCAGCAGGTCCCTCAAAAGAAAACTCTGTATTAGTCATTTAATGATACCATCCCATGAGGAAGCAAATACAGAACAATTGCCAGTGACATTACAGTAGACTGCCTTCACAATTAGCTTCCAATCGCAGTTTAAGTTCAGTCCTAGTTGGTTGAAAATGTTGCCTCCATTCAGCTTAATCTCAGATAACCTCACTTTGCTCTTGAAATAGCCGTTGCTTTATATTCAGTTGCTTTTCAAAGGGATTTTGCCTGGATTTGAAGTAAGACATGTTTGTAGATTTCTAAAATGTGTTTTCTTATTTAGTATGTTTATAACATTCACCTGGAATATAGATAAGTAGGTTATGGGATCGATGCTGTTCTGCTGAAGGTTTGAATTAGAATGGCTGGGATTTCAGGGTAATAGTTAGCTTTCGTTTGCCCTTGTGTGACCCAGAACTGTTGCAATAAAATGGAGAGAGAGAGAATTTGGCCAGTGGCGTTTGTTAAGATGACCCAAGTAGATGTGATGTTTTGTCAGTTTTGCCGTTTTGTTCCTTGCTCAACGCTTATTGTTTCCTTCGTTCTCTGCAGTTGTATTCCATACGTGGCTCAGCTGGCAGCTGACCTGTCTAGGTATCTGAAGGCTGTGGGTCAGTGGTGGGCAAGCTGTGCCCCGGGGGCCACATGCGGCCCATCTGGGTTCCGAGTGGGGCCCACGAGACATTTTGTTGACCGTTACCCACGCGCAGGGTCGCCACATTCCGCTGATTTCCGTCCGTGTAGTTTTTTCCTCCCGGTGTGAGTGAAGTGATTCACACGTAAAGCGAGGACAAGTGAAGTGAGGTGTGTGCTGATTGCTCCCAACATTGAGTGTGAGAGACGTGCGCTCCCTGTGTCCAAAGTGGAAATATTTCCATTGTTTTCACCATTTGAAGTTGATGAGAGTTCTATTAATATATAAATGATGAAGCATTTTCTATAACTCGTTATGAAATATTCAGCGTGTATTAAATGTATTTAATCTTATTCATGGGGTCACGGTGAGTGAACAATCCTGATTTCAATCTTGCGCCCCATTGAGATGAAGGAGGGTCACTCAAGCGGCTCACTCACTGGCCGAGGTTACCCATCACTGTGAGTTTGTTATCCCACTCCTGGTACCTCCAGCACCTAATCCAGGCTGTCACTCCCTGGTACTGTACTGAGCACAATGCCCTATGAGGGCATAAGTGACCATGGACATTCATTCAATTGGTCCATGATTATGTTTGACAAAATACTGCAATGGTTTGCCATTGCCTTCTGAAGTATAGCTGGCCAGGAAACTCCCCCCGCTCTTACTGCCTACCATCAGGCATATAGGAAGGATTTACGGGCTGATAATTGAGCACAATGATGGCTGTGCTTTGAAAAGTACTTCATTGGCCGTAGCGTGCTCTGGGATGTTGTGAAAGGTGCTATATAAATGCATGTCTTTGGCCAGGATTCTCCAGTCATCGGATTTCATTTTTCCCGCCAGTGGCTTCCCAGGGGCGTGGGGTGTTTTCAATGGAAAACTCCATTGACAAGCAGCGGGAAAACAGAATCCCGCCTCCAGCGAGCGATGCGCGGCCGAGACGCACGCGGCTGGGGGTCCGGAGAATCCCGCCTTTTATTGCTAACCTTAAGTATACTGGCTGCACAGAGATACGTGACAGTAAATCATCATTGTTAAGTAGACCCAGCACAGGAAGGAAACCAGAAATGGTACGAGCTCGCCCAGCAGATGAGTTCATGCACACAGAGTGTTAAACAGAGATAATGATGTGCTCAAGCTGAGGGATGTGCATGCTGGGAAATGGAATGGCTCCCAATTCCGACATCCCAGTGTCAGCATTGAGCGCTTTCGTATCAGGCACAGCACAGCGATACAGAAGACCGCTCTGATTTCCCACAGAAGCCCCTACCCTATTAACAGAGGAGCCTACCAGCCATCAGAGAGTCAACTGGACTAGATTGAACCCGAGTCCCAGATGTGAAAGGTGAAGGGTCAGTGTCCACCCCACCACAGGATCTAGGTCTCTGACAGTCTCCTAACATTTGACACAAAGCCATTCCAACTGTTTAAAAGGGGAGGGGGGGTTGGGTGTAGAGAGGTTTTGAGCTGGGCTAGCTGAGTCTGTACCTGACCTGGGAGTGATTTATTGCTGACATTATCAGAAAGCACTCGAGGTGCCTCCCTCACCTGGACTAGCACGTGCTCAGCACATAAGTGCGGGTGCTGTTCTGAAAGCAGCAATGCAAACACGACAGGCATGTAAACAGGAGGCACTCCTTTAATTAGAGCCAGCCCCGGTGTATAACCCCGAGGTTAGACCAATATATTTTTACTGCGTGGGCTTTATTGTTGCTGGGCATCGGTAGATGCTGACAGTGACCCTAACAGAAATTCAGCTCCCTTCATTGACATACCTTCCCTCCGCACATGGATCACCCAGCCTGTGGAGGCTGCGGAGAGCAGTGTAACCCAGAATCTTGGATCACATTACCAGGGGATGTCCCTCGAGAGGATTTGGCTGACCTTTCTGCTTTGCCCTGGGGTTTGTGGGCATGCAATGGTACACTACCCCTCACCCCACCCCCACTCTCTCTGGTCTGCGCACTGCAAATCGCGTGGTGTAGTGGAGGGAAAATCCAGTCAAGACTTTCCCGTCCCGAGAGTTCAATTCAGGACTGCTCTAGGAATTTGAGCGCGTCCCAAAATCCTGCCGCTCAAGCCCGAAGCAAATCCTGTTCAGTCCTTGCCCCCAAATGCTCATTGACCCACACGGATTTCTGCTGTGGCAATATCATTGTTTTAAAATTCTCATCCTTGATTTCAGGTCCCTGTAATGACCCCCTCACCCCTCCCTGTCTCTGTAATCTCCTCCAGCCCCTCAAATTCTGATGTCTCAGCATCTCCAATTTCCTTGCCGCTTCTGGAGGAGTCCAAAATGAAGAGCCGTCAATATAAGACAGCCACTGAGAAATCCAGTTGGGAATTCAGGAGAAACATCTTTACCCAGAGCGTGGTGAGAGTGGGGAACTCGCTACCACAGGGAGTGGTTGAAGTGAATAGTCCAGATGCATTCACGGGGAAGATACAGAGTGATTTGTTGATGGGGTTCGATAATGGGGACCAAATATGGCAGCTTTCATTTCCCACATGTTAAGCAGAAGGCGATGTCCCCTCTTTCAAGACTGGACATTAGACAAACGGTTTGACACCAGAGAGCGAGTAGAGCATTCAAGGGAGTGTTGGCAGAGGGGTCGAGCTGGGTGTTACCAGGAGACATGTGGAGGTGATGCCACACCCATGGATGATGCCACCATAAGGTAAGATGTACATGAGGAAGAGGTTTGGCGCGTCATTAGGGGGGGCTACAGAAGTGGCAAGAGAAGCAGTTTGTTTGAGGTACTGCTGCTCTGATTGGATCAGCAAGAGTGGGACCAAATGAGGGGGCAAACATGCTGACAGGGGTGGGGGAAATAGGCACATATCTGGGAGGCACCACACTTCAAAGGAGAGGAAAGAAAGGTTGAAGGTGGGCCGGTAGTTTGAATGGGCAAAAGGGTCAAAAGGTTGATATTTTTTTGTTTGTTTTTGTTTGGGGAAGTGGCTTCGATAAGGATAGGGACAGTTCCTGAGGAAACCATTGACTATGTCAGCTCAGTCATCCTGGAAGGTGGGATCAGTTCCGGTAAATGGTGGATTCCATTCAAATTGGAGCCTGCAGGGAGAGACACGCCTTCTGTATTACACAGATCAAACAATCTCCTCGCTGTGATGCTTACACACTGAGTTATCAGGATCAGGGCTTATTGTCTCGATTAATTCCACCATTTCCCAGAAATAGCAGTTTCTTTATCGTATTTTCCTGAAACAAAGGTTAAAAATTTCAATACTCAGGTTTACCTTCCAGTTTGATCCTCGACATTACCATTCCATTTGGTTTTATTTTGGGCCTTAAAAAGTCCGACCGCCACATTTGAGTTGTTAATTCAAGTATGTGTCAACATTTGCTGCCATTGTTCATCGTTCAATATGGCTTGCAGGGGGGGAATCACCGCTGCCTCAAAATGGCCGCCGCCTTGGCTGTAAGCAACTTCCCTCCTTTCTTATGTCAGTCGTATGATATTAGGTCATTCGATTGATCTTTTGGCAGCACTTGGGACTCATTGCAAATTGCAGGACCCAGAACTTGTGGCAATGTAGCACATTAATTTCTGCTTATTCCTTGTCCTGTTGGCTGCTGGGTCACTGCACTGACCCACCTCACTACTCTTCCCCTCAGTAACTCACCCTCATTACCCTTCGCCCCCGCCACCCACCCTCACGGCATCCACCCCTCCCCCGATTCCCACACCCCTTTCTCATGGACTCATCCCTCCTCTCGCAGATCCCATCCACCTCCTCTCTGTCATGGACTCCATCATCCCCTCTTTAGGGGACCCCGTTCCTCCTTCTTTCTCATAGACCCCCACCCTCCTCCTCTTTCGTAATTCCAATTTTCCCCCCACTCCCTCCCTCGTTTCCAACCTCCTCTCACTTCCCTAACCTCCCTCACAGTTCCTCCCCTTCTCTCTCTCCCTGACCACCTTCCAGCTCACTGCAACGAGCAATAGACTATCGGCTCTTCCCATCATGCCTGGCGATGTGCTGAGAGATTTCAATCTTCAAGAAACTTTCCCACTGGCTTTGAGAGCTGGGAGTAAGCAATGCTTCAGAAATGTCCTGGCCTTCGCGATTTGGTCATCAGAAACAGATGTTGACTGCATAGGTCTTCCATTGTTTACAAGTGTGAAAACAAGCGTCTCCCGCCAAAAAAACGACTACAGATTTCGAAACTGTACCTCACAATTCTTGCCAAATTTGTACGATGTGTGCATGCTCCCATCCCCCACCCCGTAACCTTTTCCATCATTCATTTTCCCTTGTGTCTCGCTCCCCTGACGATCTGCCTCGTATGTTACCTAAAAGGCGGTGGGTGTTCTTATCCTCTAATCAGGGAAGTACAACAACAACCACACACATTCATATGGCACCTTCAAAGCTGCAAAGCATTCGTAGAGCTTCATGAGCCTTATCGGGTAAAGTCAGACGGCAAGCCAATTGAGATATAAGGGTAGGAGGCTAAAAGCACCCCCCCCTCCCCACAGTATCGCTGGCTGGACATTCTGGTCCCGCTGGCATCTATGGAAGGGGGGGGGGGAGATTGAGAGAGGACATTTCAGAGCAGAGGGCCCAGGCCGATGACGGCTCAGTGGCCAGTGGTGCGCTGTTGGAATTTGGGGATGCACATGAGGCCAGAGTTGGAGGAGCGCGGTGATCTGAGTGTTTGGGGGCTTGAGGAGATTTCAGAGATCATAATCTTTATTAGTGTCACAAGTAGGCTTACATTAACACTGCAATGAAGTTACTGTGAAAAGCCCCTAGTCGCCACATTCCGGCACCTGTTCGGGTACACAGAGGGAGAATTCAGAATGTCCAATTCACCTAACAGCCCGTCTTTCAGGACTTGTGGGAGGAAACCGGAGCACCCGGAGGAAACCCACGCACACACGGGGAGGACGTGCAGACTCCGCACAGACAGTGACCCAGCCGGGAATCGAACCTGGGACCCTGGAGCTGTGAAGGGAGGGGCGAGACCTTACCGAGATTTCAAAAACCAGGATGAACATTTTTTAAATTGAAAAGTTCACAGGCGAGGCACCAATATAGGTCGGAGAGCGTTCGGCAAATGAGGCTTGGTGTGAATTAGGGCACAGGCACGCGTTTTGAATAGCTTCAATTTACAGAACGTGCAAGATGCAATGCTGGCTCGGTGAACAGTCCAATTGTCTCGGAATGTCAAACAGGCCCGTACATTGCCGCCTAGGCCTCTCGTACACAAACACAAACGGATTTTGAATAACCCTTAACTGTTGCTGTGTATCACCTGCCCCTGTTGGCGATGTGAATCCCGCATTCATCAATCTTGGTCATGTTGTTTCGCCCAAAATCCCCCAAAATCAGCAACTTTTAGGCGGGTGAAGGGCGATTTTTAAACCTTGCTCAGTTACTGTCTGTGACGCCTACATGGCACTGCCTTCACTGGCATCCAAGAATGGAATGGGAGGCGACCTTTGACAAAGAGATGGCACCCTGGACTTCACCTTTTTTTAATGTGTGGGTTGTAAGAGTTTGAAAATAAATTTAGAGTATCCAATTCATTTTTTCCAATTAAGGGGCAATTTAGCGTGGCCAATCCACCTACCCTGCACATCTTTGTTTTGTGGGGGTGAAACCCACGCAGACACGGGGAGAATGTGCAAACTCCACACGGACAGTGACCCAGAGGAAAGTGGAGATGAGGATTCACCAGATCCAGGCCGGAATGTTCTGGCTGTTGAGATTCACTTTTCCCGCTGGCAGCGCACCCCCGCCTGCGGGTTTCCCGGCCGTGTGGAGTGGCTTCAACGGGGAAAAACCATTGACAAGCGGCGGGAAGAGAAAATCCAGCCGCCAGCGAACAACGCGCCACGGAGAAACTGGGGGAACCAGAGAATGGTGGAGCAGACTCGATGGGCTGAGTGGCCGACTTCTGTTCCTGTGTCTTCTGGTCTTATGAGGAGGTGGGTACCTTGCATTTTAAAGAGGAAATGAACCTTTGTTTTTCACTTGTAAATGAGCAACTTGCAAAAGAATTCTTGGTGGGAAGAACTGGGAATTTAAAGAAAAAACTCCGAGCATTGCGATGTGTTTTCAGAAACTGTGTACAAAATATGTTTTCACTGCTGCCTGGATAACCTCTAGCCAGCTACGTGTCGGTCGTTACTCTGCCAGCAGGGAAACTGACCTTAATTGCCAAGCTCAATCAGAGTGGTTGCAGGAAGGAGCTCTATTGTGCAGTCAGCTGTTCTGCCCCAGACCTGGGAGTGCTTGTTGATGACAGCGAGTGCTTCAAGAGGAAAGTATTCCATCCCTCATCTGAATGAGCTCAAACCGGCAAGCCAGCAGTTTTTTTTCCCCCTCTCCTCGTGTGTGCTCTCTCTCTTTCTATCTTCTCTCACGCTCTTCTCTTTATGGGCCGCTTCTTCTCTTCCTGCCAAAGTCACTCGGTAGGATTTACTGGTCTCATCCTGCTGTTACAAAGTGGGGGAGGGGGTGGGGGTGGGGGAGGGGGGGAGGGGGGGGTGGGGGAGGGGGGTGGGGGGGTGGGGGAGGGGGTGGGGGGGGGGGTGTGGGGGAGGGGGTGGGGGGGGTGGGGGAGGGGGTGTGGGGGAGGGGGGTGGGGGGGGTGGGGGAGGGGGTGTGGGGGAGGGGGTGGGGGGGTGGGGGAGGGGGTGTGGGGGGGGGTGGGGGGGGTGGGGGGGAGGGGGTGTGGGGGAGGGGGTGGGGGGGGGGGGTGGGGGAGGGGGTGGGGGGGGGTGGGGGGGGTGGGGGAGGGGGTGGGGGAGGGGGGGGAAGGGGGTGGGGGGTGGGGGGTGGGGGGAGGGGGTGGGGGGGGTGGGGGAGGGGGTGGGGTTGGGGGAGGGGGGGGAGGGGGTGGGGTGGGGGAGGGGGGGAAGGGGTGGGGGAGGGGGGGTGGGGAGGAGGGATGGGGGAGGGGGTGGGGGAGGGGTGGAAGGGGGGGGGGAGGGGGTGGGGGAGGGGGTGGGGGAGGGGTGGGGGAGGGGGAGGGGGGGAAGGGGTGGGGGAAGGGTGGGGGAGGGGGTGGGGGGGGGGTGGGGGAGGGGAGGGGGGAAGGGTGGGGGAAGGGTGGGGGAGGGGGTGGGGGAGGGGTGGGGGAGGGGGTGGGGGGGGGTGGGGGAGGGGAGGGGGAAGGGTGGGGGAGGGGGTGGGGGAGGGGGTGGGGGAGGGGGAGGGGGGTGGTGGGGGAGGGGGGGAGGGGGGTGGTGGGGGAGGGGGGGTGGGGGAGGGGGGGAGGGGGTGGGGGAGGGGAGGGGGTGGGGGAGGGGGGAGGGGGTGGGGGAGGGGGGAGGGGGGTGGGGAGGGGAGGGGAGGGGGAGGGGGTGGTGGGGGAGGGGGGGAGGGGGGGTGGGTGGGGGGGGGGGTCGCTGCCAACAGGACTGGCTGGAAAATCCCATCTCGCGACTTTGGTGGAAATTTTTTAAAAGCCAATGTGTGGGGCCATGTGTACAAAATGGGCGCGTACCCAGGAAACCAGCCCAACTGGCATCTTCGGATCAGAAACGTGTGTGGGGCGGGGGGGGGGGGGGGGGGAGGGGGAGGGGGGGGGGCAGGGGGCAGAGAGAGAGAGGTGAATGGGTGCATGCCCATCTCAAATTGCCTGGAGGACATTCTGAATCGATCAAGTGTGGGACGGGTAGTCACGCGTAGGCCAGACAGGGTAAGGGCTGGGGCGTTCCCCTTCCTGAAGGACAGTACTGAACTTGATAGGTTTTATAGTCAATCCAGCAACTTTCGCAGCCCACAAGTGACCGGATTTATTGATTTCCAGATTAAATTTACAGCACGGACACAGTCCATTCAGCACAACTGCTTTGCGTTGGTGTAAATGCTCCACACGAGCCTTATTAGAAAGTGATTTTTGACATTGGAGCTTCATCACTGTAATCGTAATAATGCGCTCTTAATTTGTGCCCCTGTTCCACGTCCCAGAGTTTAATTTGCAGTGTCCTCTTTTTGAATCCTGATATCATCAAACAACGTGGGCACTGCGTCAACATGCTTTCATTGCAGATATAAGCAGGGGCCCATCAAATGCTTTTCAGACGTTTAATGAGATCTTTATTTTCCTCTGTGCCTGTGGACGCCTCCATCAGATTCTCGCAAGTGGAAAATGATATCTGTTAGAGACGAGGTAAGCAGCCACACATAAACCGTATGTTGGAGCACAAAGGGGTTTATTATTACTTACAATTAAATCACCACCATTCCCCCAGAGGGTCTCCTTCACCGACCTGCACCCAGATCGGGGGCTTTATACTAGAGGGGCTCCACCTGTTAAGGGGAAGCCCCGCCCCTTTCCCAGGGAAGTTCATATTCCCTGGAGGTCCCAGGAAAACCTGATGGTGCCTGCCCCGTGACCTCCGCTGGGGGTTATCACACTATTCCATTTGTATGCTCTTTAGAAAGCTCGGAAACAGAGCCTGTTCCATGATATGTTTCCATATTCCATGTTCTTTGTTCTTTAGGGTCTTGGCCAAGGTTGATATCATGACCGGTACAGGCTTGGAGGGCTGAAGGGCCTGTTCTGTGCTGTATTGTTCTTTGTTCTTTAGGATTTTGGCCAAGGTTGATATCATGACCGGTACAGGCTTGGAGGGCCGAAGGGCCTGTTCTGTGCTGTATTGTTCTTTGTTCATAGTTAACGTGATGCAGCTACTTGGGGCGTGGGTATCAAAAGGGGGTTGGTGGTTTCTCTCTTTTAGGCTTTGTGAATCAAGCATTTTCTATTTTTGTTTTTGATTCCCAGTTGCCGTGATTTTCTTTGTACCTCCCCAGACATTCCCTTTCCCCGCTTTTGAGTCACTTTGACAGCGTTTTGCCAACTGTGCTCCATTGCTTGGGAAGTTGCGTGAAACGTGAGTGAGAGATTGAAAGAATGGATTTTGCGCCACACACGTTGAACCGCTCTGGAAGTGCAGTGACTGTCAGAGACTGAGTCGGCCATTTTGCTTGCAGACAGCAAGGGAATGCTGCCCACGTAATTGGTTGGGTGTTGGGCAAAGATGCCAAGGGGCACCCCTGAACTCTTCTGGCCAGCGCGATGAGACCCTCAACATCTCTCTCAGCCATCTGGGAACAGGAATGGAAGAAGTGAGAGCAGGATGAGGCCATTTGGCCCATCTGATTGTAGACCTGAACTCCGCTTTCTTGTCTTTCTACCCCCCCCCCCCCCCCCCCCCATAACCCTTGACCCCTTTGTTGGTCAAAAAACCTGTCCAAACTCGGTATAAAATATACTCAAAGACCAAGCCTCCACTGCTCATTGGGGGAGAGAACTCCAAAGATTAATCATCCTCTGAGAGAAGAAAATCTCCCTCACCTCAGTCTTAATTGGGAAACCCCTTATTGACCTGTGTCCCCTTTAAAATCATGGTACGTCCCAAGGTGCGTCACAGACCGATGAAAGAGGTACTTTTTAAGGAGCGTCTTAAAGGAAGATTTTGAGGTGGAGAGGATTAGGGAGGGGATTCCAGAGCTTGAGACCCAGGCAGCTGAAGGCCCGGCCACCAACGGTGGAGCGATGAAAATTGGGGATGTGCCCATGTCATGTGCCTGTTTCTGTTTTGACACAAAATGGAGGCACCGATATTTTGTTCTGTTCCTTCCAATTTTCCGCATTTCCCTCTTCAAAGCATTGGTTCATGTTTGGGTTCCAAACCTTTCATTCACAAGGAGCTAGATGGGAAGCCTTTGCAAAGTTGTTTGTCCAGGGAGCCTCATCCTATCTTTCCCTGGGATCTTTGGGGGTGTGGGGGGGGGGGGGGGGGGGGGGGGGGGGCAGTGGCCTGGTGTTGAACACGATGACCGGATACCCAGGGGAGAAGGGTCGGAATGGAGGTGGGCACGAAACATGACCAGCCTCCTGAGGTGCCTTGGGCCATTACCGTGCCTTGGGCAGCACGGTGGCACAGTGGTTAGCACCGTTGCTTCACAGCTCCAGGGTCCCAGGTTTGATTCCCAGCTTGGGTCACTGTGCGGAGTCTGCACGTTCTCCCCGTGTCTGCGTGGGTTTCCTCCGGGTGCTCCGGTTTCCTCCCACAAGTCCCGAAAGACGTGCTGTCAGGTGAATTGGACATTCTGAATTCTCCCTCTGTGACCCGAACAGGCGCCGGAATGTGGCGACTAGGGGCTTTTCACAGTAACTCCATTGCAGTGTTAATGTAAGCCTACTTGGGACAATAAAGGTGATTAAATATTATTACAGACGTTACATAAGTGCAGATTGTGCGATAACTTCAGTTGTTGAAGTGGGTAAGCAATTGGTCCGACATTCTGCTCCGGATCCCGATCCCACGATCTGGGTTGGCGGGTGTCTGCCGAAGTCAAAGGTAAGCCGCTGATTGACGGTGGACCAAAGATACCCCGCAAATAGGGGTTCGACGATGGAAAGGCAAATGCTGCAAGGTGTTACGTTTCCTGCTTCCCTTGATCTCCTTTCTGGCTGCTGCATGCTGTTTGTCGAAGAAGGGTGATAATATTTTGGGAGCGCTTCGCTGCCAGTTTAAACACAGCCACAGCTGGGGCACAGGTGCAGTACTCTCTGCGTGGAGCCAGTGTTTTTTTCACACATGTAAAAATATTTTCCAGTTCTTGACTGCACTGGTGCAACCCCCCCCCACCCCCCCCCCCCCCCCCCCCCCCCCCCCCCCCCCCCCATTGCGCCTCTCCGCACTGTGACGCAGAGTTGGCCTTGAGTTCAAATTCGAGCCTGACCATTCCGCAGCTTTGAAGAGTTTCTTCACCTAAAGCGTAATGGAAACGTGGAAAACCACCCCCCCCCTCAAAAAAAAAGCTGCTGATGCCAGGAGGTGGAACTTCCAAACTGAGGCTGCTAGATTTTTGTTCAGGGCATGGAGGGTTCCGGAACCCAAGCCGGGAGATGGCATTGAGATGCAGACCAACTGTGATCTGATGGTAGGACGGAACAGGCTTGCGGGGCTGAATGGCCTCTTCAGCTGAGAATTCGGAGTCATTATGATACAGAAGGAGGCCATTTAGCCCATCAAGTCCATGCTGTCTCTCCAGAGCAATCCAGTCAGTCCCATTTCCGCCGCTCTATCCCCATGTCCCACATTTCCCTCAAGTTCGATATTCTTTTGAAATCATTCAGCGTTCCCGCTTCCTCTCTTTCCCCCTCCCCCGCCCCTACTCGTCCCCCCCCCCAACCCTTACTCGTCCCCGGAAGTGTTCCATTATTTCAGGGTGCATGAGGGTGTTCAGGCATACTTTTGTTTCAGCAGCATGGGGGGAGCAGGCTATTGGGTGAGGTATTTAAGCTCCGAGTCCCCTCAAGAGTCACTCTCTTCCAATCTGTGCGAAATTTAAAAAAAAAGAGTGAACCTTTTCCTATTCCCACGAATGGATCAGGGACATAGGTTGTGGTAGTTGGCAGATCAATGTTTGGTTCTGCGGTCTGGTTGGATGTGGTTTTGAGCTTCGTCACTGAGTTCCTGAACTCAGCCACGCTGCTACCTAGGATTACATACAATAAATAAGACAGGCCATTCGGCCTATTCAGTCCATGCTGCTGTTAATGCTCCTCTTGAGCCTCCTCCCATCATTCCTCATCAAAATCCACCTTCCTAACCCGCTATTCTATTCCCCTCTCCCTTATAGCCTTGTCCAGTTTCCCCTTAAATCCATTCGTACTATTCACTTCCACCACTCCCTGTGGTAGTAAACTCCACATTCTCCCCACTCTCCGGGTGAAGAGATTTCTCCTGAATTCCCGATTGGATTTCTTGCTGAATATCTTATATTGATGGTCTCGAGTGATCCTCTTGCCCACAAGAGGAAACATTCTCTCTGGATCCTCTTCAGTGGTTAGCACTGTGGCTTCACAGCGCCAGGGTCCCAGGTTCGATTCCCGGCTTGGGTCACTGTCTGTCCGGAGTCTGCACGTTCTCCCCGTGTCTGCGTGGGTTTCCTCTGGGAGCTCCGGTTTCCTCCCACAGTCCAAAGACGGTTAGGTGGATTGGCCATGCTAAATTGCCCCTTAGTGTCCAAAGATGTGCAGGTTCGGTGGATTGACCATATTGAATTGTCCCTTAGTGTCCAAAGATGTGCAGGTTAGGTGGATTGGCCATGATAAATTGTCCCTTAGTGCCCAAAGATGTGCAGGTTAGGTGGATTGGCCATGATATATTGCCCTTAGTGTCCAAAAAGGTGAGGATTGGGTTACGGGGATAGGGTGGAAGTGAGGGCTTAAGTGGGTCGGTGCAGACTCAATGGGTCAAATGGCCTCCTTCTGCACTGTATGTTCTATGTTGTTCATCAAAAACCTTTCAGAATTATAAAAACCTCTGTGAAGTCACCCCTCAATTCTCCTTTTTTTCTGAGAGAGAAGAGGCCTACCTGGCCTGTCCATCCTTTCCTGATCTGTAAACCGAACGAAGATCTTCTGATGAGAACATAGAACATAGAACGATACAGTGCAGTACAGGCCCTTCGGCCCTCGATGTTGCACCGACATGGAAAAAAACTAAAGGCCATCTAACCTACACTATGCCCTTATCATCCATATGCTTATCCAATAAACTTTTAAATGCCCTCAATGTTGGCGAGTTCACTACTGTTGCAGGTAGGGCATTCCACGGCCTCACCACTCTTTGCGTAAAAAACCCACCTCTGACCTCTGTCCTATATCTATTACCCCTCAATTTAAGGCTATGTCCCCTTGTGCTAGCCACCTCCATCCGCGGGAGAAGGCTCTCGCTGTCCACCCTATCTAACCCTCTGATCATTTTGTATGCCTCTATTAAGTCACCTCTTAACCTTCTTCTCTCTAACAAAAACAACCTCAAGTCCATCAGCCTTTCCTCATAAGATTTTCCCTCCATACCAGGCAACATCCTGGTAAATCTCCTCTGCACCCGACCAGAGATTTCCCAGTTTCATAATGACTCTACCTTTCTGTGAGATCAGCCGTTGGACTAGATTGGAAAGAGCCTAGCTTGCCTTTTCCCCATCAGTCATTGACCTTGCTTTGAATTCAGGGATCCCACTCACCTTTTGACACTTAAAGGCAATTTAGCCTGGCCAATCCACCCAACCTGCACATCTTTGGACCGTGGGAGGAAACCGGAGCACCCGGAGGAAACCCACGCAGACACGGGGAGAACGTGCAGACCCCGCACAATCACCCAAGGCTGGAATTGAACCCGGGGTCCCCGGTGCTGTAAGGCAGCAGTGCTAAACCACTGTGCCAGCGCGCCACTCTTCGTACCACGTATTACTAAAATAGTGATTTTAAAAAAAATATTGGAGATGGGAGGGGTGAGGCAGTTGGAGACCCTGGGAATATGTCCCACCCTATTGGCCGGTCTTTTGGTAAGATGGTCTTGACATTGCAGGGACTCTTGGCATGCCTTGAAAATGTTTAGTGAGTTCCCCCAGTCTCCTGGCCAACATTCCTCCCTCCCATCGCTTCTCGGCCTTTTGGCTAAGATCAAGCGTCCGATCAAGCCCAGGATGAGGTTGCAGCTTGGATCTTGTGTGTCTCTTGTGGAGACCATGAATTGGCTTCAATCTGAATTGTTTGTTGGAGCAAGCAGTGAGATGGATTAAGGGTTTGGCCCCGTCCACTCTGCACATTAGCTTTGTAACGTTAAAGATGGGACATTAAAAAAAACATTCCTCATTCCCGAGTATTAAAGCAGCTTCACTGGTCACTCCTGTCGGTGCTGTTTGTGAGAATTTGGTGATTGCCTTTCCATAGCAGCACAAACTCTTCACAAAATGAGCGAGGAGTGAAGGGAGGCATTTGGATGACATTATCAGGTGCTATACAAATGCAAGTCTTTATCACAGGACAAAGTGCAGAAGGAGGCCATTTACCTCATGGCGCCTGTGCCAACTTTGAAAGAGCTATCCAATTTTGTGTCTCCTTCTCCCAAAACCCTTCAAATGTTTCCCCTTCCAAGTGTTGACCCAATTCCACCATTTTGAAAGTTCCGACATGAATCTGCTTCCTTCGCCCTTTCAGTCAGCGCCTTCTAGATCACCACAACTCGCTGCGTTAAGGAAAATAAAAATTCCTCTCGTCCCTCCCCTCTGGTTCTTTTGCCAATGGTTTTTTAGCTCTGAGCAGTTTTGTATCACGGCCTCGTGCCCATATGGTGAGACTGGTCAAATCCCAACCAGTGGAATCCCATCCAAACTCTCCCTCAAAAAAAGTTGTTGAGGCTGTGTGGGGCGGGGCAGGTCAATCGAAGACTGCAATTGATAGATTTCTTTGGGAGGCAAGGGTATTATGGGTTACAGAACAAAAGGTTGGGATTCTCCGTTCACTAGAGGTGGGATTTCCTGCTCCCGTCGTTGCCAATGGGGATTCCCATTCAAGCCACCCCACACCCCCAGGAAATCCAAGGGAGGGGTTGCGCTGCCGGCAACCAGAGACTCCTGCCACTGTGCCGCCCTCCCTTGTCATTTTCTTTGAATATTTTTCTTCACCAGCTATAAATATTTCAAGTTGCAGGGGGAAGGTTGGTTCGTTGACAGTCAAGCATCATCCAATTGGGTAATGGGTCTTTCTGCTTTCCAATTGGTGTAGGAAGGTCATTGGGTCACAAGGATGGATGTGTTGGCTGACGAGTGAAAGGCAGGTGATGAAATCATCAGGAATACCTTTCATCACCATTGGCAACCCTTGTTGAGATGCAGAGCAGCAATGATCCAATTGATTGGTGGACCAGGCTTGAGCGGCTGAATGGCCTCCCTCTCGTCCTATAAATCAAACCAAGATCTCCGAGGTGAAAGAAAAAGCATGCAATTATGTGATCTGAGTGCCGCTTTGCAATCAGTGAGGTACTCTGTAGTCACTCTTGTAACATACAGAAAACATAGCAGTCAATATGGAGACACAAAAACAAGTCTCCTCTGCAATGTTCCTTTGGGGAGTTGGGCGGGATCCTGAGCTGGAGGGAGTAGCGGAGTCCAAGGCTGTGTGTAACGTTCAGGCTCTGATCCATCAAGAGAGAAACTGCCCTCTCTCTTCCTGAAACAAACACAAGAAGGCAGCAAGTTCCGGGAGAGGGCTGTGACTAGTGGTGTTCCGCAGGGATCAGTGCTGGGACCTTTGCTGTTCATAGTATATATAAATGATTTGGAGGAAATGTAACTGGTCTGATTAGTAAGTTTGTAGACGACACAAAGGTTGGTGGAATTGCGGATAGCGATGAGGACTGTCAGAGGATACAGCAGGATTTAGATAGTTTGGAGACTTGGGCGGAGAGATGGCAGATGGAGTTTAATCCGGACAAATGTGAGATAATGCATTTTGGAAGGTCTAATGCAGGTAGGGAATATACAGTGAATGGTAGAACCCTCAAGGGTATTGACAGAGTGATCTAGGTGTACAGGTCCACAGGTCACTGAAAGGGGCAACACAGGTGGAGAAGGTGGTCAAGATGGCATATGGCATGTTTGACTTAATTGGCCGGGGCATTGAGTATAAGAATTGGCAAGTCATGTTGCAGAACCTTAGTTAGGCCACACTTGGAGTATAGTGTTCAATTCTGGTCGCCACACTATCAGAAGGATGTGGAGGCTTTAGAGAGGGTGCAGAAGAGATTTACCAGGATGTTGCCTGGTATGGAGGGCATTAGCTATGAGGAGAGGTTGAATAAACTTGGTTTGTTCTCACTGGAACGACGGAGGTTGAGGGGCGACCTGATAGAGGTCCACAATATTATGAGAGGCAGAGTGGATAGTCAGAGGCTTTTTCCCAGGGTAGAGGGGTCAATTACAAGGGGGCATAGGTTTAAGGTGCGAGGGGCAAGGTTTAGAGGAGATGTACGAGGCAAGTTTTTTTTACACAGAGGGTAGTGGGTGCCTGGAACCCGCTGCCAGAGGAGGTGGTGGAAGCTGGGACGATAGTGACGTTTAAGGGGCATCTTGACAAATACATGAATAGGATGGGAATAGAGGGATACGGACCCAGGAAATGTAGAAGATTTTAGTTTAGATGGGCAGCATGGTCGGCACAGGCTTGGAGGGCCTGTTCTTTGTTCTTTGTTCAGGTGGCTGTCAGCCATTTTCCAATTTGCCATTTGTCAATCAGCTGTGCAACGAGCAACCTCTGGATTTCCATGTGCCCAATGTGTTGAACAATCATGATCGAGGTGACAGTGCAATCTGAGGCTGATTGTCGTATCTTTTATTGAGGTTGTGTTCAGCCCCTCGCTCCTAATCTCTGGGCACCTGGTGGAGAGGGGCGGGGCGGGGCGGGCGGAGGACCTCCTCATGAACCTGCGCTGGGGCCTGGCAATGCTTGCCATCAACAGGTCCAGGCATCGGGCGATCGAGGGGGTTGTCCGACATGACTGCCTTCCCCTCTTCCGCGTCTACATTCGTGGTCGGGCGTCCCTGGATAGGGAGCATGCATTGTCCACGGGCAACCTTGAGGCCCTCCGTGCCTGGTGGGCACGGCGGGGGCTGGGATGCCTTACCCGTTAATCACATCTTGACTTAACGTCTTAAGTCTCTTTTGTGATTCGTTTTTTGTTTACGATAGTTTCCATTTGGAACTGTCCCTTTATTCCACTTAGTTGATAGTGTTGGACAAAATAGGTGGAACTCGGTGACTTAGCTTGGTTGCTATGAAAGATTTGGAAACGATCTCCGGGATATGGCACAGAATTCCATAATACCCAGTGTAAGGGTTAAGACCATAAGACATCGGAGCAGAATGAGGCCACTTGGCCCATCGAGTCTGCTCTGCCATTCAATCATGGCTGATATGTTTCTCATCCCCACTCTCCTGCCTTCTCCCCATAACCCCTGATCCCCTTATTAATCAAGAAGGGTTGACAGAAATTGCTTCCTCTGGTGTTGCAGGGGGGGAGTCGAGAACAAAGGGGCATTAAAACGTGAGCCAGGTTGGTCAGGGGGCGATGTTAGGAAGCACTTTAGCACACAAAGGGATTGTCGAATTTTGGGACAATCTCTTTCTCCCAAATAAAGGGGGAGGGGCTGAATGGCTTCCTGCTTTTCCGACATTTGAATTTAACGGACTTCAGTCGGTTTGGCTGTCCCAACTTTTTTTTTTTGCGGGTAGCCATTAGCCTGTTTTTTTTCAAAGCAGTCAGTACGTCTGTAGCCTTTAAGTAGAGTGAGTCAGACGAGATGGCTTTGTAGATTTAAGAGCAAATGAAGGGAACTGCTCTGAATGAATGTTATTTATATCGTAGTTTAGCACAACAGTTGCAAACTATTATTTTTAACATGCGGAGTTAGCTAAACTTAATGACTGTGGTAAATATTAGACGACTGCTCCTATTTGCTTGTTCCTTGACTGTCAGTTGTTTAATGTGTTTGAGTTTGATGCCAAAATCTAGATGTGTTCACACTCGAGGAGAATCATGTGAAAGCATGAGATTCGAACCAGGAGTCGATATAAACTTAAGAAGGCTCTCTTTGATCCCTAGACACGCTACAAATCTGAGTGAGTGAGACTCACTGTGGGACATACATGGCAGATTCTCTGTGGAGTTCTGAAAATGGAAGCCAGAAATATGGAGGACAGAAAAAGGAAACAGAGTGAAGAAACCCATAGTTGTGGTTGATTTCTGAGCCACTGTTGGAATCTTCTTTTGCTACAGAGAATTAGGAAACTTTGGAACACTGCTCCGATCACTATTTCACATCAGTGAATCCTGCTTTCTGAATGACAGGCGCCTGTCCATATATCTTGGAGGGCAAGTTAAAACTTTGTTATAAAACTAACCAAGAGGCAAATTGATAGCAGAGCTCTTCATTAAGAAGTTCTCTCTGCATTCTTGGAATTCCGGGAGGGGGTGTTGGCAGCATTCCAAGAATCCCACTTATTCGGTGGCTCCTGAAAGACCTTTGCGATCTGGGAGAATATAAAGTCATAGTTTTACAGCACAGGAAGAGGCCCAGCGACCCATCGTGTCTGCACCTATCTATTCCAATCCCATTTTCCAGCACTTGGTGTCCCCTCTCCTGCTCTGCTCCAGGGAAAACAACCCCACCTTAACCAGTCTCCCGTGATAGCTGAAGCTCTCCAGCCCAGGCAACATCCTGGTGAATCTCCTCTGCACCTCTGACTATCTAATCTCACGAATGCAGCATCTTCTGACCCCATGACCCATTTGTTGCCTTTGGGCGATCAGTTGGCAATTGCTGCACAGATGGGAAGATTCGGAGGCACAGCTGATAGCGATGTGGCGGGGGGGGGGAGGGGGGGGGGGGGGGGGGGGATTTCTATACTTCCATACTGGCCCCAGTAGGCAAGAGGGAGCTGACGTGCTTCTCTCCCAGGCTGCTACACAGAACCAGGTTAGCCTTTACAATTCCCTCAGTGATGATGTGCCCACTTTGAAGGAGAAGGCTGAGGTGGCACTGGTTATCAAAGGGGCAAAGTCGTGCATTACCAGAGGGGGGAATGAAGAGCTAATAATCATAATAATAATCTTTATTATTGTCACAAGTAGGCTTACATTAACACTGCAATGAGGTTACTGTGAAAAGCCCCTAGTCGCCACATTCCGGCGCCTGAAGGGACTGGTTTAGCAAAGGGCTAAATCGCTGGCTTTGAAAGCAGACCAAGGCAGGCCAGCAGCGCGGTTCAATTCCCGTACCAGCCTCCCCGAACAGGCGCCGGAATGTGGCGACTAGGGGCTTTTCACAGTAACTTCATTTGAATCCTACTTGTGACAATAAGTGATTTTCATTTCATTTCTGTTCGAATACACGGAGGGAGAATTCAGAATGTCCAATTCACCTAACAACACATCTTTGGACTGTGGGAGGAAACCGGAGCACCCGGAGCAAACCCACGCAGACACGGGGAGAACGTGCAGACTCCGCACAGTGACCCAAGCCGGGAATCGAACCTGGGACCCTCGGGCTGTGAAGCAACAGTGCTAACCATCGTGCTGCCGTATTAGATCAGCCATGATCTCATTAAATGGTGGAGCAGACTCGATGGCCCGAATGGCCTACTTCTGCTGCTACGTCTTACGGCCTTCTAAAGTCTATCAATCTCCCAGATTTGAAATTTTCAACTGACCCTCGGCCTGATTGGCTTATTTTTCGGGGAGAGGGTGGGCAGATTTTTGCTCCTTTTTATGTGAAGGACGTGCTTCCTGACATTGCCACTGAATGGATTCACCCAGCAGGTTAATAGAAATAGCGAGCACAGAATGTAATCAGACGTCGGTGTACACAAGCCAGGGTTTAACTGGCCCTACGCGGAGCAGAAGATGATTGAATTTGGTGCTGGCTTATGTAGCACCCAGCATCACCTTTCTGAGCACTGTGTGATGCTGCTGGCATCCTGTCGTTCTTCGGTTTGATGTAGTCAAGCCAGGCACTAAGCCAGTGATCGTAACACTGATTCAGCTTAATACAAGACTCCAATACCCCAGATGCTGGAAACCTAAAATTCAAACAGTAAATGCAGGAACCATGGGCGGGATTCTCCCCTACCCGGTGGGACGGGGGGTCCCGGCGTAGGGAAGTGGCACCAACCACTCCGGGGTCGGGCCTCCCCAAAGGTGCGGAATTCTCTTTGGGGGCTAGCCCCGCGCCGGAGCGGTTGGCACCACGCCGACTGGCGCAAAAACCGGCGCCAGCGGCCTTTCAGGCCCGGCACTGGGGCTGGCCGAAAGGCTTTCGCCGGTTCGCGCATGCGCTGGCGGTGACATCAGCGGCCAGCTGCCGCTGACGTCACCACTGGCGCATGCGCGCTGTGGGTTTCTCTTCCGCTTCCGCCATGGCAGAGGCCGTGGCGGCGGCGGAGGAGAAAGAGTGCCCCCAGGGCACTGGTCCGATCCCTGATCGGGGGGCCCCGATCGCGGGCCTGGCCACCGTGGGGGCCCCCCCTCCGGGTTCCGATCGCCCCGCGCCCCCCCCAGGACCCCGGGGGTCCGGTCGCGCCGTCGATCCCGCCGCCACCAGATGTGGTTCAAACCTCGGCGGCGGGAGAGGCCTCCCAGCGGCGGGACTTCGGCCCATCTGGGCCGGAGAATCGCCGCAGGGGCCTCTCCGATCGGAGTGGCGTGATTCCCATCCCCGCCAATTCCCGGGTGGCGAAGAATCTCTGCCACGGCGGGGGCAGGATTTTCGGCGGCCCCGGGCGATTCTCCGACCCTGCTGGGGGTCGGAGAATTTCGCCCCATGTCAGTCAGCTTGTGTGGAGGGAGCTTCTGAGGTAACGGCTGGGATTTTCCCGCCTCTCCTGCCAGCGGTTTCTTCTGGCCCCACTGAAGGCAACCGAGGTTTGAATGACGTAACTCATCCGCCACAGGGAAACACACCAGGGCCGGGAAATCCTTTCAAGTCAATCTTTTATTTTCACGATATCACAGCAGGAGGCTATTCGACTTATCAAATCCCGCGGCAACTATGGCCGGCCTTGTTTTGAAGCGATTTTGGCCTCCATTTAAAAGTTCTCATCCTTGTTTTCAAATCCCTCCATGGCCTCATCCCTCCCTATCTCGGAATTCTCCCCCAGCCCCCACAAAACCCCTCTGAGAGATCTGCACTCCTCCAATTGTGGCCATCTGCGGCACTCCGACAGTGGGCAGCCTTTCGATGAGCTGCCTAGGCCGTAAACCTTCTCCAGAACCACGTTTCACAATTGGCCAGTCTTGGGATGTCCGCTTTTCTCAAGGTCCAAGTTTCAGCAACTTGCAACACGACATCCCAACTAAGTCTTCATCATTCATTTCTTACATTGATCCCATTGCTGGTCTAGTTCGGACTTCTTTCTGACTGGAACCATCTTCTAACAGTGGATGACTTGGCTGGGGAACATTTAAATTCTCCTTCTCAAATGGAGAGCAAAGTGGTGATGGTAACAAGGGCTGCTTTGCTGTGCTGAGCTTTTTTAAAATCGTTATTCTTTGATGGGATGTGGGCGTCGTTGGGCTGGGCCAGCATTTGTTGCCCATCCCTAATTGCCCTTGGAACGGAGTGGCTTGTTAGGTCAGTTCTGAGAACAACTAAGAGTCACCCACATCGCTGTGGGTCTGGAGTCACATGTAGGCCAGACCGGGTAAAGACGGCAGATTCCCTTCCCTGAAGGATATTGGTGAAGCAGATGGGTTTTTAATTTAATTACAATTGATTTTAGTTCCATGGTCGCCATTACTGAAACAAGCTTTTTTTTTATATATATTCCAGATTTTATTAATTGACTTTAAATTCCACCAGCTGCCTTGGCGGGATATGAACCTGTGTCGCCAGAACATTCGCCTGGGCCTCTGGACTACTAGTCCACTGACATTACCACTGGGCCACCATTTCCCCGTAATGACTCGAGCATCTCGGTGCATTGTTAACGTATATTTGGAACACACAAACGCATTTTGTTCCCCAGGACCTCATAACTATGGAAGGCCGTCTCCTCGCTTCCGGAGGAAGGTCGTCACCTCGCCTCCTCCGCCTTCGGGTACCATGCCCTAAGAGGGTAGTGACAACCACATTCCCATTGGATCGGTCCATGATTATGCTTGGCAAAGGACCGCTGTGTGTTTGCTGTTGCCGTTTGCAGTATGGCTGCCCAGGAAACTCTCCCACTCTTGCAGTAGGGCGGCACGGTAGTTGCTTCAAAGCTCCAGGGTCCCAGGTTCGATTCCCGGCTTGGGTCACTGTCTGTGCGGAGTCTGCATGTTCTCCCCGTGTCTGCATGGGTTTCCTCCGGATGCCCCGGTTTCCTCCCACAGTCCAAAGATGCGCAGGATAGGTGGATTGGCCATGCTGAATTGCCCATAGGTTACGGGGTTGGGGTGGTGTGGGCTTAAATGGGTGCTCTTTCCAAGGCCTGGTGCAGACCCGATGGGCTGAATGGCCTCCATCGGCACTGTAAATTCTGTGATACACCCGACAGCAGATGGGAAGTATCGGAACGATTTACAGACTGATAATCAACTGTTCAACCACATTATGAATGCACCTTCCATGGCCATCAAGTCCTGATGTGGGTCTTGAACCCTGAGCTTCGGCCCAGAGGTAGGGACACTACCCACTGCCCACTGAAAATCTCCTTCCCCCAGTCTACGGGTGGGTGTGCTGCCATCTGTGACCAACATTCCCTGATTTACCTTGCCCTCTTCAGGGTATTGCAGTCGTCTCCTCCACCATGGGCCTTCAACCTTCATCGCCACCTTCTCGAGGGCAATTACTGATGGCCAACAAATGCTGGCCTTGCCAACAATGCACACACCCCATGAACAAAAAGAAACTGGGGCTTGCAATAACAAAAATATTGTTGGAAAATGAAACTTGCTTTGGGATGCTTTGATCGGTGGCCGTGCCAACAGTAGCAAAGCTTTTCCTTTATTATTCTATTAGCTTTTATGCTTAAATGGAGTAGAGAAAATCATTTGGGCCGGGTATATTTTGTTGTTTTGCATGCTTTGTTCCCGGAATGTAGGCCTCGCTGGCTAGGCCCAGCATTTATTGGCCATCCCTAATTGCCCCTTGAGAAGGTGGTGGTGAGCCGCCATCTTGAAACGCTGCAGTCCATGATAATCTTTATTATTGTCACAAGCAGGCTTACATTAACACTGCAATGAAGTCACTGTGAAAATCCCCTCGTCGCCACATTCCGGCGCCTGTTCGGGTCACAGAGGGAGAATTCAGAATGTCCAATTCACCTAACAGCTCGTCTTTCGGGATTGTGGGAGGAAACCAGAGCACCCGGAGGAAACCCACGCAGGCACGGGGAGAACGTGCAGACTCCGCACAGACAGTGACCCAAGCCGGGAATCGAACCGGGAACTCTGGAGCTGTGAAGCAACAGTGCTGACCACTGTGCTACCCTACCGCCATGTGGTGTCGGTACACCCACAGCGGGAGGGAGTTACAAATTTTTCACAGAGAAGAAATGCTAATTAATTATATGTCCAATTCGGGATGTTGTGTGACTTGATCATTGATCCAGCGATCTTACAATTGCACTGCGGCCACCCCTAATTCTGGGTGGTCCCAGAAGTTGGCTCAAGCGCTATATCAGCTGAGGCCCGGGAGCGGGACGTGCCACACATCCTGCTGGCGGAAGGAAGTGCATGACCTTGGGAAGATATAAAGGGCGGAAGAAAAACTGGAGAAGTTTAAAAATAAATCGAGCGCTCAAGCCTTAAAAAGACTGGCAACTGGCTTATTTGTTTAGCGAGCAAAGACACTTAGCTGGTGGTAATGGGGTAGTCAGACCATCAGGATGGCAGTTTAGTCAGGGCCAGTACTTGGTTAGATGTTGGGACAATAGTTTGGCCACAATCAGAAGAGTTGACAGAAAAGCCACCACAGCAGCTGGTGGAATTTGAATTCAATTAATAAATGTGGTAGATGGTCGCAGTAATGGGGAGCATGAAAAGATCATCATAATCTTTATTAGTGTCACAAGTAGGCTTATATTAACACTGCAATGAAGTTACTGTGACAATCCCCTAGTCGCCACATTCCGGCGCCTGTTCGGGTCACAGAGGGAGAATTCAGAATGTCCAATTCACCTAACAGCACGTCTTTCGGGACTTGTGGGAGGAAACCGGAGCACCCGGAGGAAACCCACGCAGACACGGGGAGAACGTTCAGACTCCGCACAGACAGTGACCCAGCGGGGAATCGAACCCGGGACCCTGTAGCTGTGAAGCTACAGTGCCAACCACTGTGCTACCGTGAATTGTAGTAAAAGTCCACCTGATTCACTCATGTTCCTTTTTAGGGAAGGAAATCTGCCATCCATAGCTGGTCTGGCCTACACTTGATTCCAGGCATAACTGCCCTCTGAAATGGCCTCGTAAACCACTCGGTTCATAGAACATAGAACATAGAACAGTACAGCACAGAACAGGCCATTTGGCCCTCGATGTTGTGCCGAGCCATGATCACCCTACTTAAACCCACGTAACCCGTATACCCGTAACCTAACCCAACCCCCATTAACCTTACACTACGGGCAATTTAGCATGGCCAAACCACCTAACCCGCACATCTTTGGACTGTGGGAGGAAACCGGAGCACCCGGAGGAAACCCACGCACACACGGGGAGGACGTGCAGACTCCACACAGACAGTGACCCAGCCGGGAATCGAACCTGGGACCCTGGAGCTGTGAAGCATTGATGCTAACCACCATGCTACCGTGAGGCCCCTGGCAATTAGAGACGAGGAACTTTCTTCTCCACATCCAATGAAAGAATAACGAAATAATAGTAGGAGGCTGGAGAAACATTTCGATGAGCACTTGAAACGCCACAGGACACAATGTTAAGGACCAAGTGCTGGCGAATGGGATTAGAATGGATAGGTGCTTGATGGCCGGCACAGACATGATGGGCTGAAGGGCCTCTTTCCGTGCTGTAAAAACTATGGCAGTAGCACCCAGAGGAAGCAAAAGATTGGGGCAGAGTAAAAGTGGGGAGAAAAAGATTTTAAAAGAAAAGAAGAAGGTGTGGGGGGGGGGGGGGGGGGGGGCACTGATCTTGAAGGAAGGGGAAAGATTTACCGGGTAGAAAATTATCGGTGAATAATTGGGGCGGGAAAGAAAACAGATCCTCTGCAGAATCACCATGTCGGCTTGTGCCAACTCACCCTGCACGTCAGGGCCAAACCTGTTATTTACTAATGCCAATTAAAATTAGCTGATGGCTCAGATCATCAGGACAGCTGAGGCAGTCGGTTTTGCTTCCTCTCTCTGTTCACTCCCAGCAGACCGAAACAGCTCGAGTTACAGCTGCAACACCTGGACACCAAACTAGGCTCCGCCACTGTGGGCCGTGGCACAGACAGCATCTCTCCTGTGGCACTGAATTTTGGCTGTGGAGTGGGTGGGGGGGGGGGGATCAGCAGGAAAAGCAGGGCCCCCTTCCTGTGTTAGAAGTGACAGGGTTACACGCACTATCTAAACAGTACTGTGCGTTACTGCAACTGCAAAAAAAAACCTGTTGTTTTATCCAACCCATTACATAGCCTTGACTGCGTCATTAACTTGTCTGGACTGACACAGGATCCCCATTATAGAGTGAATCGGTTAGACAGTGTACACTGTGATTATTTTAATTAACGGTGGCTCTCTCCTTTTTGTTCTGTCTGGTACTTTCGGCTCTTCTGTTGTGGAACAGCATTTTCTACTGAGTTACTCATCTCAGACATGGCCCACAAGGGCTTCACAAAGTACGCAGGTGTTGCCGCTCAGTCGAAGCAGCCCTCCCCAGCCGCCATTTTGTGCACAGCAAGGTTTCCCCAGCCAGACGGATGGCCTGTACATTTTGAGGAAGAACTCTTCTCAAAATGGTGCAGCAGAGTCCTCGGCACGTCCCTGAACAGACGGTTTTTCTTTTCCTACTTTGAGTGACACCGCTCTCCCTCAATACCGCCGAGGGGAGCCTAGGCCTTGATCGTGTACGCGAGTCCCTGCGGCAGGCTTGAACCTACCACCTTCAGACACGGCGGCTAGAGTGGTGGTGAGCCAAACTGACACCAGAGGAGTGACTTGGTGAGAAAAATGTTGGCCTCGCTGCTTTTGCGGGAGTGGTTTAAGGGAAGGGTTGGCCCTTGGCAAGGAAGGCCCAAAACCTCCTTGGCAGGCACAGAGAAGCTCTTCAATCCAGGCCTCCTCTATCTCAAGTGTCCACCGTCCAGCACGATGAGGTCTGGTGGCAAGAGGGTGCCATCACTCATCCCACCACCCCAAGCTTGGGCCTGCGAAAAAATTGCAGTTGGCCATTGACATTTGGCACTGACATTTGACATTGGCCATTTCCTATGACATCATTGGAAATTTAGTCTGCACTTTTTGAGTGTTGTTGGCGCTGCACTCATAGAATCATAGAATTTACAGAGCAGAAGGAGGCCATTCGGCCCATCGAGTCTGCACCGGCCCCTGGAAAGAGCATCCTACTTAACCCCCGCCTCCACCCTACCCCTGTAACCCAGTAACCCCACCTAACCGTTGGACACTAAGGGGCAATTTAGCATGGCCAATCCACTTAACCCACACATCTTTGGACTGTGGGAGGAAACCGGAGCACCCGGAGGAAACCCACGCAGACACGGGGAGAACATGCAGACTCTGCACAGACAGTCACCCGAGTTCGGAATTGAACCCGGGTCCCTGGCGCTGTGAGGCAGCAGTGCTAACCACTGTGCCACCATGCCGCCCCACTCATCCAGGCAACTGGAGAGTATTCTATCCCACTCCTGACCTGTGCCTTGTTGATGGTGAACAGGCTTTGGGGGATCGGGAGGCGAGTTCTGTGGAGAGAGAACTGAGCAAACGTTTGGAATCTGGATGACTCTGACAGCGCCAGAGATTCTCTCTCCACAGATGCTGTCAGATCTGCCGAGATTGTCCAGCATTTTCTGTATTTGTTTCAGATTCCAGCCTCTGCAGTCATTTGCTCTTATCATTGTTTTTGCACTTGCGTTTCGTGGATAGACGTGCTATAGAGAGTTCAGAATGGAGACTCTGCGAGATTCGCTATAAAAGAGCAGGAAATTAGTCGCAGGTGGTACTGGTGTGGCAGGGCAGATGAAGCACCACACACGTCTGGCATAGAAGTTGAATTCCACATGAATGCAAATGCCGATCATCCGCCAAAAGGTAACAATGGGCCTTTGATGATTGAAGAATCAGTGAAAAGAATGACAATGCGCCACAAACAATGACTGAGAAGGGACAGGTTTTATTCCCAGTGACCTGGCTGGTGTGATCAGTATTAGGACAAAGCTAGAACAGAGAGAGAGAGAGAGAGAGGGAGAGAGAGAGGCAGAGAGGTTATTCCAGAGGAAATTCCAGAGCTTCGGAAAATATACAACCTTGATCCCAGAACTGGCACATGGAACTGATGTGGTCATTACCATATGGCTGTTTTATGGGAACGCCGGCCCTCGATCGCGGTCTGTTGGGCATGCTGGGATGTGCCCCCTCAGTCAAGTAGCACATGGGCACCTGTTGCCCACAAAGAATGGCAGCTGAGGCAAAGTGCAGGAGGAGCACTGGGGAGAGAAAAGATTGAAACCTTTGGCCGAATTTACTCCTATGCACTGGGAGGGCCAGATCTTACAGTCCTGCTCCAGCAGATTTGAAGGTGCAGGGCCTATGAAATAAAGGGGGTGGCCTTCACGTTGCCTTTCCGCTCACCGCCAACCTGCCTCCTTTATTACAGCTGGCAGGGAAGGCATCAGGCAGTCCACCCATCCTGTGGCCTATTGAGCCCAATTAATGGCCTCAATTCCACCTCCACCGCTACTTTGCATGCGGTAGGGAAAGGTGGAGGCAAGGCAGGTTGCCTGGCAACTATTATTGTGTGGGCTGCTGTCGGGCAACAAGGTACCACCTATAGGGGGTCCACTGGGCCAGTTTAATTGATCCATGTCAACACTCTCAGCTTTGGAGGCACAATGGTTGTGGGTTTGAATCCCAGTCTAGATGAGCACAAAGCTCTTGGCCGCCATCCCAGCACCCAGTACCCAGGGAGTGCTGCACTGTCGGAGGCGCATCCCACTCGAGATGACGCCTGGAACTGACGGCCCTGCCTGCCCTCTCAGATACCACGGGTCGGCATGGCACTAATTCAAAAAGGATCAAACATGTCCCTCAACCTGTATCAGTAAATAAGCAGATCATCCGTTTGTTTGGCTGCTGCATTCCAGAGCTAGGAACATAGGAGAAGGAGTACGCCATTCAGCCCCTCTGGCCTGCTCTGCTATTAAATGAGATCATGGCTGATCTGTGACCTAATTGCATATACCTGCCTTGGGCCCATATCCCTTAATATCTAGGGGCCGCACGGTAGCATGGTGGTTAGCATAAATGCTTCACAGCTCCAGGGTCCCAGGTTCGATTCCCGGCTGGGTCACTGTCTGTGTGGAGTCTGCACGTCCTCCCCGTGTGTGCGTGGGTTTCCTCCGGGTGCTCCGGTTTCCTCCCACAGTCCAAAGATGTGCGGGTTAGGTGGATTGGCCGTGCTAAATTGCCCGTAGTGTCCTAAAAAGTAAGGTTAAGGGGGGGGGTTGTTGGGTTACGGGTATAGGATTGATACGTGGGTTTGAGTGGGGTGATCATTGCTCAGCACAACATTGAGGGCCGAAGGGCCTGTTCTGTACTGTTCTATGTTCTATCTTTGCTGAACAAAAATAAAAATCTATCGATCTCTGGGCACTGGAGTCGCACTAGGACAGAGATGAGGAAAATTCTTTTCTCTCAGAGAGATGTGCGACTTTGGAACTCTGTGCTGGGGAAGACGGGGGTCACTGAATATTTTGAAGGTGGTGGTAGATAGATTCTTGTAAGGCGAGGGAGGTGAAAGGTTATCGGGGGGGTGAAAGGGGAATTTGGAATTAGAACACAACCAGATCTTGCGTGACCTTATCGATTGGCAGAAAAAAACCCGAGGGGCCGAATGGCCTCCTTCCCTTATTTTGTGCATCTGTACATATTTATTTCCTACACAGGAGCAGTGGCAATACTTTCAAAGTACTTCAGTGATTGTAAAGTGCTATGGGAGGTTCTGAGCCTGTGGAAGTTGCTGTAGAAACGCAGGGATTTTGTTTCTATCAATGCCTGAAATGGATTTGAAGTTAAATGCCGGTGAGCACATTCTTAAGCCAATCCGAGGGGCGGTTGTTTCTCCTGTGGCTTGTCGGATTCTCAAGGTTGGAATGACAACTTGCAATTGCTTCAATTTTTACGTTAAAAAGAATATCTTGCACCCGCAACAAAGGCTCAAATTTTCCAGCCGCTCCCGCCAGCGGGATTTTCCGTTCTCGCCGATGCCCCCGTCATGGGTTCCTCGGTGGCAGAGGGTGTTGAGGGACCAGAATATCGTGCCGCCAGCCACCTCCGCAAAACACGGGGCTCAGTGAGGTGTGCTGGGTATGCACTTAATGTGAAACCTTTCGAGATGCATAATTGGCAAATGGAAGGGGGTTTTGCCTGAATTCTTGGCCAGCCTGTGCTTCCTGCCTTGAATAAACAATGTGCTGTGTGAGGGAGGAGCGCAGGTTGGTGCAGAGTTGGCCCATGATACTTCCATGGTGATCTGAGTAAGTGGAGCACTTCCACTTGGAAACTTGGAGATCAAACGATAAGAATCAATTGGTGCCAGATATAAAGTATTGAATGAGCGCTTAGTGTCGAAAGCAAAGCTAGCCTGCTATCGTTTTGCCTGATTGTCTTGCACAGGGTTCCTCATTATGACCAGCCAAACGAGTTCAGACAGTTTTTTTTGTCCTCCTGTCTATTGCTCCCCCTCCAATTCCAGTATTTAAAAAACAATCAATGGGGCCTTTTATCATCGTTTTCGGATTTTTCTTGGAGTATGGCTCCACCAGTTGCCATTTTACATCTATTCCGCGTAATTCAGAAATCTGTCCTGTCAGAGTTGGCGGCCTTCAACGGGAGTTGGGTATCAGGCCTCCCATCCCATCTTCCGACAGCACGCCCACATACCAGCGATTGGGAACGCCAGTGCCTTTCCCATAGAGCAAGGGGGGCCGAGTGTCAGGAATCACCGTTGCGTTCCTGGAACTCCTTGCAGCTGAAGCAGAAGGCGACTTGTTCAGCCACTGCAGGTAGACTGGTTGCCATGGCAATGTGTGACCCTGGCTGCCATTTTGCCTCCTTAGCCTGAGGTCAGTTCACTGGGACTGTTACCGACGAGTCCTGGGATTGGTGACTTATTTATTTATTTAATATATAAATTTTGAGTCCCCGATTATTTTTTTTCCAATTAAGGGGCAATAAGGGTGGCCAATCCACCTACCCTGCACACCTTTGGGCTGTGGGGGTGCGGCCCACGCAGACACGGGGAGAATGTGCAAACTCCACACGGACAGTGACCCAGAGCCAGGATTGAACCTGGGACCTCGGCGCCGTGAGGCAGCAGTGCTAACCACTGTGCCACCACGCCGCCCGAGGGATTGGTGACTTTTTTTCACAGCTTACATAAGTTATACAAATTCAGAATATTCAAACCGTACAACTGGTTTGCCGCCTCAGCAGTTGGGTGAATGTGGCACCAGCAGAAGCTGCAGGAGAGGAGGTCATCTCACTGTCTAATCAACTTAGGGGCCTCACGGTAGCATGGTGGTTAGCATCAATGCTTCACAGCTCCAGGGTCCCAGGTTCGATTCCCGGCTGGGTCACTGTCTGTGTGGAGTCTGCACGTCCTCCCCGTGTGTGCGTGGGTTTCCTCCGGGTGCTCCGGTTTCCTCCCACAATCCAAAGATGTGCAGGTTAGGTGGATTGGTCATGTTAAATTGCCCGTAGTGTAAGGTTAATGGGGGGATTGTTGGGTTACGGGTATACGGGTTACGTGGGTTTAAGTAGGGTGATCATTGCTCGGCACAACATCGAGGGCCGAAGGGCCTGTTCTGTGCTGTACTGTTCTATGTTCTATAACTTTCACTTTTCAAGGGCAACCCCAGTATTAAAAATGACGGGCATGACCAGCTGACACCTGAGCGATGGAGCATCGCTGTCTGGGCACTGTTTAAAAAAAAGAATTAGAAGCATTTATGAAAGAACTTTCATTTCTATTGCACCTTTCATGACCTCTTTTTAAGAGACATGATTGTTGTAATGTAAGGCAACAGCCAATCTGTGCACAACAAGTTCCGACAAACAGCAATATGATAAATAACTGAATCATCGGTTTTTTTTAAATGATGTTTGTTAGGAGGCACATGTTGGTCAGGATATCCCAAATAATAACACAAAATACCACCCACTTTGCTTTTGGATACGTTTCTTTAAACAGCTGGGGCTGAATGGCATCAATTGGGGGTACGGAAATTGGTGGGGTGGTAAATAGAGAGGAAGATAGTCTTCAATGGCAGGAGGATATAGACGGGCTGATCAGTGGCAAACGGAATTCAGTCCGGATAAGTGTGAGGTGTTCAGGGTGGCACAGTGGTTAGCACTGCTGTCTCACAGCGTCAGGGACCCGGGTTCAATTCCAGCCTTGGGTCACTGTCTGTGCGGAGTCTGCACGTTCTCCCCGTGTCTACGTGGGTTTCCTCCGGGTGCTCCGGTTTCCTCCCACAGTCCAAAGATGTGCAGGTTAGTTGGATTGGCCATGATAAGTTACCCTTTCATGTCCAAAGGTTAGGTCGGGTTACTGGGTTACGGGGGCTTAAGTAGGGTGCTTTTTCCAGGGGTCGGTACAGACTTGACGGGCCGAATGGCCATGATAAAATGCCCCTTAGCGTCCAGAGATGTGCAAGTTAGGTTATAGGGCGGGGTGGATGGGGGAGTTTAAATGGGTAGCTCATTCAAAGGATCACTTGCAATCTTGATGGGCCGAATGGCCTCCTTCTCCATTGTAGGGATTCTATGATGCATTTGGGCAGGACAAACAAGGCAAGGGGAATACAGGATAAACGGCAGGACCCTGGGAAGTACCGAGGATCAGAGGGACCTTGGTGGGCATGTACACCGGTCCCTTACGGTAGCAGAGCAGGCAGATACAGTGGTTACGAAGGCATATGGTATTCTTGCCTTTATTAGCCAAGGCACGGAGTTTAAGAGCAGGGAGGTTATGCTGGAACTGTATAAAACATTGGTTAGGCCACAGCTAGAGTATTGTGTGCAGTTCTGGAATCCACGTTATAGGAGGGATGTGAGAGCACTGGAATAGGTGCAGAGGAGATTTACCAGGATGTTGCCTGGGTTGGAGAGTGTTAGTTATGAAAAGAGATTGGATAGACTGGGGTTGTTTTCCCTGGAGCAGAGGAGACTGAGGGGGGATTGAGATGTGTAAAATTAGGAGTACAGATAGAGTAGACAGGAAGAAACCTTTCCCCTTGGTGGAGGGGCCAATAACCAGGGGGCAGAGATTTAAGGTAAGGGGCAGGAGGTATAGAGGGGATGTGAGGTAAGGGGCAGGAGGTTTAGAGGGGATGTGAGGTAAGGGGCAGGAGGTTTAGAGGGGATGTGAGGTAAGGGGCAGGAGGTTTAGAGGGGATGTGAGGTAAGGGGCAGGAGGTTTAGAGGGGATGTGAGGTAAGGGGCAGGAGGTATAGAGGGGATGTGAGGTAAGGGGCAGGTGGTTTAGAGGGGATGTGAGGTAAGGGGCAGGAGGTTTAGAGGGGATCTGAGGTAAGGGGCAGGAGGTATAGAGGGGATGTGAGGTAAGGGGCAGGAGGTTTAGAGGGGATGTGAGGTAAGGGGCAGGAGGTTTAGAGGGGATGTGAGGTAAGGGGCAGGAGGTTTAGAGGGGATGTGAGGTAAGAGGCAGGAGGTATAGAGGGGATGTGAGGTAAGGGGCAGGAGGTTTAGAGGGGATGTGAGGTAAGGGGCAGGAGGTATAGAGGGGATGTGAGGTAAGGGGCAGGAGGTTTAGAGGGGGTGTGAGGTAAGGGGCAGGAGGTTTAGAGGGGATGTGAGGTAAGGGGCAGGAGGTTTAGAGGGGATGTGAGGTAAGGGGCAGGAGGTTTAGAGGGGATGTGAGGTAAGGGGCAGGAGGTATAGAGGGGATGTGAGGTAAGGGGCAGGAGGTTTAGAGGGGATGTGAGGTAAGGGGCAGGAGGTTTAGAGGGGATGTGAGGTAAGGGGCAGGAGGTGTGAGGTAAGGGGCAGGAGGTTTAGAGGGGATGTGAGGTAAGGGGCAGGAGGTTTAGAGGGGATGTGAGGTAAGGGGCAGGAGGTTTAGAGGGGATGTGAGGTAAGGGGCAGGAGGTTTAGAGGGGATGTGAGGTAAGGGGCAGGAGGTATAGAGGGGATGTGAGGTAAGGGGCAGGAGGTATAGAGGGGATGTGAGGTAAGGGGCAGGAGGTTGAGAGGGGATATGAGGAAAAACCTGTCCACCCAGAGGGTGGTGGGAGTCTGGAACTCGCTGCCGGAAATGTTGGTGGAGGCAGAGATCCTCATAACATTAAAGAAGTATTTAGATGGCCACTTGCGATCTAAGGCAGTGGCTTAGTGGTATTGTCACTGGACGAGTAATCACCCAGGGTGATGCTCTCGGGATCCAGCTTCCAATGCCACCACAGCCGATGGGTTGAATTCAATAAAAGTTGGGAATTAGAAGCTTAATGATGACTATGAAACTATCGCCGATTGTTGTAAAAACCCACCTGCTTCACAAACGCCCTTTCAGGGAAGGAAATCTGCCATCCTTACCTGGTCTGGCCTACATGTGACTCCAGATCTACAGCAATGTGGTTGACTCTTAACTACCCTCGGAAATGGCCCAGCAAATCACTCAGTTCAAGGGCAATTAGGGCTGGATTTTCAATGCTCAGCCAGCGATGTCTGCAGCCCCTGAACAAAGAAGAAAGTATCTGGGGCAGATACTCCAGTATCTGCTCCAGATGATAATACAGTAACTTCCACTGTGACTCAGAAACGTTTGCAAGCCAGAATTCCTGGCGAGTCCACCCACGTTTAGCAAGTCATGCAGGGAACGGTGGTGCAGTGGAGATTGTCCCTGGTCTTGTAATCCTGAGGCCCAGGCTATTGTGCTGAGGACATGGGTTCAAATCCCACCAAGGCAACTTGTAGAATTTGAATTTAAAGTTTGAAGCCATTCAATTCAAGGGGAATTAGGGATGGGCAACAATTGCTGGCCTTCGCATCCCATGAATGAATTTTAAAAAACTGCAGGAGGAGTCTATTTTGCCCATCACGCTAGCTCTTTCAAAGGACTACCCAATTAGTCCCTTTCCCCAAGGCCTTGCAGATCTCGGAAAAGTTATTTTCAGTGAACTGTCGAGGTTAATCCAAGCTCTTGGATCTCTGAGGGGGCGGGAGGGAGAACTCTCTCGGTTTGCTCGGCTAGTGGTGATTGACATTGGTACGAACAAGTTGGGAAAAGTTTGTTGCTTGGAAAAGCACCACTACCTGCGCTTCACCTCCCCTCCCCCACTACCAGAAACTCAATTCATGCGAGCCTGTCGAAGCTTGCGCTAAATGCCCAACGGCAACACACCTTATATTTATGCCTGTGTTGTATGAACTCATTTCCCAACTATCTGACACTCTATGAATGAACTGCATATTATCAGGTGCAATTAAGCCCTGACCAGTGACCTTTGACCTTCAGGGAGCCTCACTGAACAAAGAAACAAAAAGTTGGTCACATTGAATCTTGACATATCTTGACTCCTTTGTCCGAGAATAAATGTTCCTGAGCTTGATTTTTTTGTTGTTGTTTTCTTTCCAAATCCTTCCCCTCTTTCAATTCAAAATAACCAAGTCAAATCTTGTCCATTTTAGATGTTTCTTTTTTGCTTTTTCCTCGACCAGGCGTGGGGTTGCCAACTTTGGTTGGCCGTATTCCTGGAGATGGCATCACATGACCTGCCATGCCTTCAAATGGCACTGCCTCCGCACTCCTGCCATTGGCCACCAGACATGTCAATCCTCTTCATGCCCCACCTTCCCGTTAGAAAGCTGTCAGTCAAAGAGATTTTCTCATGTCTTTTGGACCAAAGAAAAGGTTTATCTCCTGGGTTTCTCACAGCGGTGTCGTGGTGACTTTTTCTTCAATTCCTTGGAGACACGCCGGCAATCTTGGAGGAGTTAGATATCCAGGCCTTGAGGCAATCCAGATGGGCTAAGTACCCAAGTATGTGGTGCATATGGAGTATCGGGCATAGTGAAGACAACCGCTGGATTAGCCATCCAGAAACCTGGACTAATGACTTGGAGACATGAGTTTAAACTCCAACATGGCAGCTAGGAAATTAATTCATTAATTAATTGAGAATATCTGGATTTGGCATCAGTAGTGGTGATGACCGGATTGTTGTGCAGGCTGGTCACATGAGGGATGATGCCATGTGAGCGCAGTCTGCACTCCTGACCAGATCTGACTCCACCTGCTTTGTACCCAACAGGAAGATCTCTGACAGTCTGGCATGACTCAGGGATATTTTGGCCTACCTATGGGACAGGTGTGTGGATACCTGCCCCATCAGCCTGGACTAGGAAAAGGCCTTTGACAGAATATCGCACAACCTACATGATGGAGGTGCTCTCCAAAATGGAGTTTGGGGAGGGAATCTGCAATTGGATCCAACTGCTCTACACAAACATTGGTAACGCAGTTTTAATCAATGGGTGGGAATCAGAAAGCTTTCTGATTAAATCTGGAGTCAGGCAGTACTGCCCTCTCTCTCCCGTCTTGTTTGCGTCTGTATAGAACCCTTTGCTGAGTCCATCAGGAAGGATTTGGGTATAAGGGATGTGCCAATCCCAGGCAGTGGAGGCACTCGAGTCAAAGTCTCCCAGTACAGGGATGACGTCACCATCTTCTGCTCAGATCCGCTGTCGGTGCACAGACTGATCAACAACTGTGACCAGTTCGAACAGGCCTCGGATATCAAAGGCATGGCAAGAGGGAGGCCATGTTATTTGCGAACTGGGTTGACCAATTCCTTGTCCCCTTCACCATCGGGTCAGACAACCTGAGGATTCTGGGGATACGGTTCAGAGGGACTAGGGCATGCTTAAAAACTGGAAGGAGCGAATAGGTATAGCAAAAACTGAGTATGTGTGGGTGACGCTTCCACTCCATTGTAGGGTAAGAACCTGGTCATCAGGTGTGAGGAACTCCGTGTTACTGTACATGGCGCAGGTTTGGTCCATTCTTCACTCCTCTGTGGCAATTACCAAAACCATTTTTCGTTTCAGCTAGGGGTCACAACTGGACTGCGTTTGAAGAGACGTGATGTACAAGCATCTAGATAAAGGATGGGTCTGACTGTCCCCAGTGTTGTGGAGGATGGGTCTGGCCGTCCCCAGTGTTGTGGAGGATGGGTCTGACCATCCCCAGTGTTGTGGAGGATGGGTCTGACTGTCCCCAGTGTTGTGGAAGATGGGTCTGACTGTTCCCAGTGTTGTGGAGGATGGGTCTGACTGTCCCCAGTGTTGTGGAGGATGGGTCTGACTGTTCCCAGTGTTGTGAAGGATGGGTCTGACTGTCCCCAGTGTAGTGGAGGATGGGTCTGACTGTCCCCAGTGTTGTGGAGGATGGGTCTGGCCGTCCCCAGTGTTGTGGAGGATGGGTCTGACTGTCCCCAGTGTTGTGAAGGATGGGTCTGACTGTCCCCAGTGTTGTGGAGGATGGGTCTGGGCATTCCCAGTGTTGTGGAGGATGGGTCTGACTGTTCCCAGTGTTGTGGAGGATGGGTCTGGGCATTCCCAGTATTAGAACATAGAACATACAGTGCAGAAGGAGGCTATTCGGCCCATCAAGTCTGCACCGACCCACTTGAGCCCGTAACCCAATAACCCCTCCTAATCTTTTTGGCCACTAAGGGTAATTTATCATGGCCAATCCACCTAACCTGCACGTCTTTGGACTGGAGGAGGAAACCGGAGCACCCGGAGGAAACCCACGCAGACACGGAGAGAAGGTGCAGTCTCCGCACGGACAGTGTTGTGAAGGATGGGTCTGGCCACGCTGCCGCGGAACGCTCCAAGTAGTTGGACCGTGCCATACCCTGTCCTTCGTGGAAAGATTTCTGCAGAGAAACACCTTTGACCACAAGTCCATCAGGCAGTGGTCTGGACGTCCTCGAGGCCCTTCAGGAAAAGGAGATGGTGGATCCTGTCGGATGGTTCCCTCAGCAGACTGTCAAGGTCATTTGGCAGAATGCTTCATCACCAGAACTTTCAAAGAAGCACCAAGACCGAGCTTGGCTGTTGGTGAGAAAGGCCCTCCCGTCAGATCGTTCATACACACCCGGAGTCTCACCCTATTCGCACGTTTCCCTCGAGGTGACTGTGGTGGGGAAGAGACTGCTGACCAACTCCTTGGGGAATGTGCTTTACAAAGAAGGCCTGGAGAGAGATGAGGTTGAGGTTCACCTGAGCAGCTCCTTGACGCAGGATTCTGTGCTCTACGGGCTGTTCCCAGGGACACATACCGAGACAGACATCAGATGTTGCTGGAGGATCATCAGCTCGCTGAAAGACATGCTTTGGTCCGCCCGAAACCTGTTGGTCTTCTAGCGCCAAGAGTTGTCCCTGACCGAATATTGCAGACCAGCACATTCCAAAGGCCAGGGCTACGCGCTGAGGGATTCACTAAAGCTTGGGACAGGCGCCACAGAGGCACAATGGGGGAAGGTCGCTGTCTGAGACCTTTCAGCCAGAGTGAGCTGAGGAGCTGGGATTGTACAGAGCCCTCTCGGGCTGTATGACTCACATTGAATGTATACAGTGAATATTATGTGTCACAATTGTATGAAAACACCTCACAATGAATCTTGATAGAGGTAGAAAACTTAAATCCCTTTGCACCATTTGTAAAGATCATTTTAAAATATCTGGAATGTTCCTTTGCATTGAAGAACCTCCGAGCGCAACATGACGTACATAGAGAAGCTGAATATTATTGCACTTTGTGTGACGGCCGCTTTGAAATATTTGTATGTTCCTTCAGATATTTTAAAGTATATTTTGCAAAGAAAATGGCCTGTGGTTCTGAAGCGCCTTAGTGATCACTCGAGGCATGGAACAGAAAACAGGGAACATCCAAATCACGAGTTTTTTATAAGCCATTGTCCAATTCATGTCGTCACTCTTCCCGCTGCTGGGTTGGGTTCTGTGCATCCCTCACCAACACACGAGTCGCGCCTGGAACAGTGATGGGCAACCTAGTCCAGTGAGTGGGCCGCATGAGTGTCCCTCCTTCATCTCAATGGGCCGCAAGATTGAAATCAGGATCGTTCACTCACCGTGACCCCATGAATAAGATTAAATACATTTAATACATGCTGAATATTTCATAACGAGTTATAGAAAATGCTTCATCATTTATATATTAATAGAACTCTCATCAACTTCAAATGGTGAAAACAATAGAAATATTTCCACTTTGGACACAGAGGGAGCGCACGGCTCTCACACTCAATGTTGTGAGCAATCAGCACACACCTCACTTCACTTGTCCTCGCTTTACGTGTGAATCACTTCAGTCACACCGGGAGGAAAAAGACTACACGGACGGAAATCAGCGGAATGTGGCGACCCTGCGCGTGGGTAACGGTCAACAAAATGTCTCGTGGGCTCCACTCAGAACCCAGATGGGCCGCATGTGGCCCCCGGGTCGCAGGTTGCCCACCACTGGCCCAGAAGGACCATGGTAGACCTCAGGACATCCTGCAGCTGTTGACCAGGAAAGGTCCCCGACTCATCTCTGAGCATTACCATGCTCTTGGTATCCACCCGGACGGGGATTTGGTTCAATATCTCATCGGAAGGGCAGCACCTCCAATTCCTCAGTAATGAAGTGCAGTTTCAGTCTGGAGTGCGTGCTCAACCTGTGGAGCTTGAACCCGCAGCTTTCTGACTGAAAGACAAAAGCACTGTACCGTAGGTCAAGCTGCTACTTGAATCCGGACTGCAGTTGGGAAAATCTACAATTTCACAGCCGTGGGTCTGTTCACCATTTCACATTCACCCCCCGCTGATCCTATACCGTTTTCCAACCTTAGCTTCAATGAACGGTCAGCAGCTAAGTCCTTCGGGCTAAGTGGACACATCGAATGTTGTGAGCAATCAGCAGCCTGTCCCTTTAACACAATTGGGTTGCAGGAAGAGTGATAGGCAACATTGCAAAACTGGGTCATGTGGGGAAACAGTTACCTTGTGACTGTCGCGTGTTTTTAACAAATGCATTTCTACAGGATGTCGGTGTCGCTGGCTAGGCATTTAATGCCCATCCCTAATTGCCCCTTGAGAAGGTGGTGGTGAGCTGCCTTCTTGAACCACTGCAGTCTATGTGGTGTAGGTACACCCACAGTGCTGTTAGGGAGGGAGTTCCAGGATGTTGCCCCAGTGACAGTGAAGGAACGGCCGATATATTTCCAAGTCGGGATGGTGAGTGACTTGGAGGGGAACCTCCAGGTGGTGGGGTTCCCAGGTATCTGCTGCTCTTGTCCTTCTAGATGGTAGCGGTCGTGGGTTTAGAAGATGCACTAAGGAGCCTTGGTGAGTTACTGCAGTGCATCTTGTAGATGGTACACACGGCTGCTACTGTGCATCGGTGGTGGAGGGAGTGAATGTTTGTGGATGGGGTGCCAATAAAGCGGGGCTGCTTTGTTCCGGATGATGTTGAGCTTCTTGAGTGTTGTTGGAGCTGCACTCATCCAGGCAAGTGGAGAGGATTCCATCACACTCCTGACTTGTGCCTTGTAGATGGTGGACAGGCTTTGGGGGGTCAGGAGGTGAGTTACTCTCCGCAGGATTCCCAGCCTCTGACCTGCTCTGGTAGCCACAGTATTTATATGGCTGGGTCCAGATCAGTTTCTGGTCAATGGTAACCCCCAGGATGTGGGGGACACAGTGATGGTAATGCCATTGAATGTCATGGGGCAATCGGGTGAAGTGGTATCAGGGCCACTCCAGAGAGCACGGCCAATGTACAAAGGCCTGCTTGTCACAGACTGCAGAATCACAGCTTTATTGCGTCCATTTTAGCTGCCTTTTAAGTCAGGAGCAGCAGATGGTTTGGAGGGAACTTCAAAAGAGGTTGATAAATAAGAAGTGTTTGGGGGGGGGGGGGGTGGACGAGTGGCTCATTAACGCTTTGAAAAGTCGGTGCTCCTTTTAAAGGGACCACTCCTCGCCCTGCTGGGAGGGCTGGCACAGAATGTTGCTGATTGAGCTGTCTACGTTGTTAGCATTGTGTGGCTTGGTGTGAACACACATATCAAACCTTTTAGTGATTGTTCAACTGTAAAAGGCTGAGGGTAATCACAAAGCACAAAAACCAACAACTGCTCGTGTCAAAGGTTAGCACACACAAAGAGCGAGCTTCAAACCTAGAGTGACCCCAGTGCAGAAAGAGGAAACAGTTTGCTGTTTGTTTAACACTGGCCTGGTGATCCAGTACTGTTGGAGACTTTTAATAGGCCCCTCCAGTCGAAAAAAGAATTGTCCAATTAAAGGGGCACTGTCTTCAGAAAACATGTTTGGAGACATTTTTGTGCCTCCAAAGATTTGGTTTGGAAAGGCACGCCACACTTGTGTTAAATATCATCCGGATTCTCCCACTTTTTTCCAGAAAGAAAAAATTTGCCGAACCTTTTTTTTTCCCCTCTTGCACAAAGACAATTTCTCTTCAAGTGAAACGTCAGTACTTGTATTTACTTCAGCAATTAATTAGCGTCTAAGTACATCACCCATCGGGAATTTCTTAATCATTTAAGAAAAGCCGGATTCTGAACCAGAGGACTTTTCAGACACTCCCATATCCAATTTGCAAGAAGCCTAACATTGAAAGATCAAGCGTGCGAACATAAATACGACCCCAACCTTCATTTAGAAAGGTTTCATCTTTTTCCATTGAGACTAATTTGAATATCCATTGGGCATAAAACCCGATCTCGCACTGCCTCCCAATTAAAGATGCCCTACTTGATGTTTAGTGGATAACGGTGCAGTGTTTCGGAATTGAGGCCTTCATTAGATGCTTGGGATTTATGTTCATTTATTAACCCATTCACCAGCAGGCAGCAAAGAAATAGCCTTGGGTGACTGTCTGTCTGCACGTTCTCCCCGTGTCTGCGTGGGTTTCCTCCGGGTGCTCCGGTTTCCTCCAACAGTCCAAAGACGTGCAGGTTAGGTGGATCGGCCATATCTTTTTATTAAAACAGTTAAAAATATATACAAGGCCAAATGGTACAAACACTTATTTTGTGTTGGAGAAACAGGGTCCCCTCCCCTCAGTACCAATGTACGGAGAGGGGGGGGGGAATACTCTGATCATTAAAACAGTTCACAATACGTTTCTTCAAAAAACAAATGGTACAAGCACTAAACTTTGCGCTGGAGAGACCTGATACCCTCGCCTCTATCAACAGAAGGGAAAGGGAGGGGAGTGGTGGAGGGGGGTGGGGAGGGAGGGGAAAGGAGGGTGGTATGGAGGGAGGGGGAAGGAGGGTGGTGGGGAAGGAGGGTGGTGGGGAGGGAGGGTGGTGGGGAGGGAGGGGGAAGGAGGATGGTGGGGAGGGAGGGGAAAGGAGGTTGGTGGGGAGGGAGGGGTAAGGAGGGTGGTGGGTAGGGAGGGAGGGGGAAGGAGGGTCGTGGGGACAGAGGGGAAAGGAGGGGGGTGGGGAGGGAGTTGGGGTGTTGGTGGAGGGGGGCCCAATCGGGCGCTGCCTGAACTATCTACGGAGGCAGAAAAACAAAAGAACCTTCAATTATGATGCCCCAGATTACGGGAGCCCCCAGAGGGGGTGAGGGGGCAACACAGTGTCAGACACGAGTGAGACCAGCACCCCGATATGGAGCGTCTCGTGCACCCTGGGCTCCCAACACTGGGTGGCTAACAGCCTTCGGACAGTCGCCCTCTGGGCCCAAATCCTCCACCTCACTGAGTGTGGCGGGCGGCAAGGGCCCACCATCCAACCCAGGGGCTGCCTTTATCCCAACACCGGGATCATCGACAGGCGGGATCTCCTCAGGCTCCTCCCGGGATCCCGGGTCAGCGGGAGGGGGTAAGGTGGATTGGCCATGATAAATTGCCCCTTAGTGTCCAAAGATGTGCAGGTTAGGTTAAGGGGTTATTGGGATTGGGCGGGGGAGGAGGCTTTGGTGGAGTGCTCTTTCAGGGGATCGGTGCAGACCCGATGGGCCGAATGGCTTCCTTCTGCACTGTAGGAATTCTCTGATTCTATGTTGCAGAAACAAGTGGTGGGATATAAAGTGGGCTTTTGTGAACATTTGGAGCAACAGGCCATTGCAGTCAGTCAATGCACTGAACATTTCTTTTTAAGACAAACCCTTGCACTGCCAAAGGACATTTTTGGCCATATCTTCATTCCCTCACTCAGGCGTTGTGTCGTCATAACATGTGTCAGGTTTGTTTCGCTCTAGTTTCTCTGTCAGAAAGTTAGCTTCACCCAGAGGTTTGAGCGCATAATAGAGTCTTAACCATGACCCCACAGAACGAGCTGCACTGCCAATCCGGTCCGTGCTGGATCTGTGTTGACCAATGCAGTCAGTCCCATTCCTCCCCACCGACCTCTATCCCCATAACCGGTGCAAGTTTATTTCCCTCAAGTGCTCATCCAATATTCGTTGCCCCCCTTTGACCACCCTCATCGACAGTGAGGTACTACATTCCCTGTAAATATATACTTCTTCCACACATTTCTCCTCCCCACACCCGTCCCCTGCATCTCTTCCCCAGAACCTTAAATCTACCCCCTTGTCTATCTATCGTCAGTCTATCTCATCCAAACCTGTCATAATCTTCCTTGCCACTCCAATGTATGACTGCGGGAAGCCTGCTGTGTCAAGCTGCGATGTCATCTGCCCGTTCTGGTCGTGAGGACCTGAAAGATCCTGTAGCACTATTTGAAGAGGTGTTTGAGGAATTCTCTTCCGGTGCCCTGGGCTGGCGTTCGTCCCTCAGCCTCCGTTTACCAAAACGCAGGTCAGCTGCTCAGACACCTTGGCTGGCTCTGGACGTTGCCGGCAGGCTGACAATATGCCTTTCTTTCTCGAATTCCTTTCATGAGCAACGGCTGCAGCCAAAGCATTTTGAAGGAGCGGGAGGGGAGTTAAAATCAGGGGATTGTTCTGTTCACCTCAGGCCAACCTCTTTCTCCATCTCCGCTCCGCACATCTCTGCAGCGAGGGAGAAATTATCTAGGAAACCAGCTCATAAAATTTGTTGGGATTCTCAGTGAGAGAAAAATTAGTTCCAAGGAATGGTAGTGCCAGAATCAAAGTAGTTGAGGCCTCACATTTTCTTAAAAACCTCATCATAACCTGGATTTCTCCTTGAACGGTTGATAAAAGATCCTTTCTGTGTCAGGATTTTCGTGAAGTAGGACTTCCTGTGAATGTCGAGTTCTAAAATGGACAAGTGTAAGATCTATTGCCCTGTTTTACAGCTGTTTTGATTCAATAAGTGGAAGCATTCGCAGAACTTAAACACGATAGACTGTAAATAAAGCCTTTCTGGCTAATTTAGGGGATGGAGTGCTCACAATTTACATTTTCCCATGTTGCCAGTGCCCTGGTTGTCGAAGGCCCCAGGGTGTGCTGAGGTTGCCGAAGGCCCCGGGCAGGATTCTCCCAGCCCTGGGCCGGGCCGGAGAATCCCTGCGAATGGGCCACGCCGCCCCGACGCCGGCACGCGTTCGGCGTCATTGGCGCCAGCGTGGTTGGCGCGGCGCTGGTCGTGGGCCGGCCCGCTAATTCTCCAGCCCGGATGGGCCCAGTGGCTGTAAGAAAAGAGCCGAGTCCCACCGGCGCTGTTCTAACCTGCTCTGAGCCGGCTGGAGCTCGGCATTGAAGGGTCGGGTGGCGGCCTGTAGGGGGGGGTGGGGGGGTTCCGACCCCAGGGGGGGGCCTCCAACGTGGCCTAGCCTGTGATTGTGGCCCCCTATCAGCGGGCCAGCCTCTGTAGCTGGGGTCCTCCTTTCCTACGTTCCGGCCCCTGTAGTCCTGCGCCATGTTGCATCGGGGCCGGCGCGTTGAAGGAGGCCACTGTGCATGCGCGCGTTGGCGCCGGTGAGGTAATGACCTATTCAAGCCAATTGTCAGGAGACAAGTGGAACTTCCCCTGGCGACCTGTGGTTCTCCTGCTGCAGGGAAACCAGGCCAAGAGGAGCGAACACTCCACTCCAGGCAGCCTTTGAGGCTGCCCCTGTCTGTATCCACCTCTCTTCCTGGTAGCTAATCATTCTCCCTGTCTATTTAAACAGTGGGACATGCCAGCAAGGTCCCATTCTACAATCAAAATAGCCACAAAGTATCCTGATTGCTTTCTTAATCCCTTTGGTTTTGGTTTTCCATCTCTGTTCATCTTATGAACATTTAAGTGAGAACTTCGTTGGGATCCGCTGTCTTGCAGGCGATACTGGAGGGCAAGGCCATGCAACATTGACAGCGGCAATGATGCTGAATTGACCTTGAGTTGCCCTCTTATTTCAGTGAAGGGGAATTGTGGTTGCCGAAATTTCCGTGCCGTGAAACGCAGCCAGAAGTTCAGTTTCTTTTGTGACTGGGGAAGCTCTCTTTGCACACCCTGGACATAATACAAAAAAATATAGCTTGTTAGCTAACCGTCAGCCCTTCTCTTTCCTCTCTCATTCAGTTAACCTTTTGATTTCACCATTTGAAGTTGATGAGAGTTCTATTAATATATAAATGATGAAGCATTTTCTAGAACTCGTTATGAAATATTCAGCGTGTATTGAATGTACTTAATCTTATTCATGGGGTCACGGTGAGTGACCCCAAGATTTCAATCTTGTGGCCCATTGAGATGAAGGAGGGTCACTGACGTGGGACCAAGGGGGGGAAAAAACCTGATGACGTATTTTATGGGCAGCACGGTAGCACAGTGGATAGCACTGTGGCTTCACAGCGCCGGGGTCTCCGGTTCGATTCCCCGCTGGGTCACTGTCTGTGCGGAGTCTGCACGTTCTCACCGTGTCTGCGTGGGTTTCCTCCGGGTGCTCCGGTTTCCTCCCACAGTCCAAAGATGTGCAGGTTTAGTGGATTGGTCACGCTAAATTGCCCTTTGTGACCAAAACGGTTAGATGGGGTTATTGGGTTCCGGGGATAGGGTGGAAGTTTTGGTTGATGTTGGGGGTGGGGGTGGGGGGGGGGGGGGGGGGGGGGGGGGGGAAGCTCTAGCGGCCAGGTCTCTGGCACTGAGTCTGGCTCTGTGGCTCAGAAGGGAAGGGGAGAGAATAGAAAAGCAATAGTCATAGCAGACTCTATGGTTAGGGGAATGGATAGGAGATTCTGTGGTCGAGTGCAAGACTCCCGGAAGGTATGTTGCCTCCTGGGTGCCAGGGCCAGGGATGTCTCGGATCGAGTCTACAGGATTGTTAAGGGGGAGGGTGAGCAACCAGAAGTTGTGGTGCACATAGGCACCAACGACATAGCAAAGAAACGGGATGTGGATCTAAAAAGTGATTTTAGGGAGTTAGGTTGGAAGCTAAAGAGCAGGACGAGCAGAGTAGTGATCTCAGGATTGCTACCGGTGCCACGTGCAAGTGAGGCAAGGAACAGAGAGCGAGTGCAGCTGAACACGTGGCAACTGGGCTGGTGCAGGAGGGAAGGCTTCGGATATGTGGATCATTGGGATATCTTCCGGGGAAGGTGGGACCTGTACATGAAGGATGGATTGCCCCTAAACTGGAGGGGCACCAATATCCTGGGTGGGAAGTTTGCTGGAGCTCTTCGGGAGGGTTTAAACTAATTTGGCAGGGGGATGGGAACCAGAGCTATGGATCAGAGGATAGGGTAGCTGTTGAACAGGCAGAAATAGTATGCAGCAAGTCTGTGAGGAAGGAGAGACAGTTGATAGGGCCAAGTTGCACTCAGTGGAATGGGTTAAAGTGTGTCTGTTTCAATGCAAGGAGTGTCAGGAATAAGGGAGATGAACTTAGAGCATGGATCAGTACTTGGAACTACGATGTTGTGGCCATGACGGAGACATGGATTTCACAGGGGCAGGAATGGTTGTTAGATGTTCCAGGGTTTAGATGTTTTCAGAAGAATAGGGAGGGAGGTAAAAGAGGAGGGGGAGTGGCACTGTTAATTAGGGAGTGCACCACAGCTGCAGAAAAGGAGGTGTCTTCAACTTCCCTAATATTGACTGGAACCTCCTTAGTGCAAATGGTTTGGATGGAGCAGATTTTGTCAGGTGTGTACAGGAAGGATTCCTGACTCAATATGTAGATAGGCCGACTAGGTGGCGGCCATATTGGACTTGGTGCTCGGTAACGAACAAGGCCAGGTATCAGATGTCTCAGTGGGAGAGCATTTCGGTGACAGTGGCCACAACTCCTTGACCTGTACCATAGTCATGGAGAGGGAGAGGAACACACAGTATGGGAAGGTATTTAATTGGGGGAGGGGAAATTATATTGTTATTAGACAGGAGCTGAGGAGCATAAAGTGGGAACAATTGTTCTTGGGGAAATGTACAACAGTAATGTGGGGATTGTTTGAGGAGCACTTGCTGCGAGTGCTGGATAGTTTTGTCCCACTGAGACGAGGAAGGAATGGTAAGGTGAAGGAGCCTTGGATGACAAGAGAAGTGGAGCTTCTAGTCAAGAGGAAGAAGGAAGCTTACGTAAGGTTGAGGAAGCAAGGATCTGACTCGGCTCCAGAGGGTTACAAGGTAGCCAGGAAGGAACTCAAAAATGGACTGAGGAGAGCTAGAAGGGGGCATGAAAAAGCCCTGGCGGGGAGGATTAGGGAAAACCCCAAGGCGTTCTACACTTATGTGAGAAATAAGAGGATGATCAGAGTGAGAGTAGGGCCAATCAGGGATAGTGGAGGGAACTTGTGCCTAGAGTCTGAGGAGATGGGGGAGGCCCTAAATGAACATTTTGCTTCAGTATTCACTCGAGAGAGGGACTTTGTTGCCCATGAGAACAGTGTGAATCAGGTTAATAGACTCAAACAGGTTGATATTAAGAAGGAGGATGTGCTGGAAATGTTGAAAAGCATCAAGATAGATAAGTCCCCTGGGCCTGACGGGATATACCCAAGGTCACTACGGGAACAAAGAACAAAAAACAAAGAAACGTACAGCACAGGAACAGGCCATTCGGCCCTCCAAGCCTGCGCCGACCATGCTGCCCGTCGAAACTAAAGTCTTCTGCACTTCCGGGGTCCGTATCCCTCTATTCCCATCCTATTCATGTATTTGCCAAGATGCCCCTTAAACGTCACTATCGTCCCTGCTTCCACCACCTCCTCCGGCAGCGAGTTCCAGGCACCCACTACCCCTTGGTGTAAAAAACGTGCCTCGTACATCTCCTCTAAACCTTGCCCCTTGCACCTTAAACCTATGCCCCCTTGTTGGGGAAGTTGGGGAAGCGAGGGAGGTGATTGCTGCGCCATTGGCGATGATCTTTGCGTCCTCATTCTCCACTGGAGTAGTACCGGATGATTGGAGGGAGGCCAATGTTGTTCCCCTATTCAAGAAAGGGAGTAGGGAAATCCCTGGGAATTACAGACCCATCAGTCTTACGTCTGTGGTGAGCAATATATTGGAAAGGATTCTGAGAGATAGGATTTATGATTATTTCGAAAAACATAGTTTGATTAAAGATAGTCAGCATGGCTTTGTGAGGGGCAGGTCATGCCTCACAAGCCTCATTGAATTCTTTGAGGATGTGATGAGACGCATTGATGAAGATCGGGCAGTGGATGTGGTGTATATGGATTTCAGTAAGGCATTTGATAAGGTTCCCCATGGTAGGCTCATTCAGAAAGTTAGGGGGCATGGGATACAAGGAAATTTGGCTGTCTGGATACAGAATTGGCTGGCCGAAAGAAGACAGCGAGTGGTAGTGGATGGGAAGTATTCCGCCTGGAAGTCGGTGACCAGTGGTGTCCCGCAAGGATCTGTTCTGGGACCTCTGCTCTTTGTGGTTTTTATAAATGACTTGGATGAGGAAGTGGAAGGGTGGGTTAGTAAGTTTGCCGATGACACGAAGGTTGGGGGAGTTGTAGATAGTGTTGAGGGTTGTTTCAGGTTACAACAGGACATTGACAGGATGCAGAGCTGGGCTGGGAAGTGGCAGATGGAGTTCAACCGTGATAAATGTGAAGTGATTCATTTTGGAAGGTCGAATTTGAATGCTGAATACAGGGTTAAAGGCAGGATTCTTGGATGTGTGGAGGAACAGAGGGATCTTGGGGTCCACGTACATAGATCCCTCTAAGTTGCCACCCAGGTTGGTTTGGGTTGTTAAGAAGGCGAATGGTGTGTTGGCTTTCATTAACAGGGGGATTGAGTTTCAGAGCCGCGAGGTTTTGCTGCAGCTTTATAAAACCCTAGTTAGACCACACTTGGAATATTGTGTCCAGTTCTGGTCGCCTCATTAAAGGAAGGATGTGGATGCTTTGGAGAGGGTACAGAGGAGATTTACCAGGATGCTGCCTGGACTGGAGGGCATGTCTTATGAAGAAAGGTTGAAGGAGCTAAGGCTTTTCTCACTGGAGCGAAGAAGGCAGAGAGGTGACTTAATAGAGGTGTACAAGGTGATGAGAGGTATGGATAGAGTGGATAGCCAGAGACTTTTCCCCAATGGCTGTCACAAAGGGACATAATTTTAAGGTGATTGGAGGAAGGTATAGGGGAGATGTCAGAGGTAGGTTCTTTACACAGAGAGTGGTGGGTGTGTGGAATGCACTGACAGCAGAGGTGGTGGAGTCAGAGTCATTAGGGACATTTAAGCGACTCTTAGGCACATGGACAGCAGTAAATTGAAGTGGTGTAGGTTAGGTTGATCTTAGATTGGGATAAATGGTCAGCACAACATCGTGGGCTGAAGGGCCTGTACTGTTGTGTGTTCTAAGTGACTGCTTAAGTGGGTCGGTGCAGACTCGATCGGCTGAATGGCCTCCTTCTGCACTCTGTTTTATGTACTCCCCTCTGAGCTGCCTTGTTGATGTTTGTGCTGCAATGCCTCCATGCTCCTTGGAGCATCCCTCCCTTACTCCTTTGACGCTCCCAAAATGTTGTCCGATACAATCTGACTTCTCTTCACAACACTGTATTGACTTCCAGATTCATCGCACTCGCCCAAGCGGCAAAACTGTGGATCGCGACCCCAGCCTTAGCGTGCCTGCTGTCCAGGAACCTTGCAGGCATTTCAAACTGAAATACCATGTGATCTAGACACTGACTTTATGGTAGCTGGTCATTCAGCCTCTTTTTGCGCCTTGTTCTGTACAAATTGACTTTGAACCTAGGTTTTTCAAGGGGGAAAAAGTCTGATGACGTACTGGTTGTTCCAAATGACTTTGTAGTAAGGGAGCAATTTAATGTCATCCATTCGAAGTGTTAAAAATATGTTGTTGAACACTTAAAACGCCCTTAATTTTATAGCATTGGTACCAATCTGCCAAATACAGGATCGAATAATAATAATCCTTATTATTGTCACAAGTGGTCTTTCACTGCAATGAAGTTACTGTGAAAAGCCCCTAGTCGCCACATTCCGGCGCCTGTTCGGGTCACAGAGGGAGAATTCAGAATGTCCAATTCACCTAACAGCACGTCTTTCGGGACTTGTTGGGGGAAACCGGAGCACCCGGAGGAAACCCACGCACACACGGGGAGAACATGCAGACGCCGCACAGACAGTGACCCAATCCAGGAATCGAACCTGGCACCCTGGCTGGATCTTATGCTTCCCATGTCCTGCCCAATGATGTATCCATTCCCTCCCTGGCATCCAACAGAAATATGGCACAGTAATAAAATAAACAAAAAACTGCGGGTGCAGCAATCTGAAACAAGAACAGAGGATGCTGGGAAAAACTCAGCAGGTCTGGCAGCATCTGTAAGGAGAGAAAAACAGAATTAATATTTTGAGTCCTTTGGCTCCTCATCAGAACTGAAGAGCAGGAGAAATGTGTTCAATATTAAAGTGTAGCTGAGAGAGATTGCAACAAGATGCAGCAACTTTAAGAACGAAAGACAGGTGGCCTGGTGTGGGTGGGGCGGGGGCTTGCATTGAGGCAATTCATGTTTGGAATATTTTTTAAAAAGGGTTTAAGATGGAGGAGAAAGATCCGCATCGATCTGGAGGGCAGCAACGTGCCCAACCAGAAGACGAGATTCTGTTCCTCCAGCTTGGAGCTTTGCAGCAGGTCAAGGATGGATATGTGGGCACGAGAGTTAAAATGGCATGTGACAGGAAGTCGGGTCATACACCATAAATGGACTGAATTCAGCAGACACATATTCACGTGGATGGAAATTCTGCTCAACCAGAAAATCCACATTCAGTACTGATGACTGACTGGTGTGGATATCAAGCAACTGAGCCTGGCACAGCATGGTAGCACAGTGGTTAGCACTGTTGCTTCACAGCACCAAGGGCCCGGGTTCAATTCCAGCTTCGGGTGACTGTGGTTGTGGAGTTTGCACGTTCTTCCTGTGTCTGCGTGGGTTTCCACCGGGTGCTCCGGTTTCCTCCCACAGTCCAACGATGTGCAGGTTAGGTGAATTAGCCATAATCAATTATCCCTAAGTGTCCAAAGATGGGCTGGTTAGGTGGAGTTCCAGGGATCGGGCAGGGGAGTGGGCCTGGTGCTTTTTCAGAGGGTTGGTGCAGACTCGATGGGCCAAATGGCTTTCTGCTGCACTGTAGGGATTCTATGGCACAGAGGGTGAGCTCAATTTCAATCACCACTTTGCCAATCCTACGTTCGTCAACTTGATACCAATGATTGACTATTTACTGCTGCTTGGCGTGGATATCATTTAAATGGCAGAGGGACGTGGATAATAGCAATAAAAGTGAGCTGCTTAACCCAGCCGGTGTGCGCAGAACAAGGAGGGCAAATTCAAAAATGAATGGGCTGCACAACACAAAATCTTTGAAACCATCTTTCTTCTCTCAGGTGAGGAAGGAGCAGTGCTCCGAAGCCGGAAACAAACATGTTGGACTTTAACCTGGTGTTGTAAGACTTCTTACTGTGCTCACCCCAGTCCAACGCTGGCATCTCCACAATGAGAAAGCAAGCAGACTCCTTGGGCAGTTTTCTCTAAGTCTCGATCGCCCCACCATCGCTGGCAGTGAGAACGGAGAATTCCGGCCTTCATTATTTGGATGATTCTTGATTGTCAGTATTGTGTTGTGAGGCAAGGCACGAGACAGTATTTATTTAACTAAGAACTATATATACAGGACAGTACAACTACTGCACAGGTCTTGTTCTCACAACTTCCAAACTAACTTTGAACAAACAGGAATATCCAGGTCCGTGCCTAAACAACGAATAGGCTAATGTTCGCTCCAACCCCAGAGGCCCCAGGCCTATCACGTGGCCTGCAAAGGATCACCCCTTAAAGGGGCTACGCTGCCACATTCCTCCCCTCTTAAGATCCCTTACAGAACCCTGAAATACAAAGACAAACTCTTATTTACAGTTATATACAGACTAAGAGAGTAACAGTGAGGGAGCTCAAAACAAAGTTCATGAGGTAAGTCTGTCAGGACATGAGCCTTCTAAACCTTGCTGACCACCTCAACTTGACAACTGGCTTTTCGAGGCTGGAGGTATCCGAATCTACAGCAAGGGCTGGAAAGTCAGGAGAGTCTGAAATGGGGGCAGTGCTGACTGCCTCTGCAACTCCTTATGTGGCCCCTGATGAATCCCCTTGAGAAGATCTCGGTTCCAACACCACCACCTCGCCAAGTGGTATACTGGTAGCTGGGATTGGGTCCACACGCCCCTTTAGGGGGGGTGACAGTTTCTCTCCTTCTCAAATGATCAACATCTTTTCTAGCCTCACGGCCATGTAAGCCTATGACATATAGGATACTGGCCCAGTCTTGGCAACAACCCTGCCCGGCAACCATTTTCGTCCTCCACCGAAGTTCTGCACATACACTGAAATCTTCTGCTTGAAGCGACCTGTCCTTGGCTGTATCGTGGTGGCCTTTCTGTGAGGTTTGCTCAGCCGGGAACAGTGCCTATCTTTGCACTCTGACTGAAGCTATTGACAGGATGGGCTCATCTTCACAAAAAATGGCAAGTAATGGTTTATGGTCTGAAATGCTGGTAAAATGTCGGCCAAAAACATATTCATTTTTTTAACGGGATGAATGACCGACCAACTTTATTTGTCGATGTGGGAATATTTCCTCTTAGCATCCGACAGTGTTATGGATGTAAAAGCAACAGGCCTTTCCTCACAATCTTCCATTTTGTGCGGGAATACCGTACTGATGTCATATAGTGATGCATCACAAGTGACTACGACTGCTTTATCCGGGTTGAAATAAATCAGTCAGTCTTTTCTGTCACTCTGACATTTCATTTTTCTAAGAATTTTTTAATTTAGTGCTGGTGAAGTAACCAGCAATGCTGTGGCAGCCATCTTGAATTTCTTGGGGAATTGTCACGCGCGGAATAAACACTATGGCTGTGTCCATCTTGCAGATATGAAAACCAATGAAAAGCTTTCATTGTGCAGCGTAGGAAGTATGGCAGCCACTGTGTGCACAGCAAGATCCAACAGACAGCAATGAGACCATGATTAGATAATCTGTCATTGTAATGTTGGCTGAAGAATAAATATTAGTCAGGAATATGAGGCAAACTTCCCAGCTATTCTCAACATGGTGCCGAGGGATCATTTACATCTGGGAGAGTAAATGGGGTGTTGGTTTAATGTCCCATCTGAAAGACGGCACCTCTGATGGGCAGGCCTCCCTCAGCACCACACTGAAGTATGTCATCTGTGGATATGTGTTTGAACACGTGTGTATCACACCAAGCTGGAGGTTCCACATCAAGCTACGTTCTACTATTTTTAAAAAACCGACCTTGATGTGGAACCGGGAGGCCCAGGTGCTGACACTCCGAGATTTACAATCCGGGCTTGCCACTCCCTAGACCCCCATTTGCCTCACTGTTCTGTTCCCCCTCCCCTACCCCCCTCCCCTCGGTACACACCTGGAAGAACCTGACTATCTGTTTGACGTCAGAGTTGGCTGAATTTCCTAAGACTCCAACTGGTGTGCTTGATTGGGACGCCTAAATAGTTGTCCACAGCTTGCCTGCTTTGCAGAAATTAGGCCTGTGGCCTAATTTCCAGTGAGCATCTGGCTGCCAGCTTCAGGTGCTGCACAAATTTCTCCCCTAGAATATCCCCAAGAGCAATGGAGGTGGAGTTGTCCCCAGGCTGTTAAAGCAGTTGAGGATTGGGGCCTAGAGACAGGCTGATTCTCAGCAACGGCACTGTTGACATAGTGCGATATTTCTCTCCAAGTGAAACAGCGTATCACCAGAATTATTGTGGGCACGCCCACAGGAGATCTGCTAGTTTAGAAGACAAAACAAAACTTCAAACATGACCTGGGAGCGATCTGCGAGCGACTGCTCATTTGAAGGTTCCCTCCTTTTCACATTCCAGTTTTAATCTTGTTTGGCCCATGGGAGGGGATGTCATCTGTGGAATGTGACTGGTGAGGAATGGAGATGGTAAATTTAGATGGAAACGTTGGAGCTTCCATGAAGCATATCTGTTGCTCAAGGGGAATTTTTAACGTGCGATTCACTGCTTTCAGCAGACTAACTTGAGGCGAGCGAGTGGCAGTGATTGGTCACCTCGAGTGGAATTGTGGGAATGAAGGGCCCACCCATAAGAGTTTTTTTTTGTCCTGTAATAAAGATCTGGTCAGGACACGGCTGGATTATTGTGTCCAGTTCTGGTCCCCGCATGTTAGGAAGGATGTGAGGGTCCTCGAGCAGGGGCGGAGGGAGATTTACCAGTACGGTCCCAGAATGAGGAGATTTTAGCTCCAAGATTAGGGTTGGAGAAGCTGGGATTGTTCCTTTGGAGCAAAGGAGAGTGAGGGGGGATTTGATAGAGGTGAACAACATTATGAGAGGTTTAGATAAGGTTAAAGAGCAGCTGTTCCCATTGGCTGGCTGGGCATTGGCGGGTGGGGGGGGGGGGGGGGGGGGGGGGGGGGGGGGGGGGGGGGGGTTGGGCAAGGGAGGGGAGTGGTAATGACCTGGAACTTGCTGCCTACGAGGAGGTTGGAAGCGGAGGCTAATGGTGCGATTTAATGGAACAGAAACAGAGTTTCCTGTTGGGTGCGTTGAGCCAGGTATTCCCAGACTCTGGCAGCGCCGACAACGACCCCGCTATTAAACGCAACTCTGCTTCATTTCTGGGCCTTTGCGAGAACCACCCCCCCCCCCCCAAGGCCGCACTTAGTCCCATTTCCTGAACTAACGAGCGCAACTCGCCAGAGCAGGAAGAGATTGGGCGCCATTTTTAAGTGGCGCTACGATCGCTGAACCTTCCACCACGGCCTCCGTTCCCCCCCCCCCCCCCCCCCCCCCCCCACCCAGCAACACTCCAACTTACCAATTAGGGGGTCCTCGAGCCCCCTCCCCTGCACCCCATCTCATAAGGGCAGGGTACCCCTGGGCCTCATCCTGGGCATCGGCAAGATGCTAACTGGGCACCTTTGCATTTCCAGCCTGGCATCGCCACTGGGCACGCTGCCCAGAGCCCGACCACCCAGTGGCCCCCAATCATCCCCCCACATGCTGGTGTGCCTAATCAATGTTTGTGGAAAGCAATGCGAAAGGGCGTCTGCTCGGGATCTCCGAGGTGAGGCAGTTCGATCCCGCGCATTGGGTAGATCCGGTGCAGATATATTCAAGTGATTTAAAAAAAAAATTTTTTAGGGGCAATTTAGCGTGGCCAATCCACCTACCCTGCACATCTTTGGGTTGTGGGGGTGAAACCCACGCAAACATGGTGAGAATGTGCAAACTGCACACAGACAGTGACCCAGAGCCGGGATCAAACCTGGGACCTCGGACCACGTTCAAGTGATTCTAACGACGCACATCACATGAATGAATAATTTTTTTAAAATCCGTTCTCACAACTGCTCCATGCAGGTTTATCAAATGGACTTGTTTTAGCTTTGCATGTAGTCGGCAGAGATTTACTCGGTGTGAACTAGAAGGTCAAACCCCACAATTAATGGGGAATCCCCAGTGCTTCATTGTGTGACTGTGAATACAGCCCAGAATTAGCATAATGAGCGCAGGGCAAGAAATGCCCGTCAACCCCATTGACAAGCAGGATGTGGCACTCTACTCTCTCGCATCAGCCGAGATCTCAAACTGAACAAGCCACTCTTGGACAAGCTTGCTGCCACGAACAACGTGGCCTCATATTTAGGTTGTGGTTCACAGTATTGGGCAGCCAGGCTGGTTTTGATGAACAAAATGGCTGCTGTCCATTCAGAAAGGCTTTTAGCAGTGGCTGTTTCGGACATGAGCTCAACGGCTTGCAGACAGCCATAGACGAGGGCGCTACACCTGCGTATAGTCGTTTCCCAGCATGCACGGCGCCAACGCCCCTCAGTTTGAGGGCGGGAGACATCAAGAGGCAGAGTTGACAAGATGGTAGCTGGGTAGACAAATGGGCAGAGAGCACGGTTTTCAGGTATAACGAGCAGCGCAAAGCGGTCAGTTGGGGAGGAGCCTTAATGGGAGGAGAGAAGAGAAACCGGCCACAAGAATCTGTTCTCTTCAGGGAGAGAATCACGTAAGACAGAGGGGAGATCGCTGGCCACAAATACTTCTCCAATACCAATTGTGCTTTCAATCACTGCTCTCTTGCAAACACTGGAAAGGAAGGAAGGAAAAGGTTTGCAATTATGTAACGCCGTTTACAATTTGAGGACATCCCAAAGTGCTTTCTAACCAAGGACATACCTTCGAAGTGTGGTCACTGTTGTAATGTAGGAAACATAGTTGTCACTCTGTGAGTGGGAACATGCAGTGCACATTGTGATACTGGGCGGGATTCTCCCGTCTGCCATTCATGTGTTACTCGGTGGCACACCATTCGCTGGTGGAGGGATTCTCTCTTCCCGTCGCTTGCCAATGGGATTTCCCATTGTTACCAATCTGCGCTGCCAAGAATCCCGCGGGAAAATTGAATCGGAACGACCGAAGAATCCTAGCCAATGACGAGGGAATCCATTTTTAGTGATGTTGGTTGAGGATTAAATAAAGGCCAGGACATCCGGAAGAACTCCCCCTGCTCTCATAGGAACATATTGTACCTAGGAGCCAGGAGGAGGCCATTCAGCCCTTCGAGCCTGCTCCACCATTGAATAATATCACAGCGGATCTGGCTGGGCAGTGGTTAGCACTGTTGCGTCACAGTGCCAGGGTCCCAGGTTCAATTCCCGGCTTGGGTCACTGTGCGGAGTCTGCACGTTCTCCCCGTGTCTGCGTGGGTTTCCTCCGGGTGCTCCGGTTTCCTCCCACAGTCCAAAGAAGTGCTTGTTAGGTGAATTGGACATTCTGAATTCTCCCTCTGTGACCCGAACAGGCACCGGAATGTGGCGACTAGGGGCTTTTCACAGGAACTTCATTGCAGTGTTAATGTAAGCCTACTTGTGACAATAATAAAGATTATTATTATTATGATTATTAACTCCTTTGAACAGTGGCTTTTGACTCTTTTATATCCACTGAGGAAGCCTCCGTTTAATGTCTTTTGTGAAAGATGGCTCCTCCAATAGTGCTGTACACCCTCAGCACTGCACAGGGTGTGTGAACCAAGAAAATGTGCTCAGCTCACTGGAGTGGGGCTGCAAACCGGCAGACCCCTCAGACCCCTCAGACCCAGCGACCCTTCTGACCCAGGCGAGAGTGCTCGCTAACTCAGCCACAGGTCAGTGAGTTCAGAGTATTTCCCTGGGTCTCTGGATGACTCTGACACACCGCTACACCACCCTTTTGAAAAGCAAAGGTTTGATGGACACATAATCGAGTCAAACTTGGGTAACTTTGGCCAACATGCTGCGGCTCCTGGTGTCTCAGACAGATTCAGCTGAATTTTAAAATGCTCAATTACACTCCTTAAAGCATCCCAGTGAGCAGGAACGGGCTCTCCGTGAGTCAGGACAAAGCTGACAGGAAAAGGAATTTCCTTCAAAAACAAATGGAGATTTGTGAAAGGTCATTGGAAGCGCTGTATTTGGATTGCTGTTTAGATTGGGCCTTCAGTGTCAAACCAATGGCATCGCACCATTTTGTTTGCCGAGTAACCGTCAACGTGGGGAAATATTTTTAAGACCAAACATTCACAGCTTGCAGAGTAACTCTCACGATGGAAAACCAGACTTGCCAACTCTGGTCGGGCATCGCCCTGGAGATTTCATCACATGACCTCTGACTGCCAATGGCCCCGCCTCCACACTCCTGGCAGTGGTCGGCCAACAGGCTCGCCCTCATAGCCCCGGCTAATTAGAAAGCGAAGAAACTCTCCCTTACCTGATTGGGTGATTCTTCTCTGTCAGTCGTTTGAAGAAAATGTTTGAAAAAAAGCGACATTTCTGAACGCCTCTTCAATTTTTAAATCTCTCTGATTGCCCCTCCCCCTCCTCCCCCCCTCACCCCCTCCTTCCCCCCTCCCCCCCTCCTCCCCCCCCTCCTTCCCCCCTCCCCCCTCCCCCTCCTCCCCCTCCTCCCCCCCCCCTCCTCCCCCCGCCCGCTAAGATGGATTACGTCCATTTGTAATGCCCCAGGAGCCGACTGACACTTGCCAACTGTTGTGCTGTCTGCATTTCTGTAGCGTCTTTTGTTCACGGCTGAGATGCGGGAATGTGAAGTTGAGGATTATCACATCACATCAGTCATGGTCTCATTGAATGGCGGAGCAGACTCAGTGGGCCGAATGGCCTACTTCTGCTCTTGAGTCTTGGGTCTTATGGTCTTTTTCAAGGGATGTAGCAGTCGCTGGCTGGGCTAGCATTTGCTGCCCATCCCTAATTGCCGCCCATCCCTAATTGCCCCTTGAGAAGGTGGTGGTGAGTCCTCATCCTGAACCGCTGCAGTCCGCGTGATGTGTCACATCGAATTTACAGTGCAGAAGGAGGCCATTCAGCCCATCGAGTCTGCACCGGCCCTTGGAAAGAGCACCCTACTTAAGCCCATGCGTCTACCCTCTCCCAGTAACCCCTCCTAAACTTTTTGGACACTAAAGGGCAATTTAGCATGGCCAATCCACCTAACCTGCACATCTTTGGACTGTAGGAGGAAACTGGAGCACCCGGAGGAAACCCACACAGACACGGGGAGAACGTGCAGACTCCACACAGACAGTGACCCAAGCCGGGAATCGAACCTGGGACCCTGGAGCTGTGAAGCCACAGTGCTAGCCACTTGAGCTACCGTGCTGCCCATCTCAAAAGCACTTCACAATGTGTTGCTTTTTGATTCTATGATTCAGTAATTGGTAAATTCAGTAACCCGTCCGCAAAAGAATAGCATGGAGGAGGATAAGCCCTTAATCTGTTTTTTGCTGGGGGTGGATGAAGAAGGAATATTGTCCAGGATACCAGGAAAACACTTTATTTTTGACTATCTGCGCTTCAAGGAGCATCATGGGATCTATTGAGGCCCACCAGGCCAAGAACCTTGGCCCGCTGAGGTCGGAGATTTGCCCATGAAGAATGATCACAATAGTCCTCTAGAAAGAGCGCCCTAAAACACATGATGAGAAAATTGGAAAGGAAAAGATGATTAAAACTGAAGTTGGAGTTTAACAAACTCTGAGAAAGAATATAATCCATTTCTGGTGTAGCACTGTGACTGGGAGAGTGAATAGAAAAAAGATCAGAATCATAGAAAAGAATCATGGAATGGTTACAGTGCAGAAGGAGGCCATTTGGCCCATCATCTCCATGCTGGTTCTCTGTAAGAGCTACCAGCTAGTCCCCCACTCCCGCCTTTTCCCCTGTAGCGCTGCAAATCCATTTCTCTTCAGACAATAATCCACTTCCCTTTTGAAAGCCTCGATTGACCCTGCCTCAATGCACCCCCGGACAGCGCATTCCAGATCCAATCCTGGCCCCGGGTCACTGTCCGTGTGGAGTTTGCACATTCTCCCCGTGTCTGTGTGGGTCTCACCCCCACAACGCAAAAGATGTGCAGGCTAGGTAGATTGGTCACGCTAAATTGTCACTTAATTGGAAAAAAAGAATTGGGTACTCAAAATTTATGTTTTGAAATATATTTTAAAAATATGATTCCAGGGTGAGGAACTTCAGTTATGAGGATAGATTGAAGAGTTTGGGACTGTTTTTCTTGGAGAATTGAAGGTTGAGAGGGAATTTGATAGAGATGTTCAAAATCATGAGGGGGCTGGACAGAGTAGATAGGAGCGGGGAAGGTCCCCACAAGAACGCGAGGGCATAGATTTGAAGCAATTGGCGAAATAAGCGAATGTGATAGAGGGGAAACTTGGTCACACAGCGAGTGATGAAGATCTGGAATGCACTGCCTGAGAGAGAGGTGGAGGGAGGTTCGATCGAAGCATTCAAAGGGGAATTAGACTGTGGGCTGAAAAAGGAGAATGTGCTTGGTTACGGGGAGAGTGCGGGAGAATGGCATTAAGTGAATTGCTCATGTGGAGAGAAGGTGCAGACATGATGGGCTGAATGGCCTCCTACTGCACCGTAACAATTCCAGGATTCTGTGACCTGCCCATTCCAACAGCCCGTCCACATCTTCCCAAAGTTTACTGTTATCCTCCTCCCAGTTCACAACACCTGGTCGGCCAACTCCGGACATGGTGAAACGTGTGGCAATGTGTACTATGTGGGAGGACAGCGAGCAGGGACTGAGAGGAATGTTTGGGGAGGTGGCAGAAGGCAAAGTAGGCTTCGAAGAGGTGTTTGGAGGTGACAGGGTTCAGAGTTCACGAGCATGATGGCTGAAGGCGGTCCCACCTATAGGTGAAGGGGGAGCAGAAACTACCAGCAGCTTGGAATCGGAAGAGGAAAGGTTGCAAGGTGTGCTGTCAGACGAGAGTGTGGCCAGAACACGGATGAGACCATTGAAATGAAAAGGACTGGAAATGGCGGAAAAAAAACACTGTTGTTGCTGGCCTCGCTTGGGAGGAACTTTGCAGCCGAGAGCTGTTGTAAATTTGTCTTTGCTGATGGGCTCGGAGATATCCCAAAGTGCTTTGCAGCCCGAATGAAGTACTTCCTTGAAGTGTCACTGTTGTAACCTAGCAGTCAATTTGTGCACAGCAAGATCCCAAATTGCAGGTAGCCTTTCATTTTTACTCTGTAAATAGATTTACATTTTGCAAACTATTGTCATTGTTTATATACTAAAATGTTCATGATCATGAAATTACTTTATGCTTTGCTTTTAATGATTGTCCAAACCGTGCTAGGATCATTCATTTATCTGTTGGATGTGGAGGCTTTGGAGAGGGTGTAGAGGAGGTTTACCTGGATGTTGCCGGGTCTGGAGGGTGTTAGCTATGTTGGAGAGGCCGAATCGACTCGGACTGTTTTCATTAGAATGACGGAGGTTGAGGGGTGACCCGATAGAGGTCTCCAAGATTATGAGGGGCATAGGTAGAATGAATGGACAGGCGGGGGGGAGGGGGGGGGGGTCAGTCACCAGGGGGCATAGGTTTAAGGTCCGTGGGGCAAAGTTTAGAGGAGATGTGTGAGGCAGGTTTTTTACACAGAGGGTGGTGAGTGCCTGGAATGTGTTGCCAGGGTAGATTGTGGAAGCAGATACATTAACGGCGTTCAAAAGGCATCTTGACAAATACATGGGTATAGAGGGATATGGCACTAGGAAGTGCTGAGGGTTTAGGCCAAGGTATCATGACCAGTACAGGCTTGGAGGGCCGAAGGGCCTGTTTCTGTGTTGTATTGTTCTTTGTTTGCACCATCATAATGTGATGCAATGGCCAAATCATCTGTTTTAGTGATGTGGGTGGAGGGTTGAATAATAGCCGGGACACTGGGGTTAATCCACCTGCTGGTTCTTTATAATAGTACCATGGGGCCCTTTTACGTCCAGGTCAAAGGGCAGATGTGGCCTTGGTTTAACATCTTGAATGATGGGCGACACCTCTGACAGTGCAACATTCCCTCAAGTACGGCATTGGTGTTGCCAGCCTATATTCTGTCCTCCGGCCTGTGCAGTGAGGCTCTGAACCTCGAACCCAGAGGCACAGGTGCGAGCCTCTGACTCACGGGGATGCTGGGAATGTCAAATGTGACTAAAGATTAACGTGGATTTAGTACTGGGGTGTAGAATGTCCAAAGTGGGGCTGCCATATGTACTGGGGACAATGTGGGAGGCAAATGAAGCTGATGCTGAGGTAAAGGTGACATATAGAAGGAAGGTGAGCCAATCCAAGCACACGGCAGCTGAGGAAGGAAGTGAGTTTTTATTCCAATGGTAAGAATGGTGTGTGAGGCCAGGCTGAATTTAACCAGCCCTTTGAGAATGGGCTCAGATGCAGACAGAATGGCATGGGCAGGCGTCAGATGGCATGCCCCTGTCTGCCCGGCTCCCCCCTCCATTGCTGCCAAGCCGTTGTGCCTGTGGCAGGAATGTGGCAGATGAGCCGCTTGCCCAGAGTTCAACTTGAGTGGCCGATTAAGGGTCACCGACCGCTGTAGGAGCAGTTTGCCCATGTCAGCAGAGTCCGCAGCCATATGCGGAGGCTGCCAGGTGCACCCTGGCCGGCTTCCCAGCAGACTCTGCTGGGGTCACTCTCCCTTTTTGGACAAGCCGCTGGCAATAGCCGCCCCCATGGCAATAGCGCTGCCCATCCTCAGCAAGCTCCCCTGTAGATTCTGGCCATAAACTGGGAAAACTCAAGTGGTTTAGAGCTGAGTTGATAAACGTAATCCATGACTACTTCATGACTCTGCGTCTAAGGAAAACCACAAGAGAGCAATGCTCATCTTGATCTGGTATTCATAAATAACTGAGATAACACACAGGAAATGGGAGTCATTGCATGCCTGGGGAGCAGTGACCACAGAATGATCTCGTCTAATAGGTTTCAATTTCCGGTACTATCAAAGAACAGGGGCTGGATTCTCCATTCCCGTGTTGATCCAGGGTCAGGATCCGTGGACTTTCACGACAGCAAAACCAGCGCCAAACCTGGACCGATTCAGCGACCATTGTGGGTCCAATTCAAGCCTTGTGAACATCCCCGATTTTCATGGCTCCACTGTTGGTGGCTGTACCTTCAGTTGCCTGGACATCAAACTCTGAAATTTTCTCCCTAAACGCCTCGCCTCTCTTTCCTCCCTTCCGACAGTCCTTAAGAATGACGTCTTTCGACCAGGCTTTTAGTCAACTAACATATCTCCATATATGACTCAGTGTCACACTTTAGAACCATAGAATCCCTACAGTGCAGAAGGAGGACATTAATCCCATTGAGTCCTGACCGACCCTCTGAAAGAGCACCCACTACCCCTGCCCTATCCCCGTAACCCCACCTAACCTGCACATCCCTGGACACTAAGGGACAATTTAGCATGGCCAATCCACCTAACCTGCACATCCCTGGACACTAAGGGACAATTTAGCATGGCCAATCCACCTAACCTACACATCTTTGGACTGTGGGAGGAAACCCACGCAGATACGGGGAGAACATGCAGACTCCACACAGACAGTCACCCGAAGCCGGAATTGAATCCGGATCCCTCGCGGTGTGAAGCAGTAGTGCGAACCACTGTGCCTCCCTTTGCTTTATAATGTTCCTGCGAAGCACCTTATAATAATAATAATCGCTTATTGTCACGAGTAGGCTTCAATTAAGTTACTGTGAAAAGCCCCTAGTCGCCACGTTCCGGCGCCTGTTCAGGGAGGCTGGTACGGGAATTGATTCCACGCTGCTGGTCTTGTTCTGCATTACAAGCCAGCTGTTTAGCCCTTGGTATGTTTTGTGAACTGAAAGGTGCTATAGAAATGCAGGTGGTAGTTCCAAGCATTGGTTGCCGGGCAGATCTGCTAGGTCGGCGCAGAGCAGGAATGTCGAGGGGCTTTTAATTTGGATTGGGTAAGTTTGGAATGTTACAAAGCCGTGTCCCCTTTCAACCTCGGAAGCTTTGTAAATGGAGATTGTAATCTGGTGCGAACCCAAAACTTTGTGAAAGGTGTTTAAAATTATCGACAAAAAGCAGAAACGTCTAAAAATACAATGAAGGTTCGCCATTGTCTGAAAGGAGTGAAGGTTAACGGTTAACCTGTTCGCTTTCCAGATGTTGACAGATTTGCTGTTGCGTAGTTTCAGTATTTTCTGAGTTTCTCTGGATATTTTGCGCCTTTTTGTTTCCCATTTTAGGAGGGGTGGGGGGGGGGGGGGGGGGGGGGAAGAAACGGAGCAAGTGGGAATGTTGAAAATTAAATGATCGAAATGCCAGCCGTCTGTCCCGGGGGTGGGAGGTTGAGGGGGATGGGAATATGAGGCCTCCCTGGCCTTGTTGCTGCGGATACCCTACTGGTTCATATCAGCTCGGCTCACCCTCTACCCAACTCATCTCCCTCACAAACAGTTCTTTATTTCTCACTCTCTCTCTCTCTCTCCAGCCAGCAGCACAATTGTCTCCTTTACCAATAAGGTTATGTGCATGTGGACTGCACGCCCTCCCCCCCCCCCCCCCCCCCCCCCCCCCCCCCCCAGTCGCCGAACACAATGTTCCCTGATGGCGTTCAAAAGCCTGATGTGAAGGCCTGTGAAATGTCAGCTATAAACTTGGACGCACATCTGTTGATTTCACTGAACTCAACTGATGTCTCTCCAAATGCATGGTTGACACTCTACAGCCACCCCCACCCCCTCCCCAGGTTTCAGGCCAGTGGGGATGTAGCTCGAGGAGGACATGGTGACTTTTGTACGCGCATAACCTGCTGTCAAAAGGAGAGGGACAAAAGAACGAGGCGTGCGAATGCGGTATGTTAGTACACTGACTTTCCAACCCCCCCCCCCCCCCCACCCCCATGTCCTCTGTCCTGCACATTTGGAAGCATTTAGCTGAAGTCATTCCCATATACCAGTGTGATGCTAATATGAAAGCAGATTACTGTGGATGTCGGAATCTGAAACAAGCACAAAAAATACTGAACAATCTCAGCAGGTCTGACAGCATCTGCGGAGAGAGCAGGGAGCGAACGTTTCGAGCCCGAATGACTCCTTGTCCAAGCTGTGTGGTGTCGTGTTTTGCAAATTATTCGAAGCACTCGGCAGCATTGAGAAGGGAAGTCGAAAATATGGGGCGCTGTAAAAGGCAGCTAAAAGTGGGAGACCTCATGCAGATTTAAAGGAAGATGCTAAGGAGGGGGTTGAGGACATGGACGGTTGTCAACCCTGGCTGGAGATTTTGTCACATGGACCCCCCCCCCCCACTTCAACCACCTCCATCCCCATTGGCCACCCAGCATGTCCGTCCATCATTGAGGTGCGTCTCCTCCCCAGCCAATCGGAAAGCAAGCAGTTGATTCTCGACTGTCTTTATTTTCACAAAAGATTATTTTTATTTAATGCCTCTGTTATTTCTTTGGTTTGAGAGCAGTGTCCAGAATATTAACTTTCATTACAATCCAACATCTAGCGAGATACTTTCTGGATAATCTAGCGGGATATCGGCCATTTTGAGGTACCTGCTGAAGATGTTACCCAGCAAAAGCCGTTCATTTTACTCCCAATACCTGCGGCAGCTACCCCGGCCTTTGAAAGCCACTGTTTGCACAATGGAGACTACGCTGTGATGGAGTCACCAGCATATTGGATTCCTCAGAGAATTGTCATAAGTTCGTAAGATATAGGAGCAGAATTAGGCCATTCAGCCCACCGAGTCTGCTCCGTCATTCTATCATGGCTGATATGTCCCTCATCTGCTGCCTACAATGTTACAGACCGAGAGCTGGATAGCAAAATCAGCCAAAGCCTCTCCTCCCTGTTGTGTTCTGCTGCTTCGGGTAACACTGGCTGCTACTTGATGCAGTCTTAACTAAAGGATGCTCCAGCTCTGAAATGAGTTTGACGTGTTTATTGAACTATTAACACAGTTCTCAAATGAGTTTGACTCTCTGCTAATCTAACTGTCGTAACTCAGTCTAACTGTACCAGCTTGCTCTAAGCCACGTGCTGGGGTGTGATGCTGCTGATCAACCCTGTCTAACTCTCTAGATGTCTGTCTGTGGAAAGAGGCAAGGTGTGAGTGCCTCATCCCTTTTATAGTGTTTATGTCATGCCCCCGTGTGGTGAGGCCACCTCTGAGTGTCCTGACTGCCCATTGGTTGTGTCCTATTCTGAGTGTTCATTGTTGCATGTTTGCATATCATGACACTCCCTAGAACACATCACCTAAGAACGGGAGTCGGCAATTTACCTCCCAAGCCAAATGCCCTCAATGTGATCATGGCTGATCCCATCCTGGCCTCAACTCACCGTCCAGCCCATTCTCCTGCTCCTTCGGCCCATTACCAATTAAAAATCTGTCCGTCTCCTCCTTAAATGTACTCACTGTCCCAGCATCCACCGCAGTCTGGGTCAGCGAATTCCACAGATTCATAACCCTTTGGGAGAAGTAGTTTTTCCTCAAATCTGTTTTAAATTGTCTACCTCGTATTCTAAGATTATGACCTCTCGTTTTAGAATGCCCCACAAGGAGAAGCATGGGATAGGAATAGAGGGATACGGATCCCGGAAGTGTAGAAGATTTTAGTTTAGACGGGCAGCATGGTCGGCGCAGGCTTGGAGGGCCGAAGGGCCCGTTCCTGTGCTGTACTTTTCTTTGTTCTATGTTTCAGCCACTCCACGTCTCCTTTATCCATACCTTTTAGCACCTTGTATACCTCAATGTGATCTCCCCTCATTCTTCTAAACTCGAGAGAGTGTAGGCCCAAACTGGTCAATCTCTCCTCATCCGACAAACCCCTGATCTCTGGAATCAATCTATGCTTTTCATATTCTCAGCGCTTCACGGCCAATGAAAAGCTTTCACAGTGCAGTGTGGGAAGTATGGCAGCCACTTTGTGCACAGCAAGATCCAACAGACAGCAATGAGACCATGATTAGATAACCTGTCATTGTGATGTTGGTTGGAGGATGAATGTTCACCTAGAATACGAGGGAGAACTTCCCAGCTCGTCTCAAACTGATGCCGTAGGATAGTTTACATCTGGGAGAGTAAATGGGATGTTGGTTTAATGTCCCATCTGAAAGACGGCACCTCTGATGGGCAGCTCTACCTCCAGACCGCACTGAAGTATGCCATCTGTAGATATGTGTTTGAACACGTGTGTATCACACCAAGCTCGAGATTGCCAGTTGCGTTCTACTATTTTTTAAACCAACCTTGATGCGGAACCAGGAGACCCAGGTGATGCTGCTCCTACATTTCTAATTGCCACTCCCCAGACCCCCATTTGCCTCGCTGTTCTGTCCCCCCCCCCCCCCCCCCCCCCAACCCCTCGGTACACACCTGGATGCACCTGACGATCTGTTTGACGTGAGAGTTGGCCGAATTTCCCAAGACTCCAACTGGTGCGCTTGATTGGGACGCCTAAATAGTTGTCCACAGCTTGCCTGCTTTGCAGAAATTAGGCCTGTGGCCTAGTTTCCAGTGAACATCTGGCTGGCAGCTTCAGGTGCTGCACAAATTTCTCCCCCAGGATATCCCCAAGAGCAATGGAGGTGGAGTTGTCCCCAGGCTGTTAAAGCAGTTGAGGATTGGGGCCTAGAGACAGGCTGATTCTCAGCAACGGCACTGTTGACATAGTGCGATATTTCTCTCCAAGTGAAACAGCGTATCACCAGAATTATCGTGGGCACGCCCACAGGAGATCTGCTAGTTTAGAAGACAAAACAAAACTTCAAACATGACCTGGGAGCGATCTGCGAGCGACTGCCCATTTGAAGGTTCCCTCCTTTTCACATTCCAGTTTTAATCTTGTTTGGCCCATGGGAGGGGATGTCATCTGTGGAATGTGACTGGTGAGGAATGGAGATGGTAAATTTAGATGGAAACGTTGGAGCTTCCATGAAGCATATCTGTTGCTCAAGGGGAATTTTTAACCTGCGATTCACTGCTTTCAGCAGACTAACTTGAGGCGAGCGAGTGGCAGTGATTGGTCACCTCGAGTGGAAGTGTGGGAATGAAGGGCCCATAAGAGTTTTTTTTTTGTTCTGTAATAAAGATCTGGTCAGGACACGGCTGGATTATTGTGTCCAGTTCTGGTCCCCGCATGTTAGGAAGGATGTGAGGGTCCTCGAGCAGGGGCGGAGGGAGATTTACCAGTACGGTCCCAGAATGAGGAGATTTTAGCTCCAAGATTAGGGTTGGAGAAGCTGGGATTGTTCCTTTGTAGCAAAGGAGAGTGAGGGGGGATTTGATAGAGGCGAACAACATTATGACAGGTTTAGATAAGGTCAAAAAAAAGCTGTTCCCGTTGGCTGATGGGACAAGAACGTGGGGGGGAAATAGATTTAAGGAGATTCGGGAGGGATATGAGAAGGAACCTTTTCACTGTGGCTGATAATGAGCTGGGACTCCAAGGGGGGGCGGGGGGGCAGAGACGATGAGTCATTTCAAAAGGACATCGAATGGGCGCTCAAGGAAAATAAATTTATAGGGATAAAGTGGGGGGAATGAGGGCTGACTGGTTTGCTCCCGAGAGCCAGGATTAACTTGATGGTCTGAATGGTCTCCTGTGTTGTAATGACTCTATGACTCAGGTGTTCAAAGGAGCTGGACCATTGACAGTCTGCTGATGCAATGCAATAACAGTCTTGCTCGCTGAAGGCGAGGCTTGTTAGCACAGTGTGCGCAGTGCATTTCCTTTGTCTATCCCCAGTGCCTCGACTTGCAAACGGCAGATGCCGCCATTTGGAGACCCTTACGATCACGGTGGCACAGTGGTCAGCAGTGCTGCCTCACAGCTCCAGGGACCCAGGTTCGATTCCCCGCTGGGTCACTGTCTGTGTGGAGTCTGCACGTTCTCCCCGTGTGTGCGTGGGTTTCCTCCGGGTGCTCCGGTTTCCTCCCACAGTCCAAAGATGTGCGGGCTAGGTGGATTATAAGACTAAAGTGCCCATAGTGTCCAAATGGTGGGGTTACTGGATTACGGGGATAGGGTGGAGGTGTGGGCTTAGGTAGGGTGCTCTTTCAGGGGCCGGTGTCGACACGATGGGCCGAATGGCCTCCTTCTGCATTGTAAATTCTATGATTCGAGGAAACCCGTTCAATTTAAAGTGACATTTAGTCAACGCAAGCCAGTAACTCGTTCCTTGTGTCGACAACCCTTTGTGTGAAGTTAAATCACCTGTGCTTGCAGAGCAGAGCTGTAAGACCCCTCAGCTGGATCTATTACCTCCGATTGGGGGGGAGACCCCAGAACAAGGAGCCATCATCTTAAAATTCAAGCCAGCCATTTTGTGCGTGATACTTATTGAGGCAAATGCAGAACGCTTCCTCAAAATCCTGACGAGGCAGCGCAAAATGGCCATCGATCGGCACCCGGCTCTAGCTGTCGATACGATCCGAAGAATTGCCGGGTCCGTGGCCGCACATGTGCACGGCGGCAGCCTACAGCGGCCGCGCCGTGCTGCAAGGCGCCGGCCGCTCGCGGATCTGACCCGCGAAATAGTGCCTCCCCTTTGGCTGGCACGCGAGCCCCGGACCGCCACCTCCCCCAAAAGTGCCCCCAGCCCTTGCCAAAGTCCCCCCCCCCCTGCCCGCGGATCGGCACTCCCCCAAACGTGGCGGCGCTGGACTCAGTCCGCAGCTGCTACGCCGGGTTCCCAACAAAAAATAGCATGAGAGACCCACGCCGTCGGGAACTCGGCCGGTCCGGGACGGAGCATCGGAGGAGGGCCTCGGGTAACGTCCTGAGGCCATCGATGCGGCACACTCCTGGAGTATGCTGCTTTGGAGGGGGCGGAGCATCGCGAAAGTGGCCCACGATTTTGTCGCAAACAGAGATTCTCTGGCCCATCACCGAACGCGATTTTGGCGTCGGCGACTGGAGAATCCCGCCAATGGTGTATCCTCAGACCTCATTAATTATGCACCCTGGGGATTTGCGCCATATTCCATGGCGTAGCAGGCCTGATGGCGCATAGTCTGTCGGAGCGCCATATTGAAAATGCGCCATTACTGAGCCACTATTGACGAAAGAAGATGGACCTCATGAAAAAAGAAGATGGATCTCCAGGAACATTCTAAAGCTAGAAGGTGGACCTCCTCGATGGCACTGAATCTGGAAAATCCACCTGTAGACGATGCCTCCACCCATTGCTGTGGTGCTCCGCGATCTGGGACTGCTGGCGCCCTCCATTGCCCGCCATTGAACCCGCTGACGGGGCTTGTTTTCACGAGCCTATCTGATTCAAGCAATCTTTTCACACAGCCTCGTCCCATAATCACTTCAAATTCTTTAATTAAATCACCCTGAAGTCCCTGCTTTTGTGGAGTAAAAAAGACCCAGTTCTCTCCGCCTATTTAAATTAAACACCCTGAATCTGGGCAGCAGTTCAGCAAAAGAACCAAAAGTGACGTGAGGGATTTTTTTTTGTTTGTTTTCCACTGCGAGAGGTTAGGATCCGGAATTCACTGCCTGAGAGTGTGGCGAAGGCAGATTGAATCAAAGCTTTCAAAAGAGAATTTGATCATTATCTGAAGCAAAAAAAAACTAGCAGGTCTAAGGGAAGCGGGACTCGGAGAGTTGACCTTCCAAAGAGTTGGAATTGGCACGATGGGCCGATGGGCCTCCTGTGACCATTCTATATTTCTATTCTATGACTCTCTGATAGTGTTCTCTGACGGAACCTCCTTCAAAGGCCTCAGAATCACTCTACCTCTCTGGATGAGGTAACACATTGGGAAGAATTGTGCAGCCCCGCCCAGTGGTGGGATCATCCGGCCCCGGTGAAAGTCAGTGGACTTTAGACGGGCCCGCCCCATCGCCTCACGACGGGTCCCTCCACGGCAGGGTCAGTAAACCCCGGCCATAATGTGAGGCCTTGTCAAAACTTCCTGAAAGTCCATATAGTGTTGCCAGGGCCTCCTCCGTTCACAACCGAGTTGCCGCTTCAACGAATGTAACCAGATTGGTGAGACGTCACTCTCTTTTCTATTGTACACAGGAACAGGAGGAGGCCATTCAGCCCCTCAACTCTGTTCCAACATGCAATTAAATCATGCCTCGTGTGTCGAACACCCCGCAACCTTGTCCAGGGTCATTCAGGCTATCTCTAATCATCCCTCCTAATAATCTTCCAATAACGAGCATTAAAATTGTGGGCCACAAATTGGTACTACATTTACCTCCCTCCAATCCATGAGAATTATGCCTAGTGCTGGTGGGCTATTATATAGATTTAAAAAAAATTTAGGGTACCCAATTATTTTTTTCCAATTAAGGGGTAATTTAGCATGGCCAATCCACCTACCCTGCACATCTTTGGGTTGTGGGGGCGAAACCCACACAGACACGGGGAGAATGTGCAAACTCCACACGGACAGTGACCCAGAGCCGGGATCGAACCTGGGACCTCAGCGCCGTGAGGCAGCAGGGCTAACCCACTGCGCCACCGTGCTGCCCGGCTATTATATAGATAGGCCAGGGTTGCGCTGAACACACCTTTGTGCGCTGTCTGGCCCAACTGTCTAACTAGGTTTGAACCTCTTGCCTGGATTTTATTTCTGTCCTCTTTGACAGTTATGATTTTAGTGCTAACTGTGCACTGAATTAATGTAAAATGTTAACTGAATATTATTTACTGAGGTGCAAAACAGCCATCATGCCCCAGGTGCATATTGGGACATTGGCTTTGGAAGGTGCTGTCGAAGGAGCCTTGGTGGGTTCCTGTTGTGCATCTTGTAGATGGTACACACGGCTGGCACTGTGTGTCGGTAGTGGAGGGAGTGAATGTTGAAGGTGGTGGGTGGGGTGCCAATCAAGCAGGGCTATTTTGTCCTGGATGGTGTTGAGCTTCTGAGTGTTGTTGGAGCTGCGCTCATCCAGGCAAGTGGAGAGGATTCCATCCCACTCCTGACTTGTGCCTTGTAGATGGTGGACAGGCTTTGGGGGGTCAGGAGGTGAGTTACTCTCCGCAGGATTCCCAGCCTCTGGCCTGCTCTGGTAGCCACAGTATTTATATGGCTGGGTCCAGTTCAGTTTCTGGTCAATGGTAACCCCCAGGATGTTGATAGTTGGGGATTCAGCGATGGTAATGCCATTGAATGTCAAGAGGCGATGGTTAGATCTTCTATTGTTGGAGATGGTCATTGCCTGGCACTTGTGTTTGTCCTGCAGTGTTGTTCAATAACTCAATTATCCTCTTCTTGTCCTCACATAGTTCAATATATTAAAAAAAACTTTGATGTTGCTGTGACGGTTATGCAGAATTTTCTTTTCCAACTGGCCTGATTATATCAAATAAGCAGGTAGTTCACTCCAAGACTGAGGCAGTGCCACCTTGTTGGGCGCACTGCCCGACAAGCGGGCCATGGCACTGGGATGTTGACCATCCTGCACGAGGGAACCAGGTTCATTGCCGGCCTCGGGTGACTGCGTGGAGTCTGCACGTTCTCCCAATGTCTGTGTGCATTTCCTCCGGGTGCTCCGGTTTCTTCCCACAGTCCAAAAATGTGCAGATTAGGTAGGGTTACGAGGTTGCAGGATAGGGCGGGGTGTGAGTTTAGGTTAAAGTGCTCTTCCAGTGGGCCGGTGCAGACTCGATGGGCCAAATGGCCTCCTTCTGCACTGTAGGGATTCTGTGATGAATTCTATGATGATGATGACTTTTCGAAAGCTTCGCCAGGTCTCCTGGTGCATGGTAACCTCTTTCTTTACATCACGTAGCAGAATGAGATTAGCAGGACGTTCACCTTGTTGCTGGCCACGGGAGTTCACCGGGAAATCTCTGAGCATCGACTGATATTTCTCCTTCTGCACTTAAAATAGAAAGTCATAAACTGATCTTCGCAATGTGGCCTCAATCTGTCTCAGCATTCTGCCAGAAAGGGGTGGAATGTAAACGGCTTTAGGCTCAGGTGAGCATGTCCCCAGGTAGAAGCAAAATAAACACACCACAGCCTGCTTATTATCAAACCGGTTTGTGCTGGAATCCCTATTATTGTAATAAAACACCATCCTGTGTGCAGCCTCTGTCACCACACCCCTTTGTATGTCAGACAGGAGCAGCCTCTGCCCCTGTATGTCTCTCAGGGCTGTGGAGCGACACCGAGGCCTGGCTTGCCTTCTGCGATCCCGGCTCAATTAGATTCAGGGCCCAGCTCCCCATCCCATGATCTTCCCCGGGATCGTCTGGTGAAAGATGGCAGACAGCCTGGCCTAGCAAAGGCCTGCTCACTGCTCCAGTCCACTCACTGCGGATTGTCTGTGTGTCATCGTGTTGCTGCTTGTAGGATCTTGCTGTGTGCAAATTGGTTGCCGAATTTCCTACATTACAACAGTGATGGCCCTTCTAAAGGACCTCATTTGCCGTGAAGTGCTTTTCGGGGACATCTGGTGATTGTGAAAAATGCTAGATAAACCCAAGGCTCTCTTTTCCAAAAGTACTGGGTCCAACTTTCCTACTATCCCTCCTGAAATCTGCAGATTCAACACCGGGTCAAAGCTGCAACCTTCAGTTTAGCAACCTGCTAACTTTACTAACTGTCCAGTAGTAATAGGGTAACCTGCTGTAGGCGTCTTTCCATTCCAACCTCTCTGGCTCTCAGCTTCCCGGCCTAAAAGCCGAGGTCTTCCTGTGGAGCCTGTCTGCACAAACACCATGATGGGTTCCCCCTCCACTTGCCTGTAACCTGCTCAAGGCAACTATCTGCTCCTGAACGTAGCTCTGGAATCCCTTCCCGACACCTCTCCTCTCCACCTCTCTCTCCTTCTTTCAGACACTTTGACCTCTTTGGCTGAGTGTTTGGTCACCTGACCTAATATCTCCTCATGTGTCTCGGTGTCAAATATTGTTTAAGTAGCGCTCTTGTGAAGCTTGGCGGGGTGGTTCTCGGGGTTTGACAGGGTCGATGCTGAGAGGTTGTTTCCCCTTGTGGGAGAGGCTAGGACCAGAGGGCAGAATCTCAGAGTAAGGGGGTCGCCCATTTCAGACAGAGATGAGGAGGAATTTCTTCTCTCAGAGGGGAGTGAATCTGTGGAATTCTTTACCACAGAGAGCTGTAGAGGGCGGGTCGTTAAGTATGTTCAAGGCAGGGCAGCACGGTGGCCTAGTGGTTAGCACAACCGCCTCACGGCGCTGAGGTCCCAGGTTCGATCCCGGCTCTGGGTCACTGTCCGTGTGGAGTTTGCACATTCTCCCCGTGTCTGCGTGGGTCTCGCCCCCACAACCCAAAGATGTGCAGGGTAGGTGGATTGGCCACGCTAAATTGCCCCTTAATTGGAAAAAATAATTGTGTAATCTAAATTTATTAAAAAAAAAAGTATGTTCAAGGCTGAGAGAGACAGATTTTTAATCAGTTAGGGAATCGAGGGTTATGGGGCTAAGGCGGGAAAGTGGAATTGAGTATTATCACATCAGATCAGTCATGATCCCATTGAATGGCGGAGGAAATTCGATGGGCCGAATGGTCTACTTCTGCGCCTATATCTCAAAATCTTGTGGTTTTATGACTCAACCGGCTCTGTAAATTCAGGTTGTTGTCATGATTACACGCCCGTGGCAATATCCCATGAACATTTGCCTTTTGATTTTTGTGAATGAAAATGAGGCTTCTGTGACTCACGTGTGCGACTGCTCGTAATTCTTTTTGTCATCGTTTGATGCTCTTTGTGCATAATTAACGTGGGCCTGTGGTGTGCCCGGCAGTATTATTCCAATATTTCACTCAGTGACGGTACATGTCCGTGAAAGAATATTTGCATTGCAATCTGTTCTCGTGACATGAGTCAGCTTTCTTGCTCTCTTGCTCAGGGACAATCGGTCTGGGGTCCTGATTGTGGTCCACTGCTCCAAATTGCTCATGGAATAGCCCTGTGAACAGGGAACGGACCCTGTGCTGGAACATCTAGGCCCGAGGCCTGATAGAAATTAGGCCTCATTAAATTTGAGCCGGACGGGTAAAAGGCAAATTGAGGCCTGATATTCAGGAGCTCTTCACAGAAAATGTGATTGACAAATGGATTCATGCACGCCATAACAATGACCAAACTCTGAAACCATTAGAGAAATAATCGCAATATTGGCCAATAGAAGGAGCGAGGCATTCTTGGAGTCGAAAGCTCATCCTCCTGTGGAACATTCGGTCATCCTCTCTCTCGCACCCTGAGTCAGGGGAGGCTGATTTAAGACACACTCTTGAGACTGAATTCCAGCTGACCCCTAAATGGAATTGAGGATTCTCAGGATCCTCAGAGAGGATGCAACATTACATTTCCTTAGCGGAGACATAGGAGCAGGAGGAGGCCATTCGGCCCATCGAGCCTGCTCCACCATTCAGTATGATCATGGCTGATCATCCAACTCAATAGTCTAATCCCACTTTCCCCCCCATACCCTTTGATCCCCTTCGCCCTCAGTGCTCTATCTCCCCGGACAGGCGCCGGAATGTGGCGACTAGGGGCTTTTCACAGTAACTTAATTGAAGCCTACTCGTGACAATAAGCGATTTCCATTTCATTTTTTCATTTCAACTGCTTCTTGAAAACATACAAAGTTTTGGCCGCAATTACTTCCTGTGGTAACGAATTCCACAGGCCGACCACATTCTAGATGAAGAAATTTCTCCTCATATCTGTCCTACATTGTCTACTCTCTATCCTCAGACTGTGAAACTTGGTTCTGGACACTCCCACGATCGGGAACATTGTTTCTCCATCCAGTCCTGTTAGAATTTTATAGGTTTCTATGAGATAACCCCTCATTCTTCTGAACTCCAACAAATGTAATCCTAACCGACTCAATCTCTCCTCATACTTCAGTCCTGCCATTCCAGGAGCCTGGGTAAACCTTTGCTGCACTTCCTCTAGAGCAAGAGCATCCTTCTTCAGATAAGGAAACCTCAGATAAAGCTGTACACGATATCCTAGGTGTGGTCTCACCAAGGCCCTGTATAATTGCAGCAAGATATCCCTGCTCCTGTACTTGAATCTGTTCTGAAGGCCAACATACCATTTGCCTTCTGAAAGCTAAGGCCTTGTCTGCCCCCTCTGGGTGTATGTAAAAGATCTCAGGGTACAAGATACTGGGAGTTCTGCCTGGCATCTTGCCCAGTGTTTACTCTCAACCAACAGGCTCTCTGGTTTGTATCACTTTGCTGTTTGTGGCATCTTGCAGTGCACTCACCGGCTGCTGCACTTCCTTCATTGCAAGAGTGGTTCCACTTTGAAAGTACCTCATTGCCCCTAAAGTGCTTTGGGATGTGCCTGAGGTCAGTAAAGGCACGAGGGAAATGCAAGTCTGCCATAGGCAGGTGTCTGGCTGTGCTGTGCCAATCACGCTGGGACCTTGACCAGCTTTGCCACTTAGAAAAAGGCTGTTTTGTTAAATTTAGACTTCATTTAATTTAGTTACATGCAGCCAACTTACTGGAACTCAAATTAACCAATTAAACTGATTTAGTTTGACAGAGATGTAGCCATCAGAGAAATCTCAGAAACCAGATTCGCAAATAATACTAAAGTTTATTGAGTGTCAGCAAAATAATACAATACACTTATCAATTAACTAAAGACTGAACAAAAGATTCAATGAAAGAAACCAAATGTATATTTATGAAGCAAACATGACAGACTTTGCTCCTTCAAACAGATGGTAGGTCCAGAGGAAGCAAGAACAACCTCAGCCATCGGCGCCAACGGGAATTCTGCCTCTATCCCGGAAGGAGACTGCATTATCCGTATCCGGGTTCCACACTGACAGGAATTCTGGCTCTATCCCGGAAGGAGACTGCGTTATCCGTATCCGGGTTCCACACTGACAGGAATTCTGGCTCTATCCCGGAAGGAGACTGCATTATCCGTATCCGGGTTCCACACTGACAGGAATTCTGCCTCTATCCCGGAAGGAGGCTGCATTATCCATATCCGGGTTCCACATTGACAGGAATTCTGGCTCTATCCCGGAAGGAGACTGCGTTATCCGTATCCGGGTTCCACACTGACAGGAATTCTGCCTCTATCCCAGAAGGAGGCTGCATTATCCATATCCGGGTTCCACATTGACAGGAATTCCGGCTCTATCCCGGAAGGAGACTGCGTTATCCATATCCAGGTTCCACGCTGACAGGAATTCTGGCTCTATCCCGGAAGGAGACTGCGTTATCCGTATCCGGGTTCCACACTGACAGGAATTCTGGCTCTATCCCGGAAGGAGACTGCATTATCCGTATCCGGGTTCCACACTGACAGGAATTCTGGCTCTATCCCGGAAGGAGACTGCGTTATCCGTATCCGGGTTCCACACTGACAGGAATTCTGGCTCTATCCCGGAAGGAGACTGCATTATCCGTATCCGGGTTCCACACTGACAGGAATTCTGGCTCTATCCCGGAAGGAGACTGCATTATCCGTATCCGGGTTCCACACTGACAGGAATTCTGGCTCTATCCCGGAAGGAGACTGCATTATCCGTATCCGGGTTCCACACTGACAGGAATTCTGGCTCTATCCCGGAAGGAGACTGCATTATCCGTATCCGGGTTCCACACTGACAGGAATTCTGGCTCTATCCCGGAAGGAGGCTGCATTATCCGTATCCGGGTTCCACATTGACAGGAATTCTGGCTCTATCCCGGAAGGAGACTGCATTATCCGTATCCGGGTTCCACACTGACAGGAATTCTGGCTCTATCCCGGAAGGAGGCTGCATTATCCGTATCCGGGTTCCACATTGACAGGAATTCTGGCTCTATCCCGGAAGGAGACTGCGTTATCCGTATCCGGGTTCCACGCTGACAGGAATTCTGGCTCTATCCCGGAAGGAGACTGCATTATCCGTATCCGGGTTCCACACTGACAGGAATTCTGGCTCTATCCCGGAAGGAGACTGCGTTATCCGTATCCGGGTTCCACGCTGACAGGAATTCCATCTCTCTCCCTGGGCCCAGTGCTTCACTACCGATCCCCGCACTGACAGGAACAGAATCTGCCAATCAAGCGGATTTGCTGCCTCCTTGGTGTAGACGAACAAAATGGTTTCCCAAACCCTCTTTTGTACCTACTTTTGACCCCACCTTCGCCTTAAGTTGTTGCTAATAGCCAGTTGGTTAATATTGCTGTCAGGGTTAATTTAATAGGTTCTAGTGATTTGCACACATTGCCTTAAACAGAAGGTAATGGATTATTGCAAGATGTATTCTTTATCTTTAAAACTTCACACGTGGCCCATTCAGTAGGCCAGCACTAAACTAGTCAAGGACAATGTGTTCTGATGGGGGCCATGACTGGATAGTGTAGATTCCTTTCTCACAGCTGTTGTTACGGCATTTTAAGTTACAACCTTTAATCCTGACATAGGAATATTACAGAAATAAATGTAATCCGACCCTATTTGATTATTAATTACTTATCCTTCAATTACAGGCTTCTTTTCTGATCACATGTTAGTACAAAATAGCGACTTGACCTAGCTGGTTTGTTTTAGAATACATGATTGCGAAAAGTCTTTCAAATAAAATGGTCGTGTTAAGCAAGCGCACTGATCTATGCTCGCTTGCAAACTACATAGAAAGTCTTCATCCATTCTTCAATCAAAGCTCTTTCCTTCCCATGCCTCTGTCGAGGATTGAAACCAGGTGAAGTTTATCAGGCTTGGTGCCACTGGTAAATGGCAGGCAAATCTACTGCGGCATTGCCCGTGAGTCATTTAGGGTCTGGGATGTAGGGTTTATGATAATAATAATACTTATTGTCACAAGTAGTCTCACATTAACACAGCAATGAAGTTACTGTGAAAAGCCCCTAGTCGCCACATTCCAGCGCCTGTTCGGGTACAGAGAGGGAGAATTCAGAATGTCCAATTCACCTAACAGCACGTCTTTCGGGACTTGTGGGAGGAAACCGGAGCACCCGGAGGAAACCCACGCAGACACGAGGGAAAGTGCAGACTCCGCACAGACAGTGACCCAAGCCGGGAATCGAACCCAGATCCCTGGTGCTGTGAAGCAACAGTGCCAACCACTTGTCATAATATTCGCTCATGTACATCATGAGCTGCAGACAGGCAGTGATTGACGCACAGGATAACCAATGAACACACACGACACAGAACAACCAATCACCAGACAGGACACCACCACTATAAAGCCCACAGGGCATTAAGGCTCTCTCTCTCTCACAGGACACGGCTAGGGAGATAGTCACAGTGCACAGGCCAATGAACATCATCACCATGTGGTAGAGAGCTAGTCTGGTCCAGCCAGTAGGAGGTTATCAGTTAGGTTAATAGAGTGTCAACCCACAGCAGATTATGTACAGCAATCAACAGGTTCAATAAACAGTGTTGGACCATCTCCTGTGTCGGAAGCCTGTTTCTCGTTTTACTGCATCCAGTTGCAGTCGATGTTAGACCAGCACAGATAACACAGCACCACTGTGCTACTGTGCCGCCCTCTTTTAACTGCCAACCTTGTCTCTGCCTCTACCTGGCCACTGCTTAGCGGCTTCCAGTGGAGGAAGTGCCCCCAAGAGGCCCCGAGGTCAGTCAGAGTTTAATTGCTGCATGGAAAGGGAAAAATGGTAGATTGTTGCGTGTCTTTACCCCGCAATGTGTAGATGTTGCCCAAATGTAATTTTCTTTGACAGTGTGTCTAGCTATCCTCCTCCTTCGCGTCCCATGCCCTTAGAGGATGCTGGCAACCATGGACGTAATAATTGATTGGTCCATGATTGCACCTGGCAAAGTACCGCAGTAGTTTGCCGTTGCCTTCTGCAATGGGGCTGCCCAGGAAACTCTCCCATTCGTACTGCCTGCCATCAGGTCTATTGGAAGGATTTACGGGCTGACAATTGACCAGTTTGGCCGCATTATAAACGCACGTTCCGTGGCCATCAAGTCCTGAAGTAACCCTAAACTTCAAAAGGTAAGGACTGCGTCACAAGACCTCTCTTGTATCTGTCTGTAATGTTACAAAACCCATTTGTCCATATCACACTTGAAATAAAAAGCAAGTACTTTTCTCCACTCATCGACGGGCCATGCATTTCGAGGGGGAAAAAACGATTTTGCGATCGTTTGAGCGGCACAGTGCAATCAGAAATACTCAGCCCACGTACAGACTAAGTGCACTCTCCCAGCTGAATATATTCTGGAACCACAAGGACCTTGAGCTAATTAAAGAACTTAGCCATCACCTCATGCTGTAACCATCTCTCAGTCCAACTTCCTGAAAGGCCAGATGCACTCAGAACCATGTACAGCCTGATATTAAAATGCTGATGAAGTGGTGGTTCTGTCAGCTCTTGGTCCTGCGGTATCTTTACTCTACAGCCCTGCCTTTCTTTACTGTCCCTCTGTCTTCAGGAGTCCAGTGTTGCCCCGAGTATGGCTTACCTCTATTTGGTACAACAGCTGCACACTCAAGCCAGGCCTGCGGGGGTTGGGGGGGGGGGGGGGGGGGGGGGGGGGGGGGGGGGGGGGGGGGGGGTCACCATTGACAGAAACTGAACTGGATCAGCCATATAAATACTTCAGCGACAAGAGGAGGGAATTCTGTGGCACGTAACGCACCTCCTGGTTCCCCCCCCCCCCCCCCCCCCCCCCCCCCCCCACCAAAGCCTGTCCACCAGTCAGGAGTGTGATTGAAATCTCCCCACTTGCCTGGATGAGCGCATCTCCAACAACACTCGTGAAGCTCGACACCGCACGGTGGTTAGCACTGTTGCTTCACAGCTCCAGGGTCCCAGGTTCGATTCCCGGCTTGGGTCACTGTCTGTGCGGAGTCTGCACGTTCTCCCCGTGTCTGCGTGGGTTTCCTCCGGGTGCTCCGGTTTCCTCCCACAAGTCCCGAAAGACGTGTTGTTAGGTGAATTGGACATTCTGAATTCTCCCTCTCTGTACCTGAACAGGCGCCAGAATGTGGCGACTAGGGGCTTTTCACAGTAACTTCATTATGCCTTCTTATGACAATAAAGATTATTTTTTTAAAAAAGCAGCCCCACTTGATTGCTCCCCCTTCCACAAACATTCAAACCCTCCACCACCGACGCACAGTGACAGCCGTGTGTACCATCTACAAGATGCACTGCGGTAAGTCACCAGGAACTCTTTATATCCATTCGCTGAGCTAGCATTTATTGCCCATCCCTAATTGCCCTTGAACGTTTCAGGGTGTTTTCAGAGTCACATTGATTGTGGATTTGGAGTCACATGTAAGCCCCAACAATCTTTTCACTCGATGTTTTTATTGAATTCAAATTTCACCATCTGCCGTGCGTGGGATTTGAACCCGGGTCCCTCAGAGCATCAGTCCAGTAACAATACCACTACACCATCTCCTTCCGTTCAATCAAACAGAGTGAGAGAAGATATGGGGCAGTCGAAAACTAGGCGTCATAAATGGAAGACAGCCACCAATGAATCCAACTAGGAATTCAGGAGAAGTATCTTTACCCAGAACGTGAGGAGAATCCATGAGGGAGAATAGAAAAGGACATGTTGAGGGGGTGAGATGAAAATGAATGGGAGGAAGCATGTGTGGAGCAGGATTCCTGTCATGGAGTCGTTGGGTTGAATGGCTTGTTTTTGTGTTGTACATTTTCTGAAATTCTACGCAAGTGCAACTTCTCTGGCTGTTGTGGTGATGAAGTCAATCCATTGAGCAACAGGAGGAGTGATTTGAACTGAGCCAAATGGGTTGTTTCCATTCCTATCTCCTCCCCAAATGGGCTCTTTGCCGTTTGCTGGTCTGGTGAATGATGAGACTGACTGGATGTCTCTACAGAGACCGCATGGACTCGAGATGCTAAATGGCATCTCTTTATGCCACCTAACTCCAGGACTGAATAAAACACTGTGCTTTTATCAACCATGTTGCTGTTGGGTAAACTAGAGAGATTGTATCAATGGGACCACAACTTTTCACAATATACATTATACATTACAATATACAATATACATTAACAGTCTGGATGAAGGAACTGAAGGCACTGTTGCTAAGTTTGCAGATGATACAAAGATCTGTAGAGGGACAGGTCGTATTGAGGAAGCTGGGGGCTGCAGAAGGACTTGGACAAGCTAGGAGAGTGGGCAAAGAAGTGGCAGATGGAATACAATGTGGGAAGGTGTGAGGTTATGCACTTTGGAAGGAGGAATGGAGGCAGAGACTATTTTCTAAATGGGGAAATGCTTCAGAAATCAGAAGCACAAAGGGACTTGGGAGTCCTTGTTCAAGATTCTCTTCAGGTTAATGTGCAGTTAGGAAGGCAAATGCAATGTTAGCATTCATGTCGAGAGGGCTAGAATACAATATCAGGGATGTACTTCTGAGGCTGTATAAGGCTCTGCTCAGTCCCCATTTGGAGTATTGTGAGCAGTTTTGGGCCCCGTATCTAAGGAAGGATGTGCTGGCTTTGGAAAGGGTCCAGACGAGGTTCACAAGAATGATCCCTGGAATGAGGAGCTTGTCGTATGAGGAACGGTTGAGGACTCTGGGTCTGTACTCGTTGGAGTTCAGAAGGATGAGGGGGATCTTATTGAAACGTACAGGATACTGAGAGGCCTGGATAGAGTGGACGTGGAGAGGATGTTTCCACCTGTAGGAAAATCTAGAACCAGAGGACACAATCTCAGACTAAAGGGACAATCCTTTAAAACTGAGATGAGGAGGAACTTCTTCAGCCAGAGGGTGGTGAATCTTTTTGATTTGATTTGATTTATTATTGTCACATGTTTTAGTACACAGTGAAAAGCATCGTTTCTTGCATGCTGTACAAACAATGCATACCGTACATAGAGAAGGAAGGAGAGACTGCAGAATATAATGTTACAGTTATAGCAAGGTCTAACTTGGTGTATAGCAAGGAGAAAAGATCAACTTAATACGAGGTAGGTCCATTCAAAAGTCTGATGGCAGCAGGGAAGAAGCTGTTCTTGAGTCGGTTGGTACATGACCTCAAACTTTGGTATCTTTTTCCTGATGGAAGAAGGTGGAAGAGAGTATATCCGGGGTGCATGGGGTCCTTAACTATGCTGGCTGCCTTTCTGAGGCAGCAGGAATTATAGATCGAGTCAATGGATGGGAGGCTGGTTTGCGTGATGGACTGGGCTACATTCACAACCTTTTGTAGTTTCCTGCGGTCTTGGGCAGAGCAGGCTCCACACCAAGCTGTGATACAACCAGAAAGAATACTTTCTATGGTCCATCTGTAGAAGTTGGTGAGGGTCGTAGCTGACATGCCAAATTTCCTTAGTTTTCTGAGAAAGTAGAGTGGTTGGTGGGTTTTCTTAACTATAGTGTCGGCATGGGGGGGACCAGGACAAGCTGTTGGTGATCTAACCTAAAAACTTGAAGCTCTCGACCCTTTCTACTTCATTCCCATTGATGTAGACAGGGGCATGTTCTCCACTACGCTTCCTGAAGTCGATGACAATCTCCTTCGTTTTGTTGGCATTGAGGGAGAGATTATTGTCGTCGCACCAGTTCACCAGATTCTCTATCTCATTCCTGTACTCTGTCTCGTCATTGTTTGAAATCCGACCCACTACGGTGGCTTCATCAGCAAATTTGAAAATCGAGTTGGAGGGGAATTTGGCCACAGTCATAGGTGTATAAGGAGTATAGTAGGGGGCTGAGGACACAGCCTTGTGGGGCGGTGTTGAGGATGATCGTGGAGGAGATGTTGTTGCCTATCCTTACTGATTGTGGCCTGTGGGTTAGAAAGTTCAGGATCCAGTAGCAGAGGGAGGAGCTGAGGCCAAGGCCACGGAGTTTGGAGATGGATTTCGTAGGAATGATGGTGTTGAAGGCTGAGCTGTAGTCGATAAATAGGAGTCTGACATAGATGTCTTTGTTATCTCGGTGTTCCAGGGTTGAGTGCAGGGCCATGGAGATGGCATCTGCTGTGGACCTGTTTCAGCAGCAGGAAAACTGTTGTGGATCAAGGCAATCCTGGAGGCTGGAGTTGATTCGTACAAATGACTAACCTTTCGAAGCACTTCATGATGATGGATGTCAGAGCCACTGGACGATAGTCATTAAGGCACGCTGCTTGGCTTTTTTTGGTGCAGGGATGATGGTCGTCTTCTTGAAGCAGATAGGAACCTCAGATTGTTATAAAGAGAGGTTGAAGATGTCTGCGAATACCCCCGCCAGCTGATCAGTGCAGACCCGAGTGCCCGTCCGGGTCCCCCATCCGGGCCAGTGGCTTTCCGTGGGTTGACCTTCGAGAAGGCTGCTCTGACGTCTGCAGTGGTGATCTCATATACAGGTTAATCCGAGGCTTCTGGGGTGGAGGGCTCGCTCTCGCTGACCCCTTGCTCAAAGCAGGCATCGAATGCATTGAGCTCAACAGGGAGGGGTGCGTTGGAGCTGACGATTTTACATGCCTTCATCTTGTAGCCTGTTATGTCTTGCAGACCTTGCCATAGACGATGGGGATCCGTGTGGCTAGCCTGGGACTCGAGCTTGGTCCGGTACTGTCTTTTGGCATCTTTGATGGATTTCTTTAGATCATATCTGGCTTTCTTGTATAGGTCATGGTCGCCTGACTTGAATGCCTCAGACCTAGACTTCAGCAAGCAGTGGATATCCCTGTTCATCCAGAGTTTCCGGTTGGGAAACACGTGGATTTGCTTCTTTGGCACACAGTCTTCTACACACTGACTAATGAAGTCAGTTACTGTAGTGGCGTACCCGTTCAGGCTGGTCGCAGAGTTTTTAAATCTGTGGAACTCTTTGCCGCAGAAGGCTGTGGAGGCCAAATCAGAGTGTCTTTAAGACAGAGATAGATAGGTTCTTGATTAATAAGGGGATGAGGGGTTATGGGGAGAAGGCAGGAGAATGGGGATGGGAAAATATCAGCCATGATTGAATGGCGGAGCAGACTCGATGGGCCGAGTGGCCTAATTCTGCTCCTATGTCTTATGGTCTTATGTCTTCTATTAGCGACATGAAGCCGACTCATAGAATCGTAGTCCATGCTTTTGACCTCAACTTGAAAAGAAAAGATCTGCAGGGATCTGGGGAAAGGGATGAAAGGATTGCTTTTTCAGAGAGCTGGCACAGGCATGATGGACTGAATGGCTTCCTTCTGTGTTGTCCCATTCTATGTAAGTCAGAGTTCAAACCTTGATACAAGGCCTGCTCAAGGTTGAGGGATACCAGGGTGATGGGCTGAAGCCAATTTGAGTGGCTGCTCCTTGAAGTGAATGAGAGTTGGCAAGTCTTCTAACAGAATCCATCGCAACTAAGGTTGGCACATTTGAATGTCAGGGAGGCCCAGCAGCCAAACTTGGCAGTGTGGAATGTGAATTGAATGCTCCGACTGCTAGACTAACGAGACAACATTACACCAGTGTGAAAATATGTTCGCAAACACATAGACAGTGTGTATATACATGTTACCCAATCAGAAAAAACAGTTTGGAGCAGAACTCTTATTTCCCAGTTTCACTGACATTCGTTTTTAAAATATACAAGAGCAGTTCGGACCAGGATTCTTATTTCCCAATTTACTGGTGTCCATTTTAAAGTATACAAGACCAGTTCAGACCAGTATCCTTATGTCCCTGTGTTACTGGTGTCCCATTATAAAGTATACAAGACCAGTTCAGACCAGTATCCTTATGTCCCTGTGTTACTGGTGTCCCATTATAAAGTATACAAGACCAGTTCAGACCAATGCACTCCCTCCCACGGGTTTTCCGACGCCGTGGAGTGGCTCCAATGAGAATTTCCATTGACAGCAGCGGGAGCAGCGGGAGCAGCAAAGCCAGCAAATAGCGCGCCACCTCCCGCTGACGAGAAACACGCGACCGGGGGACCAAAGAATGCAGCCCACGTATGCACATATACATCCCCGTACATACAAATACACAGACACATACATTCGTACAAATATGCACACATATGTATATTAATGTCCACAAACACGTGGACATGTATGCATGCCCACACTAATATACATATATCCACGCACACACACACACATGCATATAAATGCATGCTGACATAGACAAATGTGCACAAAAAATCCATGCATACATGCGTACACACACCACGTTCATGCACACATGCATACACACACACATGTATACAAGGACGCACATACACACACACACTCCGATACATCACGCACACACAAGTTGTGTCTCTGCCATTGCCTCAGTTTTGCTCAACTACCTCAGCACAGATCAGCGATCAAACCTTGGATTTTCTTGATCAATATGGTTTACCACGGGCAGCACGGTGGCGCAGTGGTTAGCCCTGCTGCCTCACGGCGCCGAGGTGCCAGGTTCGATCCCGGCTCTGGGTCACTATCTGTGTGGAGTTTGCACATTCTCCCCGTGTCTGTGTGGGTTTCACCCCCACAACCCAAAGATGTGCAGGGTAGGTGGATTGGCCATGTTAAATTGCCCCTTAATTGGAAAAAAAAACAATTGGATACTATGAATGTATTTTTTTTAAAATGGTTTACCACAGCTCAGCCCTCGTTTTGTTTTCTCACTACTTCCGGTAAAGTTTCTTTTTTGCTGAGGAAAATGGCCCCTCGAAGAGAAGCTCCATTTGCGTTGATTTTGGGACAGGTCTTCGACTGTATTGGACTAAACTAAAGTTGGAAAATGACTCGAAGCATAGTCGGGCTTAATCCAGGGAAAGAAATCCGTTCAATTTTGCCAAAGGAAACACTGAATTGATGCAGATTACAATGGTCTCGACGGGGTAACAGTGTAGCTGCAAAGGCTGAAGCATGGAAATCGAGGTAACAAAGTGGATCAATGGAGATGAACTTCACTTGTTAGCAGAGCTGATCTTGAGGGAACATGACTGTCCTTTCAGTGGGAGTGACTGGAGCCAGCTGGGAGCAATGTTCACACACCATCTGACATCGGGTCTCTGAGAAAAATGGCTGCTCCGAAATGGATCTTTCGAAACACAGTCCAAGTCAATGGCAGCTCCCACCGTATGTTCAGAGAAGTAGGATTTGCATTTATATAGCACCTTTCGGGACCTCAGGACATCCCAAAGTGCTTTGCATCCATTGAAGTACTTTCTGAAGTCCAACCACTGTTGTAATGAGGGAAATGTGGCAGCCAGTCTGTACACAGCAAGATTCCACACAGAGTCGTGAATGATAACCCCGATAATCTGTCTCTGATTGGCCAGGACATCGGGGAGAACTCCCCCTGTTGCTCTCTGAAATAGCGCCATGGGATCTTTTTCGGCCCCCCCTGCAAGGGCAGGAGGGGCCGGGGTTTAACGTCCCAAATGAAAGACGGGTCCTCACGACAGTGCTGCGCTCTGTTGTGGTGGGGGGGCGTCAGCTTAGATTAGGCGCTGAAGTTTGTGCAGTGGGATTCAAACCCACGGCCTTCGGGACCCTGCAACGAGAGTGGAAAGTCTGAATTAAATGGCGGCCGCGTGGTGACACTCGTGTGGCGTAAACATCGGGAGCACTCTCAGGCAGAGGTGGAAGCAGAAAAGGGTCAGAGATACAGTCAAGGGGAGGCTTATGATAAAGAGGAAGTGAGGTAGCAAGATTGAGTTACACCAAGAGAGGGGTTCAGGCAGCAGCAGCACCATTGCAGATTGAAGGACCCAGCAGCCAGCGTGAGGTTTGATGTGGTGGCTGACTAGTGCCTCAAAGCGGGGAGTGGCAGGGGCTAACTAAATTACATTTGCCGAGACCCAGCATGGACATGAAGGGCCAAATGGCCTCCTTCTGTACTGTAACCATCCTATCTTGGTAAAATGCAAAGTGTTCTTTTGATCAATTTCCACCTGAGCTTTCCATCCCATCGTGCATGCGTGGGGCCCAAATAGTTCACAATGCGGCCTACTCGAAAGGTCAGAGGAAGTGGGATTTTTCCCTTCAGTCCTGTAATCCGGGGGTACTTCCAGCGTTTGGGGGCAGTGTAACAAGCAGGTCAGCGGTGACGCTGTCATCGCAGAATGTAACAAACGCAGGCTTCACCTCCAGCTCCTTTAGCTTGCAAAGATCACAGGCGGCTTATTTAAAGAGCTGAATCCCTGGTGCATGAGCTGGAATGTGTTGATTGACAGTACGCCTTTAATCAGGCCTCTAACATGAGTACTGCTGTATAGTCTCTTTGTATCGGACGCGGAAGGCAGCTTTGTGTGGCAGATTGAATACAGCAAACGGGAAAAGCAAGCAGTGTGAATGTTCATTAAGTTCTACTCTGACATTTTGCCCTTCTGAATGACACAGCTTGCTGAAGCTGCTCTTTTAACTCGACCCACATCTGTGTAAGGCTGGGCATATTTCCAAACATTTGCACCAAGAATATTTGGGAAGATTTTTTTTTTTTTTTTGCTCCATTGTCTGATTCTGCCAAGCATTTATTTCTCATGAATTTTTCCTCCTCCCCCTGCTGAAGACTGGGGTGTGCTCCCAATGTTGACCAGCCACCATTCCCCCCCCCCCCCCTCGCCACTGTCCACTGTTCAACTGCAGTGGGCGTCACAGCCCACTTGCCCATCTTCACACTTCCAGCAGGTGCCGTTGAATGGAAGGACGGGCCTTGGGCACCTGGCCAATAGTCCTCTCACCTTGCGGGTTGTGTGTTGGGGCTCAGTTGGACTCTCGCAGAGGCTCACGGGTTCAAGTCCCGCGCCAGAGGCTTGAGCGCAAGATCTGAGGCCGACGTTCCCGGTCGAGAGGGAGTGCTGCACCGTCGGCGGGAGGGGGCGCTGTATTTCAGATGAGACATTTAACTGAGGGCCCCATCTGCCTTTTTCAAGACGGGTGTAGAACACCCCATTGCAGAGTTGAGCGGAGTGAGGTCCTGTCCAATGCATGCGTCAAGAAAACAGATGTGGTGTTGTTTCTTTAAGGGACTTTACGGCAAATTGCCTGCTGCACTTACATGAATAAGAAAATGTAGTCCTCCCAGAGGGAAGGATTTACAATTGTGAAGTTTGTATCTTGCCGTATGCATTCTACTATATGTGGTGGTTAGGATTTTTCGTCTTTATCTTTCCTCTATTCATCCTCATCTCTCTGGAGGTCTTCATTCCATGCAACAACAAAAACTTCCTGCATTTAGATGACACCTTTACCTCAGTAAAACGCTCCCAAGGTGCTTCACAGGAGAGATGATCAACCAAAATTATTATTAAAAAAAATAAATTTAGAGTACCCATTTTTCCAATTAAGGGGCAATTTAGCATGGCCAATCCACCTACCCTGCACATCTTTGGATTGTGGGGGTGAAATCCACGCAGACACGGGGAGAATGTGCAAACTCCACACAGACAGTGACCCAGAGCCGGAATCGAACCTGGGACCTCGGTGCCGTGAGGCAGCAGTGCTAACCATTACGCCACCATGCAGCCCTTAGCAACCAAAATTTGACACCAAGCCACAAAAGGATATACTAGGACAGGTGACCAAAAGGTCGGTCAAAGAGCTTGTTCTTAGTGAGTGCCTTCAAAGAGGAGAGAGAAAGAGAGGGAGCAGAGAGATTTCGGGAAGGAATTCCAGAGCTTGGGACCCAGGCAGCTGAGGGGCACGGCCGCCAATGGCGGAGCGAGCGAGGAAAATCGGGGGGGGGGGGGGGATACTCCAGAGGCCGGAATTAGAGGAGCGCAGAGATCTCGGAGGGATGTATGACTGGAGGAGGTGACTGAGATAGGGAGGGAGTGAGGCCATGGAGGAATTTGGAAACGAGGATCAGAACTTTCAAACCAAAGCATTCCTTGCTGGACGAATGAGAACCAGCGAGCACGGGAGATGATATTTCATGACATTTAATAATTTACGCTTCCTTGCCCATTGTGCATTTTCACTTTTGCTGTTTCGTGTCTGCTATGAGTACATCTTGAATCAAAACGTGCAAGGTTTAATAGTTTCCCTGTTTCTCATGATATGTTCTCAGTTGTTGGGAGCCTACGGGAAAGAATATGGCAATTTACATTATTGTCCATCGGGAATTTCTCAACAATGGCCTGGGGGAACCCGAGTGCTTTGCAAAGATGGATTTGTGTGACCTTTCTTCTCCTGTGAATCAATGGGCAAACTGTTCCTTGCTCCGCGTCACTCAGCAGTCCTTCAGTTCAAAGAGCATTCCTTCATAAATGGGGTCGCAAACACTCAAATCATTATGTTCGCGTTTTGAACGTAAATCTTCACCATTGCTGCCCTCTGGCTATGCCTAATGAGGTTCCAGTGTGCCACTCGAGTGAGAGATGGTGGTGTAGTGGTATTGTTGCTGGATTAGTAATCCGGAAGGCCCGGGCTAATGGAGGTGTGGATTCAAATCCCACCACGCCAATGGGTGCGATCTGATTGTGTCATGATTGTGAACATGTTTCTCAAATCTCTCAACCTTCTCTTATAGAAGTTTCATAGAATTTACAGTGCAGAAGGAGGCCATTCGGCCCATCGAGTCTGCACCGACACTTGGAAAGAGCACCCTACCCAAGGTTAACACCTCCACCCTATCCCCATAACCCAGTAACCCCACCCAACACTAAGGGCAATTTTGGACACTAAGGGCAATTTATCATGGCCAATCCACCTAACCTGCACATCTTTGGACTGTGGGAGGAAACCGGAGCACCCGGAGGAAACCCACGCACACACGGGGAGGATGTGCAGACTCCGCACAGACAGTGACCCAAGCCGGAAGCGAACCTGGGACCCTGGAACTGTGAAGCGATTGTGCTATCCACAATGCTACCATGCTGCCCTTCTTCTGCAAGGAAAGCTTCTCCAATCTACCCACTCCACTGAAGTTCCTAATCCCTGGAACCATTCTCGTGAATTTTTTCTGTACTGTCTTCACAACCTTCTGGAAGTGTGGGGCCCCAGAACTGGCCGCAGTACTCCAGTTGGGGCTCAACCTGTGTTTTATACAAGGTTTCACAGAGCCTCCTGTCTACAGATTAACTGTTTAACACATTTATTTAACAATGAACAATTCTCCTGCTTCGGTTCGACTCTCCTGCTAATCTAACTATAGTAACTCAATCTAACTTTGGTTTGGTTTGCTTGCCACAGCAGCTGGTGCAATTTGGATGGATAAAATCCAGAATTGTAAGCTAGAGAATTCCTGTCAGGCCCAGTAGACCAGGCCCAACACATCGTGGTTAGCACTGTTGTCACAGCGCCAGGGACCCAGGTTCGATTCCCGGCTTGGGCCACTGTCTGTGTGGATTCTGCACAGGTTTCGTGGCTGCGTGGGTTTCCTCCGGATGCTCCGGTTTCCTCCCACAAGTTCCAAAAGACGTGCTGTTCGGTGAATTGGACATTCTGAATTCTCCATCTGTTTACCCGAACAGGCGCCAGAGTGTGGCGACTGTGGTGATATGCATCACTGTAAAGAGACAAGGGGTTAATGTAGATACATTGGGACTAAATAAACACTAGAGGGAGCACCAGAGACGCAGACATTCAACCAATAGGTCAGTAAGATAGGACACGACCAATGGGCAGTCAAGACACACCCAGAGGTGACGCTACCACAAGGGGGCTACCCATATAAAAGGACAGGGCACACATGCTCTTTCTCTTTCCACAGGCGACACTCAGAGAGACAGGGGCAGATCAGAAGCATCACACCCACCACGTGGCTTAGAGCAGACTGGTTAGTTAGATTGAGTTACTATAGTAAGATCAGCAGGAGAGTCGAACTCAAGTAGGAGAATTGTTAACTGTTCAATAAATGTGTTAAACCTATCTCCAAGTCTGAACCTTCCTTTGTCAGAGTATACATCAAAGAAGCAACTTATGCTACGTGAAGCATAACACAACAGCGACTCGGGCCGTTTCATTGCAGTATTAATGTAAGCTTACTTGTGACAATAATAAAGATTATTATTATATTCCTGCCACCAGACAGCCAGTGTGACCCATAAAAGCCCCTGTTAGGCGTGACGGAACAGGCACATGTGGAGGCCGCCAACTTATTGGCGGCAGCTTCCTTGCTGTAATGCGGGAGGAGATGGGTCAAGGCACCAATGGGCCATCCAGAGAGCTTTCCCCTCCAATCCCAAGGGAGCCTGCCAACTAAACCTCTCTGCTTTATTCATTGAATTCAAGGGTAAGCTCTTGATCGCCTACCTGCCTCAGCCTTGCCCACCTCTCCTCCCCTTGGGGCTGCCCGGCCTGTGATACTGCCAGCCCTTGATTGATGAGGCAGTGCCTTCCATAATGAGGGGACAAGCCCAGAGATTGCCAAGGAGGCTGCCTCCAGGAGTATTGCTGAGCTGGCCACTGTGGGTGAGGGACCCCCATTTGGGCCTGGTGTTAAGGCCCTGAAATCTACAGGAACATGCAACCTCCTGAGGCACCCAACCTGCTAGTCTCCTCCTCCTGCTTCCCATTGGAGTCCCCTCACTCCTTTTGGTGCTTTCAATGGCTGAGAGGGAACCGACGGTGGGGATGAAATGAACTAAATTTACACTCTGATAACTACTCATGAGTCACAAAAACAAATGGACGACACAGTGGGACAGTGGTTAGGACTGCTGCCTCACAGCGCCAGGGACTCGGGTTTATTTCTGGCCTTGGGTGACTATGCGGAGTCTGCACGTTCTCCCCGTGTCTGCGTGGGTTTCCTCCGGGTGCTCCGGTTTCCTCCCACAGTCCAAAGATGTGCAGGTTAGGTGGATTGGCCATGATCAATTGTCCCTTAGTATTCCAGGGATGTACAGGTTAGGTGGAGTGGCCATGCTAAATTGCCCCTTAGTGTCCAGGGATGTGTAGGTTAAGTTAAGGGGTAGTTGGGATAGGGTGAGGGAGTGGGCCTAGGTGGAGTGCTTTTTCAGAGATTAGGTGCAGACTCGATGGGCCAAATGGTCTCCTTCTGCACTGTAGTTATTCTATGTAAGGTGGTTTCACTTCAAGAAGTACTTGAGCGGCTGTGAAACACTTTGGGATGTTGCACGGAGCTATATAAATCCTTTCTTTGTGCCTTTGTGTGTGAGCGACAGCGTAACGCTAGTCAGCGGCTTTCCTGTGGCGGATATTTTTATTAAGAGCAGGAAACCGTTCTGAGGGAAACGTGCGTCCGATTTTGTGCGAATATGCCAGCAGCGGAAAACCTCTCCCCGGGCACCATGGGTGACACCCCAATACACCCTGGCAACATCTCACTTGTCACGGCCGCTGCGTGTCTATCGGGTTGTCCAGACGGCACGCTTGTCAGGCCATTCACTTTGTCAAGAGTCACTTCTGCGTTGCGGCGGAGTGACTTTGAAAGGTACCTCCCTCCCCGTGGCATTTACATAAGTTGAACTGAATCGCTTCTGTACCATAAACAGCTGATTCAGCACTTCTGCCCAAATGAGAAACATAATTTATCACAACACAAGTCACAGAGAAAACATGTTCAAACACAAATATAGACTGTCAGCAAAGAGGTGTTATTATATATTGTGCATAGCTGGAATAGCGTACCCTGTGAAATGCATTATTTAGATACACTTTCACCATAGTGGTTAGCACTGTTGCTTCTCAGCGCCAGGGTCCCAGGTTCGATTCCCGGCTTGGGTCACTGTCTGTGCTGAGTCTGCACGTTCTCCCCGTGTCTGCGTGGGTTTCCTCCGGGTGCTCCGGTTTCCTCCCACAAGTCCTGAAAGACGTGCTGTTAGGTAAATTGGACATTCTGAATTCTCCCTCTGTGACCCGAACAGGGGCCGGAGTGTGGCGACTAGGGGCTTTTCACAGTAACTTCATTGCAGTGTTAATGTAAGCCTACTTGTGACAACAAGATTATTATAAAGATTATTATTTTAATGACAGAATGTATTGTATGCATTTTATATGTATTCTCTTCTACTAATAAGTTGGTCCTTTACACATTGTCTGTCATTATGTAACTGTCAACACAAAATACATTTATATAATAGATCTGTACTAATTAACCCTCCATTATCATCCAATGGTTTCTCTGCTTTTCTCCCATTGTAGAATTGTCTCTCACTCCCTATATTTTTCCCTTTGTTTTCTTATCTCTCTCTCTCGCTCTCTCTGTGTGTAATCCCACTTTGCTTCTCTCAATGTGCATCTTGGACCTTCTTTTGAAATGCATGCAGTACAGTGCAGCAAGATGATTGCTCACAGCAATTCCAGTGAATTGATGAGCGAGCGACGAACATTAACGAAGGAGGAAGTATTTTATGATGCAGCAGCGATGAACAGATTTCAATCAGAAAATACTATACTTACAAAATGTGGAAAATGCACATTCTGTGGACTTAGTAACATAAAATACAACTCCAGTGATAAAACACAGGGAGATTCTGCCCTGCCTTCTCAACCAGGGGCAGAATTCTCTGTCCCGCCAGCTCTGTCTTCCAGCGCGCTGTGCCCCCGCTGGCAGCAGAATTCTCCGACCCGCCAGCTTTGTCTTCCAGCGCGCTGTGCCACCGCTGGCAGCAGAATTCTCTGTCCCGCCAGCCCCGCTTTCCAGCGCGCTGTGCCCCCGCTGGCAGCAGAATTCTCCGACCCGCCAGCTCTGTTTCCCAGCGCGCTGTGCCCCCGCTGGCAGCAGAATTCTCTGTCCCGCCAGCTCTGTTTCCCAGCGCGCTGTGCCCCCGCTGGCAGCAGAATTCTCCGACCCGCCAGCCCCGTTTCCCAGCGCGCTGCGTCCCCGCTGGCAGCAGAATTCTCTGTCCCGCCAGCCCCGCTTTCCAGCGCGCTGTGCCCCCGCTGGCAGCAGAATTCTCCGACCCGCCAGCTCTGTTTCCCAGCGCGCTGTGCCCCCGCTGGCAGCAGAATTCTCTGTCCCGCCAGCTCTGTTTCCCAGCGCGCTGTGCCCCCGCTGGCAGCAGAATTCTCCGACCCGCCAGCCCCGTTTCCCAGCGCGCTGCGCCGCCGCTAGCAGCAGAATTCTCCGGCCCACCAGCCCCGCTTTCCAGCGCGCTGCGCCACCGCTGGCAGCAGAATTCTCCGACCCGCCAGCCCCGCTTTCCAGCGCGCTGTGCCACCGCTGGCAGCAGAATTCTCTGTCCCGCCAGCCCCGCTTTCCAGCGCGCTGTGCCGCCGCTGGCAGCAGAATTCTCCGGCCCGCCAGCCCCGTTTCCCAGCGCGCTGCGCCGCCGCTGGCAGCAGAATTCTCCGACCCGCCAGCCCCGCTTTCCAGCGCGCCTGTGCCACCGCTGGCAGCAGAATTCTCTGTCCCGCCAGCCCCGCTTTCCAGCGCGCTGTGCCGCCGCTGGCAGCAGAATTCTCCGGCCCGCCAGCCCCGTTTCCCAGCGCGCTGCGCCGCCGCTGGCAGCAGAATTCTCCGACCCGCCAGCCCCGCTTTCCAGCGCGCTGTGCCGCCGCTGGCAGCAGAATTCTCCGACCCGCCAGCCCCGCTTTCCAGCGCGCTGTGCCGCCGCTGGCAGCAGAATTCTCCGACCCGCCAGCCCCGTTTTCTAGCGCGCTGCGACCCTGCTGGCAGCAGAATTCTCCGACCCGCCAGCCCCGCTTTCCAGCGCGCTGTGCCGCCGCTGGCAGCAGAATTCTCCGACCCGCCAGCCCCGCTTTCCAGCGCGCTGTGCCGCCGCTGGCAGCAGAATTCTCCGACCCGCCAGCCCCGCTTTCCAGCGCGCTGCGCCGCCGCTGGCAGCAGAATTCTCCGACCCGCCAGCCCCGCTTTCCAGCGCGCTGTGCCACCGCTGGCAGCAGAATTCTCCGACCCGCCAGCCCCGCTTTCCAGCGCGCTGCGCCGCCGCTGGCAGCGGGACCCTCTGACAGTGCAGCACTCCCTCAATACTGCACAGGAGTGTCACGCCGCATTTTTGTACTTGGGTCTCTGGACTGGGACATTAACCTGCGACCTATCGACTCAGGTGTGAGAGTTCCATCGAGGTTACCTGTACTTTCAAGTTGACCATAGAGGTTTAAGGTTACATGGTACAGTGTCAGTACAGTGGGAAATAGGGGGTACAGTGTCACTACAGTGGGAGATACAGGGTACAGTGTCACTACAGTGGGAGATACAGGGTACAGTGTCACTGCAGTGGGAATTACGGGGTACAGTGTCACTACAGTGGGAAATACGGGGTACAGTGTCACTACAGTGGGAGATACAGGGTACAGTGTCACTGCAGTGGGAATTACGGGGTACAGTGTCACTACAGTGGGAAATACGGGGTACAGTGTCACTACAGTGGGAGATACAGGGTACAGTGTCACTGCAGTGGGAATTACGGGGTACAGTGTCACTACAGTGGGAAATAGGGGGTACAGTGTCGCTACAGTGGGAAATACGGGGTACAGTGTCACTACAGTGGGAAATACGGGGTACAGTGTCACTACAGTGGGAAATACGGGGTACAGTGTCACTACAGTGGGAGATACGGGGTACAGTGTCAGTACAGTGGGAGATACAGGGTACAGTGTCACTGAAGTGGGAAATACGGGGTACAGTGTCACTACAGTGGGAAATACGGGGTACAGTGTCAGTACAGTGGGAAATACGGGGTACAGTGTCAGTACAGTGGGAAATACGGGGTACAGTGTCACTACAGTGGGAAATACGGGGTACAGTGTCACTACAATAGGAAATACAGGGTACAGTGGCACTACAGTGGGAATTACGGGGTACAGTGTCACTACAGTGGGAAATACGGGGTACAGTGTCACTACAGTGGGAATTATGGGGTACAGTGTCACTACAGTGGGAATTACGGGGTACAGTGTCACTACAGTGGGAAATACGGGGTACAGTGTCACTACAGTGGGAAATACGGGGTACAGTGTCAGTACAGTGGGAGATACAGGGTACAGTGTCACTGAAGTGGGAAATACGGGGTACAGTGTCACTACAGTGGGAAATACGGGGTACAGTGTCAGTACAGTGGGAAATACGGGGTACAGTGGCACTACAGTGGGAAATACGGGGTACAGTGTCACTACAGTGGGAAATACGGGGTACAGTGTCACTACAGTGGGAGATACGGGGTACAGTGTCACTACAGTGGGAAATACGGGGTACAGTGTCACTACAGTGGGAAATACGGGGTACAGTGTCACTACAGTGGGAAATACGGGGTACAGTGTCACTACAGTGGGAAATACGGGGTACAGTGTCAGTACAGTGGGAAATACAGGGTACAGTGTCACTACAGTGGGAAATACGGGGTACAGTGTCACTACAGTGGGAAATACGGGGTACAGTGTCACTACAGTGGGTAATACGGGGTACAGTGGCACTACAGTGGGAAATACGGGGTACAGTGGCACTACAGTGGGAATTACGGGGTACAGTGTCACTACAGTGGGAAATACGGGGTACAGTGGCACTACAGTGGGTAATACGGGGTACAGTGTCAGTACAGTGGGAAATACGGGGTACAGTGTCACTACAGTGGGAAATACGGGGTACAGTGTCACTACAGTGGGAAATACGGGGTACAGTGTCACTACAGTGGGAAATACGGAGTACAGTGTCACTACAGTGGGAAATACGGGGTACAGTGTCGCTACAGTGGGAAATATGGGGTACAGTGTCACTACAGTGGGTAATACGGGGTACAGTGTCACTACAGTGGGAAATACGAGGTACAGTGTCACTACAGTGGGTAATACGGGGTACAGTGTCACTACAGTGGGAAATACGGGGTACAGTGTCACTACAGTGGGAGATACGGGGTACAGTGTCACTACAGTGGGAAATACGGGGTACAGTGTCACTACAGTGGGAAATACGGGGTACAGTGTCACTACAGTGGGAAATACGGGGTACAGTGTCACTACAGTGGGAAATACGGGGTACAGTGTCACTACAGTGGGAAATACGGGGTACAGTGTCACTACAGTGGGAAATACGGGGTACAGTGTCACTACAGTGGGAAATACGGGGTACAGTGTCACTGCAGTGGGAAATAGGGGGTACAGTGTCACTACAGTGGGAAATACGGGGTACAGTGTCACTACAGTGGGAAATACGGGTTACAGTGTCACTACAGTGGGAAATACGGGGTACAGTGTCACTACAGTGGGAAATACGGGGTACAGTGTCACTACAGTGGGAAATATGTTGTACAGTGAGAAATACGGGGTACAGTGTCGCTACAGTGAGAAATACGGGGTACAGTGTCGCTACAATGGGAGATACGGGGTACAGTGTCACTACAGTGGGAAATACGGGGTACAGTGTCACTACAGTGGGAAATACGGGGTACAGTGTCACTACAGTGGGAAATACGGGGTACAGTGTCACTACAGTGGGAAATACGGGGTACAGTGTCACTACAGTGGGAAATATGTTGTACAGTGAGAAATACGGGGTACAGTGTCGCTACAGTGGGAAATACGGGGTACAGTGTCGCTACAGTGGGAGATACGGGGTACAGTGTCACTACAGTGGGAAGTACAGGGTACAGTGTCACTGCAGTGGGAAATACGGGGTACAGTGTCACTACAGTGGGAAATACGGGGTACAGTGTCACTGCAGTGGGAAATACGGGGTACAGTGTCACTGCAGTGGGAAATAGGGGGTACAGTGTCGCGACAGTGGGAAATACGGGGTACAGTGTCACTACAGTGGGAGATACGGGGTACAGTGTCACTACAGTGGGAAATACGGGGTACAGTGTCACTACAGTGGGAAATACGGGGTACAGTGTCACTACAGTGGGAAATACGGGGTACAGTGTCACTACAGTGGGAAATATGGGCTACAGTGTCACTACAGTGGGAAATATGTTGTACAGTGGGAAATACGGGGTACAGTGTCACTACAGTGGGAAATATGTTGTACAGTGTCACTACAGTGGGAAGTACAGGGTACAGTGTCACTGCAGTGGGAAATACGGGGTACAGTGTCACTACAGTGGGAGATACGGGGTACAGTGTCACTGCAGTGGGAAATACGGGGTACAGTGTCACTACAGTGGGAAATACGGGGTACAGTGTCACTGCAGTGGGAAATAGGGGGTACAGTGTCGCGACAGTGGGAAATACGGGGTACAGTGTCACTACAGTGGGAAATATGTTGTACAGTGTCACTACAGTGGGAAATACGGGGTACAGTGTCACTACAGTGGGAAATATGTTGTACAGTGTCACTACAGTGGGAAATACGGGGTACAGTGTCACTACAGTGGGAAGTACAGGGTACAGTGTCACTGCAGTGGGAAATACGGGGTACAGTGTCGCTACAGTGGGAAATATGTTGTACAGTGTCACTACAGTGGGAAGTACAGGGTACAGTGTCACTACAGTGGGAGATACGGGGTACAGTGTCACTACAGTGGGAAATACGGGGTACAGTGTCAGTACAGTGGGAAATACGGGGTACAGTGTCACTGCAGTGGGAAATAGGGGGTACAGTGTCGCGACAGTGGGAAATACGGGGTACAGTGTCACTACAGTGGGAGATACAGGGTACAGTGTCACTACAGTGGGAAATACGGGGTACAGTGTCACTACAGTGGGAAATACGGGGTACAGTGTCACTACAGTGGGAAATACGGGGTACAGTGTCACTACAGTGGGAGATACGGGGTACAGTGTCACTATAGTGGGAGATACGGTGTACAGTGTCGCTACAGTGGGAAGTACAGGGTACAGTGTCACTACAGTGGGAAATACGGGGTACAGTGTCGCTACAGTGGGAAGTACAGGGTACAGTGTCACTACAGTGGGAAATACGGGGTACAGTGTCGCTACAGTGGGAAGTACAGGGTACAGTGTCACTACAGTGGGAAATACGGGGTACAGTGTCACTACAGTGGGAAATACGGGGTACAGTGTCACTACAGTGGGAAATACGGGGTACAGTGTCACTATAGTGGGAGATACGGTGTACAGTGTCGCTACAGTGGGAAGTACAGGGTACAGTGTCGCTACAGTGGGAAATACGGGGTACAGTGTCGCTACAGTGGGAAATACGGGGTACAGTGTCACTACAGTGGGAGATACGGGGTACAGTGTCGCTACAGTGGGAAATACGGGGTACAGTGTCACTACAGTGGGAGATACGGGGTACAGTGTCGCTACAGTGGGAAATACGGGGTACAGTATCGCTACAGTGGGAGATACGGTGTACAGTGTCGCTACAGTGGGAAGTACAGGGTACAGTGTCACTACAGTGGAAAGTACAGGGTACAGTGTCACTACAGTGGGAAGTACAGGGTACAGTGTCGCTACAGTGGGAAATACGGGGTACAGAGTCATTAAAATGAGAAATACAGGATACGGTGTCAGTACAGTAGGAAAGACAGACAACACTATCACTACAGTGGGAGCCATGATGTGGAGATGCCGGCGTTGGACTGGGTGGGCACAGTAAGAAGTCTTCCAATACCAGGGTAAAGTCCAACAGGTTTGTTTTGAATCACTAGCTTTCGGAGCACAGCTCCTTCCTCAGGTGAATGAAGAGGTTGGTTCCAGAATCATATGTATGGACCTATTGACTTTGTCCATACATACAGTGTCGGTACAGGGGATTACAGGGGCGTTGGGTGGTACAGTGTTAGTACAGGGGGAGTCGGGTGGTACAGTTAGTACAGGGGGGGTTGGGTGGTACAGTGTTAGTACAGGGGGGGTTGGGTGGTACAGTGTTAGTACAGGGGGTGTCGGGTGGTACAGGGGGAGACGGGTGGTACAGTGTTAGTACAGGGGGAGTCAGGTGGTACAACGTTAGTACAGGGGGAGTCGGGTGGTACAGTGTTAGTACAGGGGGAGTCGGGTGGTACAGTGTTAGTACAGGGGGAGTCGGATGGTACAGTGTCAGTACAGGGGGAGTCGGGTGGTACAGTGTTAGTACAGGGGGAGTCGGGTGGTACAGTGTTAGTACAGTGGGAGTCGGGTGGTACAGTGTTAGTACAGGGGGAGTCGGGTGGTACAACGTTAGTACAGGGGGAGTCGGGTGGTACAGTGTTAGTACAGGGGGAGTCGGGTGGTACAGTGTTAGTACAGGGGGAGTCGGGTGGTACAGTGTTAGTACAGGGGGAGTCGGGTGGTACAGTGTTAGTACAGGGGGAGTCGGGTGGTACAGTGTTAGTACAGGGGGAGTCGGGTGGTACAGTGTTAGTACAGGGGGAGTCGGGTGGTACAGTGTTAGTACAGGGGGAGTCGGGTGGTACAGTGTTAGTACAGGGGAGTCGGGTGGTACAGTGTTAGTACAGGGGGAGTCGGGTGGTACAGTGTTAGTACAGGGGGAGTCAGGTGGTACAACGTTAGTACGGGGGAGTCGGGTGGTACAGTGTTAGTACAGGGGGAGTCGGGTGGTACAGTGTTAGTACAGGGGGAGTCGGGTGGTACAGTTAGTACAGGGGGAGTCGGGTGGTACAGTGTTAGTACAGGGGGAGTCGGGTGGTACAGTGTTAGTACAGGGGGAGTCGGGTGGTACAGTGTTAGTACAGGGGGAGTTGGGTGGTACAGTGTTAGTACAGGGGGAGTTGGGTGGTACAGTGTTAGTACGGGGGAGTCGGGTGGTACAGTGTTTGTACCACCCGACTCCCCCTGTACTAACACTGTACCACCCGACTCCCCCTGTACTAACACTGTACCACCCGACTCCCCTGTACTGTGTTAGTACAGGGGGAGTCGTGTGGTACAGAGTTAGTACAGGGGGAGTCGGGTGGTACAGTGTTAGTACAGGGGGTGTCGGGTGGTACAGTGTTAGTACAGGGGGAGTTGGGTGGTACAGTGTTAGTACAGGGGGAGTTGGGTGGTACAGTGTTAGTACAGGGGGAGTCAGGTGGTACAGTGTTAGTACAGGGGGAGTCGGGTGGTACAGTGTTAGTACAGGGGGAGTCGGGTGGTACAGTGTTAGTACAGGGGGAGTGGGGTGGTACAGTGTTAGTACAGGGGGAGTCGGGTGGTACAGTGTTAGTACAGGGGGTGTCGGGTGGTACAGTGTTAGTACAGGGGGAGTCGGGTGGTACAGTGTTAATACAGGGGGAGTCGGGTGGTACAGTGTTAGTACAGGGGGAGTCGGGTGGTACAGTGTTAGTACAGGGGGAGTCGGGTGGTACAGTGTTAGTACAGGGGGAGTCCGGTGGTACAGTGTTAGTACAGGGGGAGTTGGGTGGTACAGTGTTAGTACAGGGGGAGTCTGGTGGTACAGTGTTAGTACAGGGGGTGTCGGATGGTACAGTGTTAGTACAGGGGGTGTCGGGTGGTACAGTGTTAGTACAGGGGGTGTCGGGTAGTACAGTGTTAGTACAGGGGGAGTCGGGTGGTACAGTGTTAGTACAGGGGGAGGGGTACAGTGTTAGTACAGGGGGAGTTGGGTGGTACAGTGTTAGTACAGGGGGAGTCGGGTGGTACAGGGGGAGTTGGGTGGTACAGTGTTAGTACAGGGGGAGTCGGGTGGTACAGAGTTAGTACGGGGGGAGTCGGGTGGTACAGTGTTAGTACAGGGGGTGTCGGGTGGTACAGTGTTAGTACAGGGGGAGTCGGGTGGTACAACGTTAGTACAGGGGGAGTCGGGTGGTACAGTGTTAGTACAGGGGGAGTTGGGTGGTACAGTGTTAGTACAGGGGGAGTTGGGTGGTACAGTGTTAGTACAGGGGGAGTCGGGTGGTACAGTGTTAGTACAGGGGGAGTCCGGTAGTACAGTGTTAGTACAGGGGGAGTCGGGTGGTACAGTGTTAGTACAGGGGGAGTCAGGTGGTACAGTGTTAGTACAGGGGGAGTCGGGTGGTACAGTGTTAGTACAGGGGGAGTCCGGTGGTACAGAGTTAGTACAGGGGGTGTCGGGTGGTACAGTGTTAGTACAGGGGGTGTCGGGTGGTACAGTGTTAGTACAGGGGGAGTCGAGTGGTACAGTGTTAGTACAGGGGGAGTCGGGTGGTACAGTGTTAGTACAGGGGGAGTCGGGTGGTACAGGGGGAGACGGGTGGTACAGTGTTAGTACAGGGGGAGTCGGGTGGTACAGTGTTAGTACAGGGGGTGTAGGGTGGTACAGTGTTAGTACAGGGGGAGTCGGGTGGTACAGTGTTAGTACAGGGGGAGTCGGGTGGTACAGTGTTAGTACAGGGGAGTCGGGTGGTACAGGGGGAGTCGGGTGGTACAGGGGGAGTCGGGTGGTACAGTGTTAGTACAGGGGGAGTTGGGTGGTACAGTGTTAGTACAGGGGGAGTCGGGTGGTACAGGGGGAGACGGGTGGTACAGTGTTAGTACAGGGGGAGTCGGGTGGTACAGGGGGAGACGGGTGGTACAGTGTTAGTACAGGGGGAGTCGGGTGGTACAGTGTTAGTACAGGGGGTGTAGGGTGGTACAGTTTTAGTACAGGGGGTGTAGGGTGGTACAGTGTTAGTACAGGGGGTGTCGGGTGGTACAGTGTTAGTACAGGGGGAGTCGGGTGGTACAGGGGGAGTCGGGTGGTACAGTGTCGGTACAGGGGGAGTCGGGTGGTACAGTGTTAGTACAGGGGGAGTCGGGTGGTACAGTGTTAGTACAGGGGGAGTCGGGTGGTACAGGGGGAGTCGGGTGGTACAGTGTTAGTACAGGGGGAGTCGGGTGGTACAGTGTTAGTACAGGGGGAGTCGGGTGGTACAGTGTTAGTACAGGGGGAGTCGGGTGGTACAGAGTTAGTACAGGGGGAGTCGGGTGGTACAGTGTTAGTACAGGGGGAGTCGGGTGGTACAGTGTTAGTACAGGGGGAGTCGGGTGGTACAGGGGGAGTCGGGTGGTACAGTGTCGGTACAGGGGGAGTCGGGTGGTACAGTGTTAGTACAGGGGGAGTCGGGTGGTACAGTGTTAGTACAGGGGGAGTCGGGTGGTACAGTGTTAGTACAGGGGGAGTCGGGTGGTACAGTGTTAGTACAGGGGGAGTTGGGTGGTACAGTGTTAGTACAGGGGGAGTTGGGTGGTACAGTGTTAGTACAGGGGGAGTCGGGTGGTACAGTGTTAGTACAGGGGGAGTCGGGTGGTACTGTGTTAGTACAGGGGGAGTTGGGTGGTACAGTGTTAGTACAGGGGGAGTCGGGTGGTACAGTGTTAGTACAGGGGGAGTCGGGTGGTACAGTGTCGGTACAGGGGGAGTCGGGTGGTACAGTGTTAGTACAGGGGGAGTCGGGTGGTACAGTGTTAGTACAGGGGGAGTCGGGTGGTACAGTGTTAGTACAGGGGGAGTTGGGTGGTACAGTGTTAGTACGGGGGGAGTCGGGTGGTACAGTGTTAGTACGGGGGAGTCGGGTGGTACAGTGTTAGTACAGGGGGTGTCGGGTGGTACAGTGTTAGTACAGGGGGAGTCGGGTGGTACAGTGTTAGTACGGGGGAGTCGGGTGGTACAGTGTTAGTACAGGGGGAGTCGGGTGGTACAGTTAGTACAGGGGGAGTCGGGTGGTACAGTGTTAGTACAGGGGGAGTCGGGTGGTACAGTTAGTACAGGGGGAGGTGGGTGGTACAGTTAGTACAGGGGGAGTCGGGTGGTACAGTGTTAGTACAGGAGGAGTTGGGTGGTACAGTTAGTACAGGGGGAGTCGGGTGGTACAGTGTTAGTACAGGGGGAGTTGGGTGGTACAGTGTTAGTACAGGGGGAGGTGGGTGGTACAGTTAGTACAGGGGGAGTTGGGTGGTACAGTGTTAGTACAGGAGGAGTCGGGTGGTACAGTGTTAGTACAGGGGGAGTCGGGTGGTACAGTGTCGGTACAGCGGGAGTTGGGTGGTACAGTGTCGGTACAGGGGGAGTCGGGTGGTACAGTGTCGGTACAGCAGTGGTTTTTCTTCTGAAAGAACCTTGCTCGGACTGTGTGCCAGAGCACAAACACACCTTGCAGCTTCAGATGACTCTGAGAAGCTGTTCAGGCATCACTTCCTTTGCTTCTCTTTGTAGTTAATTTTATTTGGTGCCAAATGTTTGTTTGTATTGTCTCACAGGATGTGGGCATCGCTGGCGAGGTCAGCATTTGATGCCCATCCCTGATTGACCTTCAGAAGGTGGTGGTGAGCTTTTTTCTTGAACCGCTGCAGTCCCTGAGGTGTAGGTACATCCACTGTGCTGTTAGGGAGGGAGTTCCAGGAATTTGGCCCAGCGACAGTGAAGGAACGGCCGATATATTTCCCAGTCAGGATGGTGAGTGACTTGGAGGGGAACCTCCAGGTGGTGGGGTTCCCAGGTATCTGCTGCTCTTGTCCTTCTAGATGGTAGAGGTCATGGGTTTGGAAGGTGCTGCCTAAGGAGCCTTGGTGAGTTGCTGCAGTGCATCTTGTAGATGGTACACACGGCTGTTACTGTGCGTCGGTGGTGGAGGGAGTAAATTTTTGTGGATGGGGTGCCAATCAAGCGGGGCTGCTTTGTCCTGGATGGTGTTGAGCTTCTTGAGTGTTGTTGGAGCTGCACTCATCCAGGCAAGTGGAGAGGATTCCATCGCACTCCTGACTTGTGCCTTGTAGATGGTGGACAGGCTTTGGGGGGGGTCAGGAGGTGAGTTACTCACCACAGGATTCCCAGCCTCTGACCTGTCCTGGTAGCCACAGTATTTATATGGCTGGGTCCAGATCAGTTTCTGATCAATGGTAACCCCCAGGATGGTGATAGTGGGGGATTCAGCGATGGCAATGCCATTGAATGTCAAGAGGGGATGGTTAGATTTTCCCTTCTAGGAGATGTTGATTGCCTGGCACAGTATGGTGCGGATGTAACTTGCCCCTTGTCAGCCCCAAGCCTGGATATTGTCCAGATCTTGCTGCATTTTGGACATGGACGGCTTCATTATCTGAGGGGTCGCGAATGGTGCTGAACATTGTGCAGTCATCCGCAAACATCCCCGCGTCCGACCGTATGATGGAAGGGAGGTCATTGATGAAGCAGCTGAAGATGGTTGGGCCTCGGACGCTACCCTGAGGAATTCCTGTAGTGATGTCCTGGAGCTGAGATGATTGACCTCCAACCATCACACCCATCTTCCTTTGTGCCGGGTATGACTCCAACCAGCGGAGCGTTTTCCCCCTGATTCCCATTGACTCCAGTTTAGCTCGGACTCCTTGATGCCAGAGTCGGTCAAATGCTGCCTTGATGTCAAGGGGCAGTCACTCTCACTTCACATCTGGCATTCTGCTCTTTTGTCCATGTTTGAACTAAAGTTGTAATGAGGTCAGGAGCTGAGTGACCCTGGGCGGAACCCAAACCAAGCGTCCGTGAGCAGGTTATTGCTGAGTAAGTGCTGCTTGATAGCGCTGCTGATGACTCCTTCCATCACTTTGCTGATGATGGAGAGCAGACTGATGGGGCAGTAATTGGCTGGGTTGGATTTGTCCTGTTTCTTGAGTACAGCACAGACCTGGGCAATTTCCCACATTGCCGGGTAGGTGCCAGTGTTGTAGCTGTACTGGAACAGCTTGGCTAGGGGTGCGGCAAGTTCTGGAGCACAAGCCTTCAGTACTATTGCCGGGATATTGTCAGGGCCCAGAGCCTTTGCAGCATCCACTGCCTTCAGCCATTTTGCGATATCTCGTGGAGTGAATCGTATTGGCTGGAGGTGACATCTGTGATGCTGGGGCCCTCCGGATCATCCACTTGGCACTTCTGGCTGAAGATTGTTGGGAATGCCTCAGCCTTGTCTTTTGGACAGATGTACAGATTCATCAGCTGATGGTGGCCGGTACGTGGTAACCAGCAGGAGGTTTCCTTGCCCATGTTTAACCTGAAGCCACGGGACTTCATGGGGTCCGGAGTCGATGTTGAGGATTCCCAGGGCAACTCCCTCCCGACTGCATATCCCACTGTGCCGACTCCTCTGCTGGGTCTGTCCTGCCGGTGAGACAGGATATACCCAGGAATGGTGATAGGGGTGTCTGGGACATTGTCTGTAAGGTGTGATTCTGTCAGTATGACTATGTCAGGCTGTTGCTTGACTAGTCTGAGAGACAGCTCTACCAATATTGGCACATGCCCCCAGGTGTAAGTAAGGAGGACGTTGCAGGGTCGATGGAGCTGAGTTTGCCGTTGGCGTTTCCGGTGGTCCGCCCGTTTTCGACTTTGTAGCGATTTGATGCAACTGAGTGGCTTCCTCGGCCATTTCACAGCATAGTGAAATTAAATGAAAATCGCTTGTTGTCACAAGTAGGCTTCAATGAAGTTACTGTGAAAAGCCCCTAGTCGCCACATTCCGGCACCTGTTCTGGGAGGCTGGTACGGGAATTGAACCGTGCTGCTGGCCTGCCTTGGTCTGCTTTAAAAGCCAGCGATTTAGCCCAGTGTGCTAAACCATCTCCTGAAACCAGCCCCTAGTTAAGAGTTAATTGGGTGTCATATGTGGGCCAGACCAGGTGAGGCTGGCAGATTTCCTTCCCGAAAGGGACATAATGAACTAGATAAGCGACACTGGTTGTCATGGGGGTCACCATTGCTGAGACTAGCTTTATATTCCAGATTTATTCATTGAAGTTGAATTCCCCTCGCTGCTATGGTGGGATTTGAACCTGTGTCTCCAAAGCTTGGGCTTCTGGATTACTAGTCCGGTGACGTTACCACTACAACACGGCCTCCACCCGGAGCCTTGCTCTGAGCCTCCTGGCACCTCACTCCTGCATGAGTCTCGCCAGCAAGTGCCGTCGGGCTATTCAACCATGGGTATTGTCACAGCTGAACTTGGCCAGATTCTCATTTGACAGCTCAGCGCTTGCATCAGCATCACTGGGCGGCGAACGGAAACGGGCCTATGGCGGGGTGTCCACACCTTAACCCTGAGGGAGTAGCCGCGGGCCGCAGAAGGCTGCAGGCGAGGTTGCTAGATCAGTTGGCCGGCGTCCCGAATGACACTTGGCAGCACGAAGGGACGGTAAATTCTCAACTCGCCGCCTCAGGCTCTCAAGTCAAGTACTTCAGTGTGTGTCTGTCTCTACATTTGCTGCTCCCAGCCTGATCACACACTCCTTGTTTACACACCGAACACGCCCAAATACTTCACTTGCTGCACCCTCAAGTGATGTCTTGCTCTGCACCGTGGCGCTATTTTTCGCACACAGTGCGGCGCGCAAACCCTGTGCCTCCTCGTCAAAAGACCATGAAGCTGCCAGAGGCCCCGGGGCTCGATCCTGGGGCGGGGTAATTCCATTCATTCTTTCACCAGAGACTTTGGGTAAAATAGCTCTGGCATGTGCTGTCCTTCACAAACTTCTCCTTGCTTTCCGTTTGACGTCGCAAAGGCCAACCTGGATTGCCCATCGCTAATCGTTCTTGAGAAGGTGATGTTGAACCGCCTTCTTGAACCACCCCAGCACACAGCAGCCCCGCCTCGATTGGTGCCACATCCACCACCTGTAATATCCACTCCCCCCCACCACCGACACACAGTGGCAGCTGTGTGTACCGGCTACAACAGTGTTTTCCAAACTTTCTTTTCCCGGGACCCACTTTTGCCAAACATAGAACATAGAACATAGAACAGTACAGCACAGAACAGGCCCTTCGGCCCTCGATGTTGTGCCGAGCCATGATCACCCTACTCAAACCCACGTATCCACCCTATACCCGTAACCCAACAACCCCCCCCTTAACCTTACTTTTTAGGACACTACGGGCAATTTAGCATGGCTAATCCACCTAACCCGCACATCTTTGGACTGTGGGAGGAAACCGGAGCACCCGGAGGAAACCCATGCACACACGGGGAGGACGTGCAGACTCCGCACAGACAGTGACCCAGCCGGGAATCGAACCTGTGACCCTGGAGCTGTGAAGCATTTATGCTAACCACCATGCTACCGTGCTGCCCCAAACAGGCGACCTTCGCAACACACGTGACGTTCACTTACCTTTAATGTGAAAGGGGAGCCTGTTTCGTCCTCACTGTCTCACTCCAATCTGGTTCACAGGAGAGGGCAATGCGTATATCAGATGCAGACTTTAGCCAGTTCCTTTCTGTCGTCTTCATCCTCATGAAAATGGAAAATTCAACCTCGCACATGTAGGTCGTTATGAAGGGCAACAGCAACAAAATGCTTGTTTTACTCAGCACTGGATATTCCTGGGAGATACTACTCCAGAATGCTGACAGCCTCATGGCTTTTGATGTGTATTTAATGTGGTATATCAGGTCACCTACAGCAGCGTAGTCTTTTCATTTGGAATCAGTTAATAACTGACTCTGAAATCTCAACCTCAAATGGAACTTTTCACCCACCACTTCTCTTTCAAGATCTGAAACTTCTCCTTTCAATTGCCGGTGCTTCCCTGAATATAACACACATGGGCTTTACATCCTTATTTACATTGGCACAATTGGCAAAGCCGTACCTCAGGAAATTATCTTTATACGTCTTTGTTCCTGAGTTAAGTTTCTTCTTTGTGGGCTGTTAACCAGAGGCGAGCACTAATCTTCCCTGCCCGGGACTCTCCTGAGGAGCGTTTTCCAGCAGATTCTGTTATGGGATCCTGCCCAATAGGTACACTGCCTGTTTGAGTCTCTGCCTGTCTCTTACTGCTAAGAAAACGATCCATCTTCACAGTCCCCTTGCCAGCAGATAAAATATGAAAGCAGCTCTGCTCTGTGAAGCACGGAACTGGGAGGCGTTTGATATCAAGTGTACGTGGCGGGCACGTGACCTGCTCTCTACTGCCGCTTCTGGCCGGAAAGGTGGCAACAGATACCATTCTAAATGTAGAACCCGGTAGTGGCCAATGGGCACATCTCCCACGATCAGAAACACAGTGGGAATGGTGCGGCCGATCACTCCGCAACCCCCCCGACATCCGCCAGCGGCCTACCCGCAAGTCGTGACCCGCACTTTGAAAAACCCTGATCTACAAGATACACTGCAGGAACCCCCCAATCTCCTCAGGCAGCACTTTCCAAACCCACACCCACTACCATCTAGAAGGACAAGGGCAACAGATACCTGGGAACCCCACCACCTGGAGGTTCCCCTCCAAGTCACTCACCATCCTGGCTTGGAAATATATCGGCCGTTCCTTCACTGTCACTGGGTCAAAATCCTGGAACTCCCTCCCTAACAGCACTGTGGGTGTACCTACACCACAGGGACTGCAGCGGTTCAAGGAGGCAGCTCACCACCACCTTCTCAAGTGGCGCCACTGCGGTGAATGTTTCTGGGTACAGCGTTACTGCAGTGAGAGTCTCGGGGTACAGCGTCACAGCGGTGGGAGTCTCAGGGTACAGCGTCACTGCGGTGACAGTCTCGGGGTACAGCGTTACTGCAGTGAGAGTCTCGGGGTACAGCGTTACTGCAGTGAGAGTCTCGGGGTACAGCGTCACTGCGGTGGGAGTCTCGGGGTACAGCGTCACTGCGGTGTGAATCTCGGGGTACAGCGTCACTGCGGTGGGAGTCTCGGGGTACAGCGTCACTGCGGTGGGAGTCTCGGGGTACAGCGTCACTGCGGTGGGAGTCTCGGGGTACAGCGTCACTGCGGTGGGAGTCTCGGGGTACAGCGTCACTGCGTTGGGAGTCTCGCGGTACAGCGTCACTGCGGTGGGAGTCTCGGGGTACAGCGTCACTGCGGTGGGAGTCTCGGGGTACAGCGTCACTGCGGTGGGAGTCTCGGGGTACAGCGTCACTGCGGTGGGAGTCTCGGGGTACAGCGTCACTGCGGTGGGAGTCTCGGGGTACAGCGTCACTGCGGTGGGAGTCTCGGGGTACAGCGTCACTGCGGTGGGAGTCTCGGGGTACAGCGTCACTGCGGTGGGAGTCTCGGGGTACAGCGTCACTGCGGTGGGAGTCTCGGGGTACAGCGTCACTGCGGTGGGAGTCTCGGGGTACAGCGTCACTGCGGTGGGAGTCTCGGGGTACAGCGTCACTGCGGTGGGAGTCTCGGGGTACAGCGTCACTGCGGTGACAGTCTCGGGGTACAGCGTCACTGCGGTGGGAGTCTCGGGGTACAGCGTCACTGCGGTGACAGTCTCGGGGTACAGCGTCACTGCGGTGGGAGTCTCGGGGTACAGCGTCACTGCGGTGGGAGTCTCGGGGTACAGCGTCACTGCGGTGACAGTCTCGGGGTACACCGTCACTGCGGTGGGAGTCTCGGGGTACAGCGTCACAGCGGTGACAGTCTCGGGGTACACCGTCACTGCGGTGGGAGTCTCGGGGTACAGCGTCACTGCGGTGGGAGTCTCGGGGTACAGCGTCACTGCGGTAATAGTCACGGGGTACAGCGTCACTGCGGTGGGAGTCTCGGGGTACAGCGTCACTGCGGTGGGAGTCTCGGGGTACAGCGTCACTGCGGTGGGAGTCTCGGGGTACAGCGTCACTGCGGTGGGAGTCTCGGGGTACAGCGTCACTGCGGTGACAGTCTCGGGGTACAGCGTCACTGCGGTGGGAATCTCGGGGTACAGCGTCACTGCGGTGGTAGTCTCGGGGTACAGCGTCACTGCGGTGGGAGTCTCGGGGTACAGCGTCACTGCGGTGGGAGTCTCGGGGTACAGCGTCACTGCGGTGGGAGTCTCGGGGTACAGCGTCACTGCAGTGGGAATCTCGGGGTACAGCGTCACTGCGGTGGGAATCTCGGGGTACGGCGTCACTGCGGTGGGAGTCTCGGGGTACAGCGTCACTGCGGTGACAGTCTCGGGGTACAGCGTCACTGCGGTGGGAGTCTCGGGGTACGGCGTCACAGCGGTGGGAGTCTCGGGGTACAGCGTCACTGCGGTGGGAGTCTCGGGGTACAGCGTCACTGCGGTGGGGGTCTCGGGGTACAGCGTCACTGCGTTGGGAGTCTCGGGGTACAGCGTCACTGCGGCGCTAGTCTCGGGGTACAGCGTCACTGCGGTGGGAGTCCCGGGGTACAGCGTCAATGCGGTGGGAGTCTCGGGGTACAGCGTCAATGCGGTGGGAGTCTCGGGGTACAGCGTCACTGCGGTGGGAGTCTCGGGGTACAGCGTCACTGCGGCGCTAGTCTCGGGGTACAGCGTCACTGCGGTGGGAGTCTCGGGGTACAGCGTCACTGCGGTGGGAGTCTCGGGGTACAGCGTCAATGCGGTGGGAGTCTCGGGGTACAGCGTCACTGCGGTGGGAGTCCCGGGGTACAGCGTCAATGCGGTGGGAGTCTCGGGGTACAGCGTCACTGCGGTGGGAGTCTCGGGGTACAGCGTCACTGCGGTGGGAGTCTCGGGGTACAGCGTCACTGCGGTGGGAATCTCGGGGTACAGCGTCACTGCGGTGGGAGTCTCGGGGTACAGCGTCAATGCGGTGGGAGTCTCGGGGTACAACGTCACTGCGGTGGGAGTCTCGGGGTACAACGTCACTGCGGTGACAGTCTCGGGGTACAGCGTCACTGCGGTGGGAGTCTCGGGGTACAGCGTCACTGCGGTGACAGTCTCGGGGTACAGCGTCACTGCGGTGGGAGTCTCGGGGTACAGCGTCACTGCGGTGGGAATCTCGGGGTACAGCGTCACTGCGGTGACAGTCTCGGGGTACAGCGTCACTGCGGTGGGAGTCTCGAGGTACAGCGTCACTGCGGTGACAGTCACGGGGTACAACGTCACTGCGGTGACAGTCTCGGGGTACAGCGTTACTGCAGTGACAGTCTCGGGGTACAGCGTCACTGCGTTGGGAGTCTCGGGGTACAGCGTCCCTGCGGTGGGAGTCTCGGGGTACAGCGTCACTGCGGTGGGAGTCTCGGGGTACAGCGTCACTGCGGTGGGAGTCTCGGGGTACAGCGTAAATGCGGTGGGAGTCTCGGGGTACAACGTCACTGCGGTGGGAGTCTCGGGGTACAACGTCACTGCGGTGGGAGTCTCGGGGTACAGCGTCACTGCGGTGACAGTCTCGGGGTACAGCGTCACTGCGTTGGGAGTCTCGGGGTACAGCGTCACTGCGGTGGGAATCTCGGGGTACAGCGTCACTGCGGTGACAGTCTCGGGGTACAACGTCACTGCGGTGGGAGTCTCGGGGTACAGCGTCACTGCGGTGACAGTCTCGGGGTACAGCGTCACAGCGGTGGGAGTCTCGGGGTACAGCGTCACTGCGGTGGGAATCTCGGGGTACAACGTCACTGCGGTGGGAGTCTCGGGGTACAGCGTCACTGCGATGGGAGTCTCGGGGTACAGCGTCACTGCGGTGGGAATCTCGGGGTACAGCGTCACTGCGGTGGGAGTCTCGGGGTACAGCGTCACTGCGGTGGGAGTCTCGGGGTACAGCGTCACTGCGGTGGGAGTCTCAGGGTACAGCGTCACTGCGGTGGGAGTCTCGGGGTACAGCGTCACTGCGGTGACAGTCTCGGGGTACAGCGTCACTGCGGTGGGAATCTCGGGGTACAGCGTCACTGCGGTGACAGTCTCGGGGTACAGCGTCACTGCGGTGGGAGTCTCGGGGTACAGCGTCACTGCGGTGGGAGTCTCGGGGTACAGCGTCACTGCGGTGGGAATCTCGGGGTACAGCGTCACTGCGGTGGGAGTCTCGGGGTACAGCGTCACTGCGGTGGGAATCTCGGGGTACAGCGTCACTGCGGTGGGAGTCTCGGGGTACAGCGTCACTGCGGTGGGAGTCTCGGGGTACAGCGTCACAGCGGTGGGAGTCTCGGGGTACAGCGTCACTGCGGTGGGAGTCTCGGGGTACAGCGTCACTGCAGTGACAGTCTCGGGGTACAGCGTCACTGCGGTGGGAGTCTCGGGGTACAGCGTCACTGCGGTGGGAATCTCGGGGTACAGCGTCACAGCGGTGGGAGTCTCGGGGTACACCGTCACTGCGGTGGGAGTCTCGGGGTACAGCGTCACTGCGGTGGGAATCTCGGGGTACAGCGTCACTGCGGTGGGAGTCTCGGGGTACAGCGTCACTGCGGTGGGAATCTCGGGGTACAGCGTCAATGCGGTGGGAGTCTCGGGGTACAGCGTCACTGCGGTGACAGTCTCAGGGTACAGCGTCACTGCGGTGGGAGTCTCGGGGTACAGCGTCAATGCGGTGGGAGTCTCGGGGTACAGCGTCACTGCGGTGGGAATCTCGGGGTACAGCGTCACTGCGGTGGGAATCTCGGGGTACAGCGTCACTGCGGTGACAGTCTCGGGGTACAGCGTCACTGCGGTGACAGTCTCGGGGTACAGCGTCACTGCGGTGGGAGTCTCGGGGTACAGCGTCACTGCGGTGGGAGTCTCGGGGTACACCGTCACTGCGGTGGGAGTCTCGGGGTACAGCGTCACTGCGGTGGGAGTCTCAGGGTACAGCGTCACAGCGGTGACAGTCTCGGGGTACAGCGTCACTGCGGTGGGAGTCTCGGGGTACAGCGTCACTGCGGTGGGAGTCTCGGGGTACAGCGTCACTGCGGTGACAGTCTCGGGGTACAGCGTCACAGCGGTTGTTTTTTTGTTGATTTGGTGAAGTAAGCCTGTTATCAAGTCTTTTCCATTTCAAGTATTTTTGCCATCTGTGCATTTTGTACTAATTACCTCTCCTCCTCAAGGATGGGAAATGGATCAACATGTTTTTCTCCTGAAAGAACCTTGCTCGGACTGTGTGCCAGAGCACAAACACACCTCGCAGCTTCAGATGACTTTGAGGAGCTGTTTGATCGTCTCTCGGCTTGATGCTCTTTGGAATTAATTGTACTTGTTCCCAATTCTGCTGCACATTTCTGCTGCCTGACCCTCGCTGTGGAGCCTGTGCCTCCTGGTACTGCACTCCCGCATGTGTCTCGATTGCAAATGGGGCGAGGATGTTCAACTGTGGCGCTTATCACAGCTGAGAGTATTCAGACTCTCGGCAGCGTTGGGGCACTGGGCAGGGAGTCCAGGCAGTGTTTCCACATGTTAGCCTTGAGTAGCAAACTGTGAGAGGTGTCACTTACGACGGTACCATATGAGATGATATGCATCACTGTAAATACACAAGGGGTTAATGTAAATACACGTAGACTAGCTAGACACTAGAGGGAGCACCAGAGACATCATAATACACAGTCAACCAATAGGTCAGTAAGATAGGACACGATCAATGGGCATTCACGATACACACAGAGGTGACATGACCACAGGGGGGCATTACACCAACCCATATAAAAGGACACAGCACACATGATCTTCCTCTTTCCAGTGGCGACACTCAGTGAGTACACAGGGTTGATTTGAAACACATCACACCCAGCACGTGGATTGTAGCAGACTGGTTTGTCAGTCTGAGTAGCTGTAGCAGGATTAACAGGAGAGTCGAATCCAAGTAGGAGAATTGTCAACAGTTTAATAAACGTGTTGAAGCTATCTCCAAGTCTGAACCTTCCTTTGTCAGAGTACAAATCAAGGAAGCAGCTTAGGCTATGTCAAGAGCATAACAAAACACCATAGAGAGCTTCAGGCCAGATTACTTTGATAATTTAACAGCTTTGACAGAACCGACAGCACAGGAGGTGGTGATTCGGCCCATCAGAGTCTCTGCCAGCTCTTGCAAAGAGGAGTCCAGTTTAATCCCACTCTACTGCTGTTTCCCCATGCCCTCACGATGTGTTTCTCCTTCAACTGTTAGAAAATCTGCATTCAGTGTGATTTATTTTCTGCCGAGGCCCATGGGAGTCGTGTCCATGTTTGTCTGTTTGCAGAGCGGTGTGGCTGATTGGTGAAAAATGTTTGCCTTGCCCTTTGAACTGTGTGAGATGCTTTGTCGCTGATTGAGAATTTTTTTTGACACAACTGTGAACGCCACACAAGGTCGACAACTGAGATTGAACCTTTGTCCTGTGTCCTGCATTCATAAATGACTCCCAGTATTGACCCTGGATTCTTCAGCCTGATTTTGGATTCTCAGGGGCTGCCAGTTCACCTGCCACATCAGCCGGAGTGTGCAATGGGCTCCTGGTCACATCTCCGAATGAATGGCGCACTTTATCTTCAGCAAGCCAGCATGCTCACGGTGCTGTTTATATTATCCCTGTCTCGTTGTTGTATTGTCGTTCAGTCAGCTGCTACTTCCTGCTTCTTGCTGAGGCTGATTTATATCTGTGCTCTTTGAATCACCCAGGGTCATTCCAATCGTGTTAATTTGTGCTTTGCAAGCTTAACAAGGTAATAGTAATGATCTGCCTCGGGACAAGTCCTCTGCTCATTTCTCCACACCTCACAGTCTTGCATTTTCCTCTTCCGTTCCTCAATACCAAGGTGTCCAACATGGCCATTCTCTTCACCCCCTTCTTGATGTCCTCTTCCTTCAGCTATTCTGTCCTAAGAGAGCATGGGTAACCATGGACCTCCATTGGATTGGTCCATGATTATGCAGCAAAGTACTGCAGCGGTTTGCCGTTGCCTTCTGCAGTATAGCTGGCCAGGAAACTCTTCCATTCTTACCGCCTGTCATCAGGTGTTGTGGAAGGATCGAACAGGCTCCTAATCTACCTGCTTTGGCCATGTTGTGAACACGCCTCCCTTGGCCATAAAGTTCTGAAGTGGGACTTCTTTCAATTGCCTTTATTTAAATAAGTTTCAAGTCCCCAATTCTTTTTTTTTCCCAAATGAAGAGGCAATTTTAGCGTGGCCAATCCACCTACCCTGCACATCTTTGGGTTGTGGGGGTGAGATCCAGGCAAACACGGGGAGAATGTGCAAACTCCACACGGGCAGTGACCTGGATCGAACCCGGGTCCTCGGCACCGTGAGGCAGCAGTGCTATTCCAGCTCAGACTTCATTACAATGGGAACTGTCTTCAGACAAGGGGCGGGATTCGCCGAGCCTCCGCACCGGAATCTCGATCGGCGCAGGGGCGGAGAATGGGCGTCAACCCCGAAATCCAGTCCGACGCCGCTCCCGCGACTCTCCGGTTCTCGGAGGATCGCCGCGAATCGCACGCGCGCGGTCTATGGGGCGGGGGTAGGGAGCCATTGACCGAGGCCCCCGCGGCGATTCTCCGGCGAAAACTGTCCGAGTTCCCGACGACGTGGTTCTAACCGCGTTTTGCCTGTCGGAAACTCGCCGTGGCGGCTGCGGAGTCAGTCCGCAGCCGCCCTGGTAGTGGGCGGGGGGGGGGGGGGGGATCCTTCACCAGGGGTTTGCGGGGGGGGGGGGGCCTCGCGGATGGCCAAACTAGCGATCGGGGGCCACCGATCCGCGGGTGCGTGATCTCGGGGGGGGCTATATTTCTGGGGCTGGTCTGCGATGTGAGTCCGCCATGTCCCACGGGCCGCCGCCGTGCGCATGCGCATGCGCTGTCTCCTGATCGGAAGCACAGGGCCCCGTATCCACAGCCAGAACTGCAAGGAGCACTCTGGGTTAAATCACCACCAGTCAGCTCTCCCCCCTCAAAGGGGAAAACAGCCTATGGTCATCTGGGACAGTGGCTACTTCACTTTACTTTTTACTATCATAGTAAAGATGTTATAAGCAGTATTAAAATAGCAGGCAGAGAATTGTCATATGAGCCCATTAATAGCCTAAATTTCGACACTCGGATTTCCCTTCCCAACCCTCTCCGCCCCGCTGTCGCCTCTTCATTCGTCCCTCAAATCAATTGAAAAAACAATCTGGCGGGATTTCCCGGTCATTCCCGCTGGTTGTGAGGCCCCCCCCCCCACCCCACCCACCGGAGTTTTCCCAGCAGCTGAGGGTGCGAACAATTGAATACCTGCTGGCAGCGGCAGGACCTATAGATGCAAACGTGAGCTAGGCCCAAACCAGGTAACAATGAAACAATTACCCCCCCCGCCCAGCTCTTGCAGGCAGTCAATGACTCCTGTATCTAGGCTTTTCCAATGTCTCTGATTGGTCTCTCTTAACCATAGAACCCATAGAGTGCTGAAGGAGGCCATTCGGCCCATTGAGTTTGCACAGACCCTCTGAAAGAGCACCCTTACTCAGGCCCACTCCCCTGCCCTACCCCCGTAACCCCATCTCGCTCAAACTGAAAACTCCACACACAAAGTCACCCGAGGCTGGAATCGAACCCGGGTCCCTGTCTCGGTGAGGCAGCGGTGCTAACCACTGTGCCACCGTGCCGTCGTGTTCTTTTCAAAGTCCAGGCCAGCGACTCGAGCAGATCCTCGTGGATCCTGTGCACGCAAGCACAGCTGTTGGGCTCCACACCAAATTGTTTGTGGTGTTTTGTTGTGCTTCTTTTCTCCTTTGCCTTGTTGACCTGGGGGGTTTCGTAAGCACCAGGAAACTCTCGGAGTTTGGTGCCACCTCCTGATGTGGTTAAGGGCAGTCGATAAATGCAAGTTGTTGCTCTGGAGGATACCTCATTCAAGTGGCCATTGCTCACAATCAGCCCGTTTGACCTTCGCGGCAGTATCACATCTACCCTCCCTCGATATAAACACACACACACACACGTACTCTCAATGCTGGAAACTCTTTGGTTACTCTTTGTAACCTACTACAAGGATTGGATTGGTGAGTAAGTCAAGTGATGAGACCTTCAGGGATGCATCCAATCAGAATTGGCGCTCTTAGAACATGGAACTCTTCTGAGAGAATCCCAAGCAACGGTATAGTTTGACTGAGCAATGAAACTGAATAACTAGCGACTTAATCTGGTGTCTGCTCCACCTCCTCCAGACGTGAAAATGGTTATCATAGCAAGGAAGAGCCAAATAATCGAATACAATTAGATTGGAATAGATAGTTGTTTAATGGCCGCCGCAGACTCGATGGGCCGAAGGGCCTCTTCCTGTGCTGTAAAACTCTATGATTCTAAAATGCTATGGCTAAACGATAAGAGGCGATGGCGTGAGCGAAAGACATTGAACGGTTATAGAAGTGTTACCTTGTTTCAGTATACAGTTATTTACCAGAAAGCCAGCTGGTGAAGGATAGAACTGCCGCCAGTCTTTACACCTTTTTAGTAGCGTTTATTTGCAGAGATGCACGTTACAAACGGGCAACTCCTCACCCAATAACCAGTTTCAGTCTGTTCTTATTAATAGGAGCACGAGTGAATCCCCAGTTAATGTCCACTAATATACAAGTAAACATGCATTTTCACACCGTGAGTGGTTAGGATCTGGAACGCATTGTCTGAGAGTGTGGTGGAGGCAGGTTCAATGAAGGCAACCTAGAAGGCAATTTCCTTTTGGCTGTAGTGAGTCTTGTCTTTGTTGCGTAATGCCCTCAGCGTGAACCTGCCCAGGGTCGCCTAGCAACGTTCCTGTGTACAGCAGTGTCCACTTCGCCCCGTGCATTCCCGCCTCCGTCTTCACGGTACGAGGGACCCTCGCTCACTGCCAGCGCAGAGTTGCGCCACTGACAATCCTCCAAAGAATGCTGCCTATTCTCAGCATATTTTCTTGATGATTGCCCCATCCACCCTCTCACACCCCCCTCCCTCCACCACCCCCATCTACACCCATTGACGTTCCTCAAACAACCATTTATACTAGTTGCGAACAAGTCCTGTGTTTGACCTGATGAATGCAAGATAAAAAGCTTCGACAACATATCTGTCTCTTGAGCCGCATCGCTTAGCCTACTTTATTTTGGGTGGGGTGGGGTGGGGGGGGGGGGAGGAGGCTGTGATGTTTAATATAGTCAAATTGTCTGCTGGCACTCAGTGTCTCACTCCATGCAAAGAAGTATCACTTGAACGAGGTGCTGAAGGGCGATCCGTAAAACAATGTTGTGGGACGAACCAGCGAGCAAAGGGAGCCATTAGGGTGGGCGGGAAGGAGAAGAGACCTCTCTGACTCAGTTGTCACACCCAAACATTTCACGATTGGGAAACACATTCAAGGCCGGCACAGGATGCGATGCACCCGTCACGTGATTCTGTGATGCGCGCGTGAGGGGAACTGAAAGCACCACACAGTTAACATTGTTGTAAGCTTCTCAGAAACGCCTCGCATGCTTTGCGCAACTTTTCCCAGGAGATTTTGGCAGAGTGCTGAAGAAACAGCCGACAGCCTTCACTTCATTTCATCCCACTCCCCAATCCACAGAAAAGTGCCGTGTTCGCCAATGTTCAGCATGCACAGGAAATAAAATCAGGAGACCTGTGGCAGCCATCTGACAAGAGCTGACACTCATTGTCAAGGCTTGTGCCACAAGAATGAGCCACTTTTCAGAGGCCCGAGTCAGCGCAAGAGAAGAGGAAAGAATGATTTGAATGTTAGCGGGAGTCATGATGTGAACTCCCATCACATCTGACCACTTGATTTGAAGAAACCACTTGTTGTGGTCGGCGATTCTGATTTGTTTCCTTATCTGAATTTTTTTCAAACTTCCTCCTGTGACAGCATAATAATAATCTTTATTGTCACAAGTAGGCTTACATTAACACTGCAATGCAGTTACTGTGAAAAGCCCCTAGTCGCCACATTCCGGCACCTGTTCGGGTTACAGAGGGAGAATTCAGAATGTCCAATTCACCCAACAGCACGTCTTTCGGGGCTTGTGGGAGGAAACCGGAGCACCCGGAGGAAACCCACGCAGACACGGGGAGAACGTGCAGACTCCGCACAGACAGTGACCCAAGCCGGAATCGAACCCGGGACCCTGGAGCTGTGAAGCAACAGTGCTAACCACTGTGCTACCGTGTCGCCCTCAACATGGGGGAGATATGGGGCTGGATTCTCTGATCCTGCGGCTATGTCCCGTGACGGGTCAGTGGCCGCACACGGCAGTGGCATGCGGCGGCCACGCTGTACAATATGGCGCCCGCCGCGTGTGGACCCGGCCTGCCAAAAACTGCCCCCTGTGACCAGCCTCGCCACCCGCAGACCACCCCCAACAGTCCCCCCAGCCCCCGACGAAGCTCCCCCTGCCAGCGGAACGGCTCCCTCCCAACTATGGCGGCGCTGGACTCCGTCTGCAGCCGCCACGCCAGGTCCCCGAGCGGTGTGAGCGGCGCCGTCGGGGACTCGGCCCCATTGGGGGTGGAGCATCGGGGGAGGGCCTCGGGTGTTAGACTTAACTAAACAATGCCCGTCAGCTGGATACCTGAACAACATCATTAACGTATCATTTATAGTTATCAATCATTCTTGGTCCCAAATGCTGAGGTGAAATGTTTGGCGGGTTTTCTACATAACCCAAAGACCCATAGAATCCCTGCAGCGCAGAAGGCAGTCATTCGGCCCATCTAGTCTGCATCAATCCTCCAAAATAGCACCTCACCTAGGCCCACTTCGCCGCCTCATCCCCACAACCCTGCACATCTTTGGACACTAAGGGACAATTTAGCATGGCCAATCAACCTAACCTGTACATCTTTGGACACTAAGGGACAATTTAACATGGTCAATCCACCTAACCTGCACATCTTTGGACACTAAGGGACAATTTATCATGGCCAATCCACCTAACCTGCACATCTTTGGACTCTAAGGGACAATTTAGCACGGCCAATCAACCTAACCTGCACATCTTTGGACACTAAGGGACAATTTAGCATGGCCAATCCACCTAACCTGTACATCTTTGGACACTAAGGGACAATTTAACATGGCCAATCCACCTAACCTGTACATCTTTGGACACTAAGGGACAATTTAGCATGGCCAATCCACCTAACCTGTACATCTTTGGATACTAAGGGACAATTTAGCATGGCCAATCCACCTAAACTGCACATCTTTGAACACTAAAAGACAATTTAACATGGCCAATCAACCTAACCTGTACATCTTTGGACACTAAGGGACAATTTATCATGGCCAATCCACCTAATCTGCACATCTTTGAACACTAAGGGACAATTTAACATGGCCAATCAACCTAACCTGCACATCTTTGGACACTAAGGGACAATTTAGCATGGCCAATCCACCTAACCTGCACATCTTTGGACACTAAGGGACAATTTAGCATGGCCAATCCACCTAACCTGCACATCTTTGGACTGTGGGAGGAAACCGGAGCACCCGGAGGAAACCCATGCACACACGGGGAGAACGTGCAGACTCCGCACAGACAGTGACCCAAGCCGGAATCGAACCCGGGTCTCTGGCGCTGTGAGGCAACAGTGCGAACCACTGTGCCACCACGTTGCCCCCACATGTGATGGAAACACATGTGAGATCGCCACCCCAGCCCATGCTGCCTGCGCCACCCCCTCCCGTCGGTTCGAAGACAGCTTGGCACATGATACTTAAAAGTTGATGGACTAATGTTTTTGAACTTCCCTGGCCTGTAGCTGGTAATAGAATCAGATTTTTGTTTCCTCAGCAGCCCTATGCCCCAACCGCCCAGCAGATGGCTCCGCCCAGTCCCAGCACCAACAGCAGCAGCAACAGCAGCAGCATTGGAGGAGAACAGCTGAGTAAAACCAACCTGTACATCCGTGGGCTTCACCCTGGCACGACTGACCAGGACCTTGTCATGCTCTGCCAACCGTAAGTACCATCTCTGCTTTAAATGATCTCTTGGGTTTCGAGGGGAGGTGAATAACTCCTTTGCGGCAATGAAAGGAAAATTACTGTGATTGCTGGAGACCGAGAACACCCTGTTTGCTGATTGTAATGCTAATTGACTGAATAAATCACTCCTAATGTTGCAATATTCAAGCCTCTGTCCAATGGGACCTTGGTTAAAGGTCCAATTTGCCTCTGATTATGCAATGACCCCTGTCACCGTGCTCTCCAACCCCTCGAGTGGTGGGCTCAGAATATGATATAACGTTGAGGGTGATGAAAGGGTGAAGCCAGTAATTCTGGGTTTTGACGGAGATGCACCAGTTCTGGTCACATGTGGCCTCTGAAGGGGAAAGGTGGAGATGTTGTCAAGCCGATGTCGCTTTGTTTTACTGTGTGCGTACTGTTGGAGCAACGTGATACTGTGAGTGTCTCAGTAGCAGCAATAGCGTCGGAAAATGCACCAAGGAAAAGTTGGGGGGTCAGCGGTGTGCTCCATACGTGCAACGCAACGTGCTGAGATTGCAGTACTGGTCACTATCGTAGAGCATTAGACTGACTGCGTCCTTTGACGGTCACACTGATTCTCTGACCTGGTCCCCGCAAATTCGACAAGGTGGTGTCAGCTTTACATGCGGTGTTACCCGATTGAGGAGAACGGGCCTATCTTCTCTGGAGTTTGGACGAACGAGAGGTGATCTCATTGAAATTCAAGAGCGAGATTGACTACATTTTTGGACACCGGTGTATTGTTCTCCAAGACAGCCAAAGTCATAGTGTTTACAAAGAACATAAAGCTATATGTTTAAACCAAAGCTAGTCTATTTTACACTACTTGAAATGGTTTGCACACTCCACTGACTAACAGCTAACAAAAGAACAGTATTGAATCTATGTTACAGTAATTAATTATCTCTCTCTAATACAACCTGCACTCTGACTTAACTCTTAACCTCACGCTATCCTTCTTCATCAACTTCTCCAACAGCTAGGGCAGCACGGTGGCCTAGTGGTTAGCACAACCGCCTCATGGCGCTGAGGTACCAGGTTCGATCCCGGCTCTGGGTCACTGTCCGTGTGGAGTTTGCACATTCTCCCCGTGTCTGCGTGGGTTTCGCCCCCAAAAATGTGCAGAGTAGGTGGATTGGCCACACTAAATTGCCCCTTAATTGGAAAAAATAATTGGGTAATCTAAATTTATAAAAAAAAACACTTCCCCAACAGCCTCTCCCAGAATGCTTAGAGATGCAGCCTTTTATAAGACTACTCAGAGATGCCATCTAGTGTTGATATACATAGAACAGTACAGCACAGAACAGACCCTTCGGCCCTCGATGTTGTGCCGAGCATTGTCCAAGATCAAGCTATCCCACTCCCTGTCATTCTGGTGGGCTCCATGTGCCTATCCAATAACCGCTTGAAAGTTCCTAAAGTGTCCGACTCCACTATCACAGCGGGCAGTCCATTCCACACCCTAACCACTCTCTGAGTAAAGAACCTACCTCGGACATCCCTCCTATATCTCCCACCTTGAACCTTATATATATGCATAGATACATGAACATTATCTTGTTAACCCTTTATTATACTTAGATTATACACACCATTACAACCGAGTGAATCAAAGGACAGTGCAGGAAGGTCTGCCTGAGGTTTGAAATCTGCCAGCCGGAGGTTCCTGAGAGGCCCAAAAGGCCTCCTGATCCCATTTTAAAAAGTTCTTAAAATAACCTCGAAGTTAATCTCAATTATTTATTTTTGCTTCTCTCGTCTTTTCTTCTGTGTTTTTGGGCCTGGCTCTTTGTGCTCACCTGGGCTGTCAGTGACAGGGAGTGCAACCCCCTCGATGTTCCAGTGTCCATGAACATCCAGCACTTCCAGGCCTGGTGATGCGTAACCAGTTGGTGAGGAAAGCTCTCTACCCTGCGGCTGTGACAAGAGGCTTGAGCAAAGTGTGTGGTATGCCTGATGAAAGAAGGCGACCTGACCTGAATTAACACGAAACAAAAATCATCCTGAATGCAAATTCTCTTCAAAACACGTTTGGAGATGGGTTGCCTCCAAAGTCGGGCCTCCCAGTCGGAAGAGCTGCAGGCGAGCAGGGGAGGCTTGCCAACTCTGCAGGATTGCCCCAAAGTCTTTGGGAGTTAAGGATTCACCTCCTGGATTCTGCTATGAGAAAAGCCCAGGAGAATAATCATCAGCTGTGTGGGGTTATTTGATTTTTGCTGAATACTTCTGTTCACCAGCTATAGAAACAGTGGAGCCGTGGACTAAAAGCTGCTCAACTGGGTGGGGTGCTTGGCAGCCAACCTGAGTTGGCAACACAAGCCTCCGTGACAGGTGCAAAGATGGGGCAAAACTGCCAGTGGAGGGAGGAGCAGGGTTCAAGGCCTACTGAGGCCCCTCCCCATACACTTTTTGAGATCCTCCCTTTATTCTGTTTGCTGCAAATTATGAGTAAATGAAGCAATTTGGGTGAAGTGGATGTAGACTTGTAAAGTGCAGGCAATCTTTCAGTGGCAACAGCAGGCGTTGGCTGGGACTTTTAATGTTCATTAGGTGAGACATGAGGGGAACAGGCACAAAAGACGCCTAAAACAAAATGGCTGCCTTTGAGGTGAGTTTTGAAGGAAGGCCTCAGGAGGAGAGTTCCAGGATGTAGGAAGTTGATAGTTTGACGGCACCTTCAGACCTTTAACAATGTAGGGGTTGCTCTTGGAAGGTGCTGAGCTGCCTGCACACGTCAAGCTATGCTGTGGGACTGAGACCGTGTGTTACAAAGGGAGGTGCCTTTTTCCTTGTGAGTAATCGACCACAGTTTCTGGGATGGGTTAGAGAGGCCAATTGAATGACAACATCACAGATTCTGATCTGCGAGTGACAGCTAAAACCGAGGACGGCTTCAAGGTAGAGCAGCTGGCGTTTTGTAGGTGTGTTTTCAGTTTGAAATTTTGTGCTGTGACAACAGTGGATTACATGAACGACAGCCCATTTTTTCCCCAGAGCCTCACCGTCTTTACCGCAGGGTACACCCTGAATAGTCTTCCTCCAAATTCATGCTGGTCAAACTGAGAGCTGCCCATGACAGCTGAGGGGCGTCCGTGACAGCGGAGGGGCGGCCGTGACAGCGGAGGGGCGTCCGTGACAGCGGAGGGGCTTCCGTTACAGCGGAGGGGCTTCCGTGACAGCGGAGGGGCGGCCGTGACAGCGGAGGGGGGGCCGTGACAGCGGAGGGGCTTCCGTGACAGCGGAGGGGCGTCCGTGACAGCGGAAGGGCTTCCGTTACAGCGGAGGGGCGGCCGTGACAGCGGAGGGGCGGCCGTGACAGCGGAGGGGGGGCCGTGACAGCGGAGGGGCGGCCGTGACAGCGGAGGGGCTTCCGTTACAGCGGAGGGGCTTCCGTGACAGCGGAGGGGCTTCCGTGACAGCGGAGGGGCTTCCGTGACAGCGGAGGGGCGGCCGTGACAGCTGAGGGGCGGCCGTGACAGCGGAGGGGCGGCCGTGACGGCGGAGGGGCTTCCGTGACAGCGGAGGGGCGGCCGTGACAGCGGAGGGGCGGCCGTGACAACGGAGGGGCGGCCGTGACAGCGGAGGGGCGGCCGTGACAGCGGAGGGGCGGCCGTGACAGCTGAGGGGCGGCCGTGACAGCGGAGGGGCTTCCGTGACGGCGGAGGGGCGGCCGTGACAGCTGAGGGGCGGCCGTGACGGCGGAGGGGCTTCCGTGACAGCGGAGGGGCTTCCGTGACGGCGGAGGGGCGGCCGTGACGGCGGAGGGGCGGCCGTGACGGCTGAGGGGCGGCCGTGACGGCGGAGGGGCGGCCGTGACGGCGGAGGGGCGGCCGTGACAGCGGAGGGGCGGCCGTGACAGCGGAGGGGCGTCCGTGTCAATGGAGGGGAGGCCATGACGCAGAATAGAGCAATCTTCCTATTGACTGAATATAAGGCCCAGTATCAAGTCCTTCAAAGTCAGGGGTGGTGTGGAGTGGTTAAATGGATTCAAGCTCATTCTTCCATCTACCTGATCAGCATGAGTTACAGAGCGGAAATGGGGCATCCTCTCCTGCAAGCCTGCCCCTTTAACCTCAGGGAATTGCCTCCTCAGTGAATTTGATATCCCCTATCTCCCCACACCCCGGCACTTCCACACAAGACCCAACACGCTTGGGTCAATGTGCATGAGTTGGGTTTTGACACACAAAATGGCAACTGAATTGGGAAGGAGGATTCAGTAACTGGGTGACCCTGACCATGGTTGAAAGGCCCTGCTTTTAACGTGTGTGGAACTGTGTGGTCGTGCCTAGGCCCTGTTCGTAATGAAATCATGGCCTAAGGCAAAATATTGCAGATGCTGGAAATCTGAAATATAAACAAGTTTATATTTGGTTGTTTTTGTCAAAGCTGGAAGCTGTCACAGATGTTAACAGTTTTGCACCATTACTGCCACCTGCCTCACAGCCTATCACCAATCTCCCCTCTCCCCTTCCCCTGCCTCTGTACTTCTTTAAAATGTCTTGCATGTCTCAACTTCACTCCAAACTGACAAAAGGTCATCGACCTGAAACATTAACACTGGTTAACCCCCACAGATGCTGTCAGACCTGCTGGGTTTTTTCAGCACTTTCACTTTCTATTCCTGAGAAGTGTGTGTGTGTTTTTGTGTAAAATAAAATCAATAGAGCGTTTTTTTTTAAAGTATTGCGTAAGATGCCACATTTCCTGTCCAAAAAATTGCACTTTCTTTGTCGAGATTTCTCTTCACTCTTCTGTTTCAGTATTTACCACATCTTCCTGCCAATGCCGGAATGGGCGGCATGGTAGTACAGTGGTTAGAATAGTTGTTTTACCACTCCAGAGATCTGGGTGTGATTCCTGGCTTGGGTCACTGTCTGTGCAGAGTCTGCACGTTGGAACATAGAACATAGTGCAGAAGGAGGCCATTCGGCCCATCGAGTCTGCCCCAACCCACTGAAGGCCTCCCTTCTAATCTATTCCCGTAACACAATAACGCCTCCCAACCTTTATGGTCACTAAGGGCAATTTATCGTGGCCAATCCACCTAACCTGCACATCTTTGGACTGTGGGAGGAAACCGGAGCACCCGGAGGAAACCCATGCAGACACGGGGAGGACGTGCAGACTCCGCACAGACAGTGACCCAGCGGGGAATCGAACCTGGGACCCTGGCGCTGTGAAGCCACAGTGCTATCCACTTGTGCTACGTCCTCCCCGTGTGTGTGTGGGTTTCCTCCGGGTGCTCCGGTTTCCTCCCACAGTCCAAAGATGTGCAGGTTAGGTGGACTGGCCATGCTAAATTGCCCTTAGTGTCCAAAAAAGGTTAGGTATAGTTACGGGGATAGGGTGGAAGTGTGGGCTTGGATAGGGGTGCTCTTTCCAAGGGCTGGTGCAGACCTGATGGGCCAAATGGCCTCCTTCTGCACTGTAAATTCTATAATTCTATGATGTCAGTTGGGCACCACTGTGTGCCGCTGTTCTGGCATTTCCCATTCAATTCTGCCATGTCAACCGTCACACTGTAGTTGCAGGCTCTGGCCACTGAGCACTTCAGTGGAGCCGGTTACTGAATTGCCCTTCCCAATTCAGTTGCCGTTTTGTGTGTAGAAGCCCAACTCATGCTCATTGACCCAAACATGGGCAGCGCCGTGGGCAAATCTGACTTGCTAGAAGAACGGGAAGCCTGTTGAATTCTGCTGATCTTCCCACGCTGACCTTTGTCCAGTGGCCAATATTATACCCCTGAAAGACAGTGATAAAACTGAAACCGTTCTACACACTTACACGCATTTATTTACAGAGGTGTACATTACAAGCATGCGCCTCCAAGCCCAACATCCACCGTTGCCTTTGAGAGGGGCACTCATGCCCACCCACACACCTAATCAACAAAAGGTAGCATTTCATGAATTTTTCAGAATTACCTGATTATTGTTGTTTTAAGCTTCCTGGGTGATGGAACAAAAAGAGCACTTCTTTCCCTATATGCGTGAATACCATGCCACTACTGAGAAAATGGTTCTCCCTTGCCGATTTATTTGTTGGCTACGAATTTCCAAAATGCCTTTACTTCAGATTTTCGGCACTCCTCACGTTCATCCCTTCTCAAAACCTTTCTCTCAGTCCCCCTAACCGCCCAGCGAGCAGCCCCTCCGAGCCCCCTGTGGTTAACGGGGACCGTTCACAGCGATTGTGGTACCGAGGGAGATTCATTCATAAATTGGCACGCCTGCCAATTGGTTCCTGAGAGAGAAGCAGTCAATTGGCCGTGTGAACTCGGTTCAATGACATATTGAATAGCTGAGGGCGTTGCAGTTAATTTCTTGACACAATTAAACTCTTGCACTGTGATTATTAAATCAGTCGCTGTTCACTTTAAAAGAAAAAGCCGAGTAAATGTGGGTAATCCCAGCTGAATTATTTTGGTCAATTGATATTCTCAAACAAGCATGTTTAATCACAGATGGGGAATGTTAACAAAGACAGGATCGAAGGGGCAATTGAGAGGGAAACTCTCAACCCCAATTTTAACCCCATTTTGGCTCGGGTTTGAGTAGATCAGCAATGAGGTAAATTGGAATTTGCTCCGAAATAGTTTGAAACCCCAGGTTCTATTTTTTTTCAAATGCGCCCTGCCATGTCACAAAGGGAGAGCAGTCGCCTGTCATCGCCAGGTAGGTGATGAGATTAGCTTCTGAAGCAAATTCCCTGGAGTCTCTGTGCCATCTTTGGACAGGCTGGCAATCTTTCTTCCAGGCCTCTGCCACCCTGTGGCAGAGAGTGGCACCAAGTCTTCCCTTCTCTCTGAGAGCAAGGGCTCCTACTCTGGACGTTGCTGTAACTGCACGGCCAATGGAGATTTAATTTCCCATCCTCTCATGCCAGATGAAACGGGCGGTGCACTGACATTAAACAATGCTCCTCACGCCATCGCGAACACCAGAAAACTGCCCACCTGGGCACAGAGATGGCATTGCTTCTTTTGGAATGATGCTAAAAAAATCCTGTCCATGCTCAAATAAACCTCGCCAGAATTAGTGGTTCAGCTCACATGGTAATTAGATAATATATAGAATCCCGACAGTGCAGAAGGAGGCCATTTGGCCCATCGAGTCTGCACCGACTCTCTGAAAGAGCACCCTACCTAGGCCCACACCCTATCCTTGTAACCCCACCTAACCTACACATCCTTGAACACGAGGTGCAGCACGGTAGCATTGTGGATAGCACAATTGCTTCACAGCTCCAGGGCCCCAGGTTCGATTCCCGGCTTGGGTCACTGTCTGTGCGGAGTCTGCACGTTCTCCCCGTGTCTGCGTGAGTTTCCTCCGGGTGCTCCGGTTTCCTCCCACAGTCCAAAGATGTGCAGGTTAGGTGGATTGGCCATAATAAATTACCCTTAGTGTCCAAAATTGCCCTTAGTGTTGGGTGGGGTTACTGGGTTCTGGGGATAGGGTGGCGGCGTTGACCTTGGGTAGGGTGCTCTTTCCAAGAGCCGCTGCAGACTCAATGGGCCGAATGGCCTCCTTCTGCACTGGAAATTCTATGATAATCTAAGGGACAACTTAGAACGGCCAATCCACCTAACCTGCACATCTTTGGACACTAAGGGGCAACTTAGCATGGCCAATCCACCTAACCTGCACATCTTTTGACATTAAGGGACAATTTAGCACGGCCAATCCACCTGACCTGCAAATCTTTGGACACTAAGGGACAATTTACCATGGCCAATCCACCTAACCTGCAAATCTTTGGACACTAAGGGGCAATTTATCGTGGCCAATCCACCTAACCCACACATCTTTGGACTGTGGGAGGAAACCGGAGCACCCGGAGGAAACCCACACACACACGGGGAGAACGTGCAGACTCCGCACAGTCACTCAAGGCCGGAATTGAATCCGGGTCCCTGGTGCTGTGAGGCAGTAGTGCTAACCCCTGTGCCACCCCATAATGGATCGAATGGCCTTATTCAGTACTGTTTGATTCTCTGAAAACGCTGGAACACAGTGAGATGGTACTCGCTGATTCATTTTGAGTCAGGAAGAAGTGGGTATAACGGCTCTCCAATGGGAATGGGATGAACTGGACGTGGAGAGGGGAAAGAGGCAGGGACAAATGGAAGACAGAATTAAGGTTTGAAGTTAATGTTCAGAGGGGAAGGCTGCATGCTGCCCTGGAGGACAGTGACAGACCGCCTCTGAAGCTCAGCTGGAACAGGGCCAAAGGCCAAGAGGGCCAAGTGGTGATGGGAGCGTGTTTGGAAGTGGTGAACCACAGGCGAGGTCGGGGTCACATCTGAGGACAAAACAGAAATGTTTGCCAAAGCGATTGCCCAATCTTCACCACGAGGAGACCGCACAGCTAGCAATGAACACAGGACACAAGTTCAGAGGGAGAGCGTGTTTGTTCATGTCTTAGGCTAAAGGACTACTTTGAGGAGAGAAGGAATTTGCCGCTAGGGTGAGCGAACAGAAAGTGGGAGGAGCCTCCTGTGGAGCGTAGGCCGATGAGCCCCGGTGGCCTGTTTCTGTACTCTGAACTTCTCAGCAGAAGAAAAAGCGTTGTAGCCACCAGTCCGAAAAAGGCCCAAGCAGCCCAGATGCCCCTCTCACTCACGTAAAGGATGACAAATGAAAAGGTGACTTGACACCAGATCAGCCTGCATTTATATAGCGCCCATTAGTGTCATGTGAAACGTCCTTCACAGAGACACAAGGGAATAAAATCGACACCGAGCCTAAGGAAGAGGTGATCAGCATCTTTGTCAAATAGGTTGCTCTAAGAGAGGGTCTTCAGGAGAGAGGGAGGCCGAGGAGATTAGGAAGGGCGAGGAGTTTAGGAAACGAAGTGAATTGTGTGGATCTTACGGTGACTGGAAATTCAGCCGCCATGTTGGAAAAATGCTTCAGTCACGAGGAGAATTTTTCAAAAATCCATTCATGGGATGTGGGTTTCGCTGGCTATGCCCAGTATTTGTTGCCCATCCCTAATTGCCCCTTGCGAAGGTGGTGGTGAGCTGCCTTCTTGAACCACTGCAGTCCGTGTGGTGTAGGTACATCCACAGTGCTGTTTGGGAGTTCCGGGATTTTGACCCAGTGACAGTGAAGGAACGGTCAATCTCTTTCCAAGTCAGGGTGGTGCGTGACTCAGAGGAGAACCTCCAGGCGATGGGTTCCCAGGTATCTGCTGCTCTTGTCCTTCTAGATGGTAGAGGTGGTGGGTTTGGAAGGTGCTGCCTAAGGAGCCTTGGTGAGTTGCTGCAGTGCATCTTGTGGACGGTACACACGGCTGCCACTGTGCGTCGGTGGTGGAGGGAGTGAATGTTTGTGGATGGGATGCCAATCAAGCGGGGCTGCTTTGTCCTGGATGGTGTCGAGCTGTTGTTGGAGATACGATACACTCATCCAGGCAAGAGGGGAGTTTTCCATCACTAATGCTCCTTGAGTCTATACTCAGTCAAATTTTGTCTTGATGTCCGGGGCAGTCACTCTCACCTCACCTCTGGTATTCATCTCTTTTGTCCATGTTTGACCCCAGGCTGTAATGAGGTCAGGAGCTGAGTGACCCTGGCGGAACCCAAACTGAGTGTCAGTCAGCAGGTTATTGCTGTGTAAGTGCTGCTTGACAGCACTGTTGATGACTTGTCCATCAGTTTACTGATGTTCGAGAGTGAACTGATAGGGCGGAAATTGGCCGTGTTGGATTTGTCCTGGTTTTCCTGATCAATTTTCCATATTGCCAGGTAGATGCCAGTGTTGTAGCTGTACTGGAACAGCTTGGCTAGGGGTGCAGCAAGTTCTGGAGCACAAGCCTTCAGTACTGTTGTTGGAATATTGTCAGGGCCCAGAGCCTTTGCAGCATCCACTGCCTTCAGCCATTTCTTGATATCACGTGGAATGAATCAAATTGGCTGCAGACAAGCATCTGTGATACTGGGGACCTCCGGAGGAGACCGAGATGGATCATCCACTCAGCACTTCTGGCTGAAGATTGTTGCGAATGCCTCAGCCTTGTCTTTTGCACAAATGTGCTGGGCTCCTCCATCATACACAATGGGGATATTTGTAGAATTTCCTCCTGTTTAATTGTCCACCATCATTCAGGGCTGAATGTGACAGGAATGCAGAGCTCAGATCTGATCTGATAGTTCTGGAATCGCTTAGCTCTGTCTATAACTTGCTGCTTATGCTGTTTGGCACACAAATAGTCCTGTGTTGTAGCTTCACCAGATTGACACCTCATTTTTTGGTATGCCTGATGTTGCTCCTGGCATGCTCTCCTACACTCTTCATTGAACCAGGGTTGATCCCCTGGCTTTTCGGTTATGGTAGAGTGGGGGATATACTGGGCCATGATTGTGGTTAAGTACAATTTTGCTGCTGCTGATGGCCCACAGCGCCTCATGGATGCTCAGTCTCAAGTTGCTAGATCTGTTTGAAGTCTATCCTGTTTAGCACGGTGGTAATGCCACACAACACGATGGAGGGTATCCTCAATGTGAAGTTGGGACTTTGTCTCCACAAGGACTGTGCGGTGGTCATTTCTTTTTAATTTTTTTTCCCAATTAAGGGGCAATTTAGCATGGCCAATCCACCTACCCTGCACATCTTTTGGGTGTGGGGGCGAAACCCATGGGGAGAATGTGCAAACTCCACACGAACACAAAGATGATTGATGCAGGTAGGGCAGTGGATGTTGTCTATATGGACTTCAGTAAGGCCTTTGACAAGGTCCCTCATGGCAGACTGATACAAAAGGTGAAGTCACACGGGATCAGGGGTGAGCTGGCAAGCTGGATACAGAACTGGCGAGGTCATAGAAGGCAGAGAGTAGCAATGGAAGGATGCTTTTCTGATTGGAGGGCTGTGACTAGTGGTGTTCCGCAGGGATCAGTGCTGGGACCTTTGCTGTTCGTAGTGTATATAAATGATTTGGAGGAAAATGTAACTGGTCTGGTTTGCAGACAACACAAAGGTTGGTGGAATTGCGGATAGCGATGAGGACTGTCCAAGGATACAGCAGGATTTAGATCGTTTGGAGACTTAGGCAGAGAGATGGCAGATGGAGTTTAATCCGGACAAATGTGAGGTAATGCATTTTGGAAGGTTGAATGCAGGTAGGGAATATACAGTGAATGGTAGAACCCTCAAGAGTATTGACAGTCAGAGAGATCTAGGTGTACAGGTCCACAGATCACTGAAAGGGGCAACACAGGTGGAGAAGGTAGTCAAGAAGGCATACGGCATGCTTGCCTTCATTGACTGGGGCATTGAGTATAAAAATTGGCAAGTCATGTTGCAGCTATATACAACCTTAGTTAGGCCACACTTGGAGTATAGTGTTCAATTCTAGTCTCCACACTACCAGAAGGATGTGGAGGCTTTAGAGAGGGTGCAGAAGAGATTTACCAGGATGTTGCCTGGTAGGGAGGGCATTAGCTATGAGGAGCGGTTGAATAAACTCGGTTTGTTCTCACTGGAACGACGGAGGTTGAGGGGCGACTTGATAGAGGGCTGCAAAATTATGAGGGGCATAGACAGAGTGGACAGTCAGAGGCTCTTTCCCAGGATGGAGGGGTCAATTACTAGGGGGCACAGGTTTAAGGTGTGAGGGGCAAGGTTTAGAGGAGATGTACGAGGTAAGTTTTTTACACAGAGGGTAGTGGGTGCCGAAGGGCCTGTTCCTGTGCTGTACTTTTCTTTGTTCTTTGTTCTTTGACAATGACTCGGAGCCGGGATCGAACCCAGGTCCTCGGCGCTGTGAGGCAGCAGTGCTAACCACTGTGCTGCCCTTGAGACTAACTTTTATTTCCAGATGTATGAAATTATTTTGAACTCCACCGGCTGCTGTGGTGAGAGTTTTACTTGTGTCCCCAGAGAATTGGCCTGGGTCTCTGGATTGTTAGATCACTGGTCAGGGGTACCGAGTATTGACAATTAAACATAGGAGCAAGAGATAGATAAAAGATTCCAGGTATTTGTAGAGTGGACTGGAAGCAGCAGAAGCCTGGAATCTCCTGGCATTTCGATGAGTTCCTGCGGAAGGTTTGCAGAGCTGTACTCTGAAACTGCCTGCACGGGATCGCTCGTGATAGTTCGGAACTGGGATCTTCCTGTGCCTTGTGTCTTGGGCCCGAATGGTGGTGCCATTCCCCAGCTGAGCAGCTGGGCAGGCTGCCAGTCCCCTCTGCCTCCACCACTGCACCCTGCCTGATCAGAATATCTTTCGCTGTCTGATGGGCTGGGAGTATGACAGAGAGCAATACATCAAATGCGAGACATGAATAGATTTAATGACTTTGCTAAAAGCGCCAAGGTCATTTCCATAATTATTATCACCTGACATGAACTGAGACTCAGCGGAGTTCTGTGCATCTGGGCTGATTCTCGTTGGGTAAAACATTTCCTGAATCTTCCACTGGCGCCAGCATCAGGTAACTGTCCTTTACCTCATTCTGTCACTCACAGTCTGTCCAATACTCTCCCCAATCGTGCTGCACATCGCTTCCATCAATGTTGTCCCTGAACCCCTAATTCTACATTGGCAAAAAGTTAATATACAGACCGTACCCCGGTGTGAGAGTGATACAGACCGTACCCCGGTGTGAGAGTGATACAGACCGTACCCCGGTGTGAGAGTGATACAGTCCGTACCCCGGTGTGAGAGTGATACAGACCGTACCCCGATGTGAGAGTGATACAGACCGTACCCCGATGTGAGAGTGATACAGACCGTACCCAGGTGTGAGAGTGATACAGACCGTACCCCGGTGTGAGAGTGATATACAGACCGTACCCCGGTGTGAGAGTGATACAGACCGTACCCCGGTGTGAGAGTGATACAGACCGTACCCCTGTGTGAGAGTGATACAGACCGTACCCCGGTGTGAGTGTGATACAGACCGTACCCCGGTGTGAGAGTGATACAGACCGTACCCCGGTGTGAGAGTGATACAGACCGTACCCCGGTGTGAGAGTGATACAGACCGTACCCCGGTGTGAGAGTGATACAGACCGTACCCCGGTGTGAGAGTGATACAGACCGTACCCCGGTGTGAGAGTGATACAGACCTTACCCCGGTGTGAGAGTGATACAGACCGTACCCCGGTGTGAGAGTGATACAGACCGTACCCCGGTGTGAGAGTGATACAGACCGTACCCCGGTGTGAGAGTGATACAGACCGTACCCCGGTGTGAGAGTGATACAGACCGTACCCCTGTGTGAGAGTGATACAGACCTTACCCCGGTGTGAGAGTGATACAGACCGTACCCCGGTGTGAGAGTGATACAGACCGTACCCCGGTGTGAGAGTGATACAGACCGTACCCCGGTGTGAGAGTGATACAGACCGTACCCCGGTGTGAGAGTGATACAGTCCGTACCCCGGTGTGAGAGTGATACAGACCGTACCCCGGTGTGAGAGTGATACAGACCGTACCCCGGTGTGAGAGTGATACAGACCGTACCCCGGTGTGAGAGTGATACAGACCGTACCCCGGTGTGAGAGTGATACAGACCGTACCCCGGTGTGAGAGTGATACAGACCGTACCCCGGTGTGAGAGTGATACAGACCGTACCCCGGTGTGAGAGTGATACAGACCGTACCCCGGTGTGAGAGTGATACAGACCGTACCCCGGTGGGAGAGTGATACAGACCGTACCCCGGTGTGAGAGTGATACAGACCGTACCCCGGTGTGAGAGTGATACAGACCGTACCCCGGTGTGAGAGTGATACAGACCGTACCCCGGTGTGAGAGTGATACAGACCGTACCCCGGTGTGAGAGTGATACAGACCGTACCCCGGTGTGAGAGTGATACAGACCGTACCCCGGTGTGAGAGTGATACAGACCGTACCCCGGTGTGAGAGTGATACAGACCGTACCCCGGTGTGAGAGTGATACAGACCGTACCCCGGTGTGAGAGTGATACAGACCGTACCCCGGTGTGAGTGTGATACAGACCGTACCCCGGTGTGAGAGTGATACAGACCGTACCCCGGTGTGAGAGTGATACAGACCGTACCCCGGTGTGAGAGTGATACAGACCGTACCCCGGTGTGAGAGTGATACAGACCGTACCCCGGTGTGAGAGTGATACAGACCGTACCCCAGTGTGAGAGTGATACAGACCGTACCCCGGTGTGAGAGTGATATACAGACCGTACCCCGGTGTGAGAGTGATACAGACCGTACCCCGGTGTGAGAGTGATACAGACCGTACCCCTGTGTGAGAGTGATACAGACCGTACCCCGGTGTGAGAGTGATACAGACCGTACCCCGGTGTGAGAGTGATACAGACCGTACCCCGGTGTGAGAGTGATACAGACCGTACCCCGGTGTGAGAGTGATACAGTCCGTACCCCGGTGTGAGAGTGATACAGACCGTACCCCGGTGTGAGAGTGATACAGACCGTACCCCGGTGTGAGAGTGATACAGACCGTACCCCGGTGTGAGAGTGATACAGACCGTACCCCGGTGTGAGAGTGATACAGACCGTACCCCGGTGTGAGAGTGATACAGACCGTACCCCGGTGTGAGAGTGATACAGACCGTACCCCGGTGTGAGAGTGATACAGACCGTACCCCGGTGTGAGAGTGATACAGACCGTACCCCGGTGTGAGAGTGATACAGACCGTACCCCGGTGTGAGAGTGATACAGACCGTACCCCGGTGTGAGAGTGATACAGACCGTACCCCGGTGTGAGAGTGATACAGACCGTACCCCGGTGTGAGAGTGATACAGACCGTACCCCGGTGTGAGAGTGATACAGACCGTACCCCGGTGTGAGAGTGATACAGACCGTACCCCGGTGTGAGAGTGATACAGACCGTACCCCGGTGTGAGAGTGATACAGACCGTACCCCGGTGTGAGAGTGATACAGACCGTACCCCGGTGTGAGAGTGATACAGACCGTACCCCGGTGTGAGAGTGATACAGACCGTACCCCGGTGTGAGAGTGATACAGACCGTACCCCGGTGTGAGAGTGATACAGACCGTACCCCGGTGTGAGAGTGATACAGACCGTACCCCGGTGTGAGAGTGATACAGACCGTACCCCGGTGTGAGAGTGATACAGACCGTACCCCGGTGTGAGAGTGATACAGACCGTACCCCGGTGTGAGAGTGATACAGACCGTACCCCGGTGTGAGAGTGATACAGACCGTACCCCGGTGTGAGAGTGATACAGACCGTACCCCGGTGTGAGAGTGATACAGACCGTACCCCGGTGGGAGAGTGATACAGACCGTACCCCGGTGTGAGTGTGATACAGACCGTACCCCGGTGTGAGAGTGATACAGACCGTACCCCGGTGTGAGAGTGATACAGACCGTACCCCGGTGGGAGAGTGATACAGACCGTACCCCGGTGTGAGAGTGATACAGACCGTACCCCGGTGTGAGAGTGATACAGACCGTACCCCGGTGTGAGAGTGATACAGACCGTACCCCGGTGTGAGAGTGATACAGACCGTACCCCGGTGTGAGAGTGATACAGACCGTACCCCGGTGTGAGAGTGATACAGACCGTACCCCGGTGTGAGAGTGATACAGACCGTACCCCGGTGTGAGAGTGATACAGACCGTACCCCGGTGTGAGAGTGATACAGACCGTACCCCGGTGTGAGAGTGATACAGTCCGTACCCCGGTGTGAGAGTGATACAGACCGTACCCCGGTGTCAGGGTGATACAGACCGTACCCCGGTGTGAGAGTGATACAGACCGTACCCCGGTGTGAGAGTGATACAGACCGTACCCCGGTGTGAGAGTGATATACAGACCCTACCCCGGTGTGAGAGTTGTACAGCAATTGTTCTTTACCCCCACCCTCATATTTCTCTGACTAAGAAATCAAAATATTTCGGTAAAATTAAATCTGCTGATCTCACGCCTTTTTTTTCAGTCATGCACATGAACTTCCTCCTGGGTGTCACAACAGTGTGCTGGAGATTGACTTTGAGTTCCCAGGGACAAGGCATTCCTGAAGGAGTTGGCAACCCCAGCAGGAAGCTGGCACTGTGAATCATTGTCTAACAAAGTGTGACAAGTACAGAAAGAGACCATTCAAAAACTCTGTGCCGGTGTTTCACCTCGACACTAGCTTCTACAAATCCCCTCATCATCTCCCAGCATCAACATAACCTTCTGTTCCTCTTTTCCACGTGTGTTTATCCAGCTTCCCGCTTACATATATCAACATTGCTCACCTCAACCTCTCCCTGTGGTAACGGTTCCGCATTCTCGCCACTCCCCGCGGATAAAGACGTTTCTCCTCAATTGCCCATTGGATTATGAGTGACCTTGTGTTATTGATGATTTGAGGGACATTTGTTCGCACAGGGATAGGCGGATTTTGCCCAGGCGTGAATGAGCCAAGGAGCAGATTGGACGGAGTGTGTAGGCATCCTCTGCTGTGGGAGAACAGCATAGATGTGGCACAGTGTGCCAACTGGCAGAAAACAGTGCCCATCACCACAACAGGCGTATACATTTAACGTAGACCCTGAACAGGAAGAAACGTCCCACGATGCTTTGCAGCGAGGCCAGGCGCTATGGTGTCAGGGTAGGGGGGGGGGGGGGGGGGGTGTGGCAGGATGTGGATTAGCGTTACTGAACACTGCAGGCAGAATGAGTGGGTCTTGAGAAGCGTTTTGTGAAGGAGAAGAAGAGTATGTGGAGCCAGAGAAGGAATTCCAATGAATGGGACCCAAGGCTTTGCTGCCACTGATTGTGAGAGTGGGGCCTAGTCAAAGGCCTCAGGCTTTCCAGTGTTGAGTGATGTACATGGTTCTGAAGTTTGCGGCCACATCTGTATACACTTGTATAGCGCCCAAGACATCCCAAAGCGCTGAATTGCACCTCCCAGCCAGGAAATTGTGTTTGGAAGTGTTTTCCCACTGCCGCCCGGCAAGCAGACGATTTCCGCACTGCAGTCTCCCGCAAGTGGCAAGAAGTGACCAGATAATCACATCACAGCACGGAATCAGGCCATTCAGCCCACCAGCTTCATGCCAGCGTTTATGCTCCTCACGGATTTCCTCTTCATCGCATCCCCAACAACATCACCTTCCACTCCCTTTTCCCTCACGTGTTTATGTTGGGCGCGATCTACCGGCCGCTTTGCACCCGAACGGCAGCGTGGTGCGGCTGGTAGGTGCCGGGGGTTCCCTCTTTCGGGATCTCCCCAGCTGGCCTCGCCTCCCGAGATCGAACGCAATCCCGCGAGACGTCGCGCTCTGAATCCCGCCCATTGTGGGTGGGATCAGTATTTTGCAAATTTGCATATTATAGTGAGACAGCTAGTAATAATAATCTTTATATTGTCACAAGTAGGCTTACATTAACACTGCAATGAAGTTACTGTGAAAATCCCCTAGTCGCCACATTCCGGCGCCTGTTCGGGTCACAGAGGGAGAATTCAGAATGTCCAATTCACCTAACAGCACGTCTTTCGGGACTTGTGGGAGGAAACCGGAGCACCCGGAGGAAACCCACGCAGACACGGGGAGAACGTGCAGGCTCCACACGGACAGTGACCCAAGCGGGGAATCGAACCTGGGACCCTGGAGCTGTGAAGCAACAGTGCTAACCACTGTGCTACCGTGCATCTCTCCCCTTCGCCTTGGATACCTCAGGTGAGTGGAATTAAGTGCTCCCAGGGTATCAGGTGCTTGCTGGCTGTGCAGGGTGGCACCCTGGCACTGTTGGTGCCCCACCTGTGTGACAGCCTGGCGCTGTCAAGGTGCCCAACTGGCGCTGGCAGGGGCACTGCTCAGCTGGCAGTGCCATGGTGGCACTTTTTCCACGACGGGGATTCTGCCATGAGATGCCTTGTATGAGTGCGGAGTCCCGGGGGCCCCCTTTATAAGTGCGTTGGGGCTTTGGGGCGTCCCACAGGAGGGGTTCTGGCGGGCGGAGCTCCACATGGCAGGAAACGGGACAAAGTGTGGCGTCGGCGGGGTATTACCCGCTGAGGCCCCGAATTGAACCAGAGTCCCGGTAGGCAGCGTGGTGCTGCGTGCTCCAGGAAACCTCTGGCTAAACGTGCTCGGTACAGGCAGCAGGTCAGTGAAAACAATCACGTTTCCCACACTGCGCATTCTTAACAGGGGACACTTTGAGAAACACTGACGCGCGTAGCTGAACATACCGAGGTGAATTCTCCGCCGGCAGTGCACCGCGGGTATCCTGCTGGTGAGGGATGCCTACAATGGGAAATCCCAATGGCCAGCGGCGGGAACGGAGAATCCCGTTGCCAGCGATGGCGTACCGCCGAGACGCCCATGGCTGGGCAGGCGGAGAATTCATCCCACTAATCCATAGGCTGCACCAAAGCCTTGAGGCATCATTTTGAAGCCCTATCGAGAAAAGGCTTTCAATTCTTGGAATGGCCTGGAACAGCAGAAAGCTATTAAACACAAACGCTGAAGGAATGTAAGCATTTCACATCCCTCTGCAGGCCAATTCATTAAATTCAAGTCATAACCGTTCACACATTTACCTCAGCAAATTGCCACCGTTTAACTGTGTTGGCAGGAGTGATGGTGAGCTGCCTTCTTGGACCGCTGCAGTCCATGAGGTGTAGGTACACCCACAGTGCTGTTAGGGAGCATAGAGCATAGAACATAGAGCATAGAACAGTACAGCACAGAACAGGCCCTTCAGCCCTCGATGTTGTGCCGAACAATGATCACCCTACTCAAACCCACATACCCAACAATCCCCCCCATTAACCTTACACTACGGGCAATTTAGCATGGCCAATCCACCTAACCCGCACATCTTTGGACTGTGGGAGGAAACCGGAGCACCCGGAGGAAACCCACGCACACACAGGGAGGACGTGCAGACTCCACACAGACAGTGACCCAGCCGGGAATCGAACCTGGGACCCTGGAGCTGTGAAGCTTGATGCTAACCACCATGCTACCGTGAGGCCCATAAGCGAGTTCCAGGATTTTGACCCAGTGACAGTGAAGGAACGGCCGATATATTTCCAAGTCAGGATGGTGAGTGACTTGGAGGGGAACCTCCAGGTGGTGGGGTTCCCATGTGTCTGCTGCCCTTGTCCTTTTGAGGTGTTAGTGGCCAGAGGTTTGAAAGGTGAATCTTGTACACACGGCTGCCACTGTGCGTCGCTGGTGGAGGGAGTGAATGTTTGTGGATGGGGTGCCAATCAAGCGGGGCTGCTTTGTCCTGGATGGTGTTGAGCTTCTTGAGTGTTGTTGGAGCTGCACTCATCCAGGCAAGTGGAGGGTATTCCATCACACTCCTGACTTGTGCCTTGTAGATGGTGGACAGGCTTTGGGGAGTCAGGAGGTGAGTTACTCTCCGCAGGATTCCCAGCCTCTGACCTGCTCTGGTAGCCACAGTATTTATATGGCTGGTCCAGATCAGTTTCTAGTCAATGGTAACCCCCAGGATGTTGATAGCGGGGATTCAGCGATGGTAATGCCATTGAATGTCAAGGGGCGATGGTTAGATCCTCTCTGGTAGGAGATGGTCATTGCCTGGCACTTCTGTGGCATGAATGTTACTTGCCACTTGTTAGCCCAGGCCTGGATATTGTCTTGTTACATTTGGACATGGACTGCTTCATTATGGGAGGAGTAGTGAATGAATCATAGAATTCCTACAGTGCAGAAGGAGGCCTTTCGGTCCATCAAGTCTGCACCGACCCACCATAACAGCACCCAACCTGGCCCAAGCCCCACCCTATCCCCATAACCCAGTAACCCCGCCCAACACTAAGGGCAATTTTGGACACTAAGGGCAATTTAGCCTGGCCAATCCACCTAACCTGCACATCTTTGGACTGTGGGAGGAAACCGGAGCACCCGGAGGAAACCCACGCACACACGGGGAGGATGTGCAAACTCCACACAGACAGTGACCCAGATTCAAACCCGGGTCCCTGGTGCTGTGAAGCAACGGGGCTAACCACTGTGCCACCGTGCTGCCCCAGTGCGGTGCTAAACATGGTGCAGTCATCAGCAAACATCCACACATCGACCTTATGATGGAAGGAAGGTCATTGATGAAGCAGCTGAAGATGGTTGGGCCGAGGACACTACCCTGAGGAACCCCTGCAGTGACGTCCTGGAGCTGAGATGATTGACCTCCAACCACCACAACCACCTTCCTTTGTGCCGGGTATGACTCCAACCAGCGGAGAGTTTTCCCCGATTCCTATTGAGTCCAGTTTTGCCAGGGCTCCTTGATACTCGGTCAAGTGCACCTTGATCTCTTCACCTCTCCCCTTCAGTTCAATTTGTTGTTCTGCGTCACGAGTGGGCACGCAAACAGGCTTGAAATTATACCAGAACCACAGTTCCCGAGTGACATTCGCCCATGTTACTTCACATTTCCCCATCGAATAACACGGCATGGTAGCACAGTGGTTGGCACTGTTGCTTCACAGCTCCAGGGTCTCAGGTTTGATTCCCCACTGGGTCACTGTCTGTGCGGAGTCTGCACGTTCTCCCCGTGTCTGCGTGGGTTTCCGCCGGGTGCTCCGGTTTCCTCCCACAGTCCAAAGATGTGCAGGTTAGGTGGATTGGCCATGCTGAACTGCCCCTTAGTGTCCAAAAAGGTTGGGTGGGGTTACTGGGTTACGGGGATAGGGTGGACGTGTGGGCTTGGGTAGGGTGCTCTTTCCAAGGGCCAGTATAGACTCGATGGGCCAAATGGCCTCTTTTTGCACTGTAAATTCTATGTCGATGAACATCACCAGGGGCTGGTTTAGCTCACTGGGCTAAATCACTGGCTTTTAAAGCAGACCAAGGCAGGCCAACAGCACGGTTTGATTCCCGTACCAGCCTCCCCGAACAGGCGCCGGAATGTGGCGACTAGGGGCTTTTCACAGTAACTTAATTGAAGCCTACTCGTGACAATAAGCGATTATTATTTCAATTTTCATTTCATCATTTTACCAGATAGGTAGGGAGAGTAAAGACCTTTCCTCCTGTTCATTCTCACTGCTCCTGAATAAGAGCCCCCCTCCTTTGCTCGATAGCGTCTAATTACTCCTTCAATCGGTCTGGATATCTTTGATTAAGTTATGTACTTTATCAGCTGTGAGGCATTATAGTTTATAGCATCATCGGCATTATACCGGGGTGGGAATGGGGTGAGGAACGTTTTCACACAGTGAGTGGGGATGACCTGGAACTCGCTGCCTACGAGGGGGTGGGGTGGAAGCAGAGACGAATGATTTTAAAAGGATATTGGACGGGTGTTCGAGGGAAATAAGTACAGTGCCAACAGGGATAGAGTGGAGCAATGGGACTGAGGGATTGGTCTAGAGTGCCGACAGAGACTCGATGGACTGAATGGCCAGAGACTCGATGGACTGAATGGCCAGAGACTCGATGGACTGAATGGCCAGAGACTCGATGGACTGAATGGCCTCCTTGGTGCCATTCTGACTAATTGTCTTGAACATGTTTTTTTTCTTTGTTGCTGACAATAGGATTGCCAAGCGTAGCTCAGTTTGTAGAAAATGGAAAATAGGGACAGGGGGAGGCCATTTGAGCCTGCTCCACTGTTGAATATGATTATGGCTGATCCTTTATCTCAACACCGTACTCCCACGCTCTCACCATACCCCTTGACACCTTTAGAGTCTAGAAATCTATCGATTTCCTCTTTTAATATATTGAGTGACTTGTCTTCCACAGCTTCTGTGGTAGAGAATTCCTCAGGTTCACCACCCTCTGAGTGAAGATATTTCTCTTCATCCCCGCCCTAAATGGCCCACCCTGTATCCTGAGACTGTTTCCTCTTGTTCTAGACACCCCCCAGCCAGAGGAACAACATCCCTGTGTCCCGTCTCTCCTGCCCTGTCAGAATCTTATACATTTCAATTAGATCCCCTCTCATTCCTCTAAATTCCAGTGAAGACAGGCCCAGTCGACCCAATCTCGCCTCGTACAGCAATCCTGCCATCCCAGGAATCAGTCTGGTGAACCTTCGCTGCACTCCCTCTGTAGCAAGAGCATCCTTCCTCCGATAAGTAGACCAAAATTGTGCACGGTACTCTTGGTGTGGTCTCACCAATGGGGGCTGCGGAGGGGGGGGGGGGGGGGGGGGGGGGGGGGGGTTTGACCAGGTGGTTCATGTCTGCCAGTGAGTTGTTTACCTGTTCTCTGGAATGGGGCTTTGATTGCCAACTGATTCCGGTTTGTCGGCTGCGCTCTGTGCTTTGCACATCATGTCCCAGGAGTGAGTTTAGTCGTTACCCTCTCGACGTTGGTGAGAATGTCACCTGCACCATTTCCAGCCCCCTTGACGTGTGCCAAACTCAGCTGGAATGGTCGGAGGGGGTGGGGGGGGGGGGGGGGGAGAATGGGTAAGGGGAGGGGGGGCGGGGTGGTGCAGGGAGTCCATTGGTTGGTCTTGTTTCTTTTTGGGGGGGGGGGGCATTGGGTAGGCCTGCTGTGGGAAAAGCCATAATCTCCGAATATCCCCTCCCAAGCAGAGATACATACCTCCCCGTGTCTTTCATCATTCCTGCGATAATATCGCGATTTAGCTGTGGTAGAGGAAGGCCCACCATCGCCAACATCTCAGGACTTCTTGGGATGGACAATGAAGGGGCTTTTCCTGTGGTGGCTACAGCCTCCACCGGAACATTCTTTTTTAAAAACAGGTCATGGTAGCACAGTGGGTAACACTGTTGCCTCACAGCTCCAGGGACCCCGGTTCGATTCCCGGCTTGGGTCACTGTCTGTGTGGAGTCTGCACGTTCTCCTCGTGTCTGCGTGGGTTTCCTCCGGGTGCTCCGGTTTCCTCCCACAAGTCCCGGAAGACGTGCTGTTAGGTGAATTGGACATTCTGAATTCTCCCTCTGTGACCCGAACAGGCGCCGGAATGTGGCGACTAGGGGATTTTCACAGTAACTGCATTGCAGTGTTAATGTCAGCCAACTTGTGACACTAATAAAGATTATTATTATTAGCATTTTAGGACTGAGGGGGGGATCCTAATCCATGTGAAATAAATTAGAGGATGGTTGTGGGGGGGCGGGGACATCTCAGTGGTTGCACCTCCCTCAGGAACGCCACATTGCTGAGGCCCCGGGAAGCAAATAGTTAAGAATACGAGATGCTGCGATACAGCTTGATCCATATGACGAGAGTCCCACAGTTTTCTCACGCAGTGCTGGTGCCTTGGAATAATTAATTCAAGCTACATCAGGCAAGACAAAAGGAAAAAGGCATGCATTTACAAAGTGCCTTATCAAATCTCTCCAACATCAGAAAGCACTTCACAGGCAACGAGCTGCTTTGAAAAGCCCACACGGCTGGAACATTGGGAAATGCAGCGGCCATTTTGAGATCCTTCAAACAGCAATGACCAGTTATTCTGGGGCCGTTTTTCTGATTGTGAGTGGTGGGTGGGGGGGGGGGGGGGGGGGGGGCGTCTCGTTTGTCTGGGAATGAATGTTGGCCAAGACCTCCAGGGCATCCCCTGAGCATCCTCCACATGGGGTCTTGAATGCCATCTGAATAAAAAAAAAGTAGCAGTTAAACTCGACATCCAAAAAAAGGCATCTCCAGTCAGAAGGCTCCCTCAGCGCGAACACTGGGAGAGTTTGGCTTGAATTACGTGCTGAAATATTTAGAGCGGGTCTCAAACCCAAGAAATGAGAAACAGAGCTCTTTGTCACCAAAAGAAATGTTGGTGGGGGGGGGGGGGGGGGGGGGGGGGGGGGGGGAGTGCACAATCAAAAAATCTTCCAGCATGAAACGTGTAGTTCATTGAGAATGCACAAGGGCCATGCAGAACAGCTGCCCATAGTCTCGTTTAGACTGTGTGCCAGCCATGCCTCAGTTGGTAGCACCCTCACTTCTCAGTCACTAGATTCTGGGTTCAATGCCCACGCCAAGGGCATGATTTTCTGCTCTCATTTTACAAGCACTTTTATTTGATTTCCGTTCAGCGAATCGACCCTTCCGGAGCTTTCTGTCCCCGAAGTTTGCATTTTTCTGCATCATCTGACCACCAATTCCCGAGTGTTTTCAAACCCTCCTCCAGCTTGTCCGGCCCAGTTCTGGAGCATCCACCACCTTCATTAGCTGTATATCCATTGTGCTCCAGATCCTTTTGGGAAGGTATCAGGGTCGGGATTCTGTGGTCCTGAGGCTAAGTGTTGACGCTGTCGGAAACGCCGTTGTGTTTCCCGACGGCGTCAACACGGCCTCAGAATCAGCAATTCTGGTCCCTACAGGGGGCCAGCACGGCACTGGAGCAGTTCACGCCGCTCCACCTGCTGATCCTGGCGTCAACTGGGCGCAGGGGGATAAGCACATGCGCAGTTGCACCGGCGCCAATGTGCGCATGCGCAGTGGCCTCCTTCAACACGCCGGCCCCGACGCAACATGGCGCAGGGCTGCAGGGGCCGGTGCAGAACAAAGGAGGCCCCCAGCCAGAGAGGCCGGCCCGCTAATCGGTGGGCCCCGATCGCGGGCCAGGCCACATCGGAGCAACCCTCCTCCAGGCCGCCCCCCGACCCTTCCACGTCACGTTCCCGCCGGCTGAGAGCAGGTGTGGACGGTGCCGGCGGGAATCGGCGAGCTGGCCGCGTAGAGTGGCCCCCGATTGGCGCCAGCGCCAATGGCGGAGAATCGCGGGGCAGCATGTTGCGATTCACGCCGGTCACGGAGATTCTCCGGCCCGGCCCTGGGCTGAGAGAATCCCGCCCAGACATCCCAAAACAGACCCTGGTCGCACTCCACTCTGACCGTTCCCCCAAGGTTAACGGAAATCCATGGACCAGCACCCCTCTCACCTCTATCAGTCAACCAGTTACGTACCGATTGTAAAATATTTCCACCGATGCCCGCTCCTTTTTTATTTTCAGTGCCAACCTCTTGAAAGAATTTGTGTCAAAGGCTGTATTGCAACCCAAGTACACCACGTCCACTGCCATATCCCTATCCAGCTCCTTTGTCACATCCTCAAAGAAAAGGGCAGAAATATCAAATGCTTCTGGTTTAGGGCAGCACAGTGGCCCAGTGATTAGCACTGCTGCCTCACGGCGCTGAGGTCCCAGGTTCGATCCCGGCTCTGGGTCACTGTCCGTGTGGAGTTTGCACATTCTCCCCGTGTTTGCGTGGGTTTCACCCCCACAACCCAAAGATGTGGTAGGTGGATTGGCCATGCTAAATTGCCCCTTAATTGGAATTTAAAAAAAAATTAAATGTCAAGACCGCCTCTTCATGACTCCATCTTGTCTATCTTTTTTTCTGATTCTATTTCTATCCAAACGCTCCATGGTTTTATCTTTAATAAGCGTTTCCGTAACCTGATCCACCATGGATGTCGAGATGCACTGGTCTGTAGTTTCCTGGGTTATATGTGTTACCATTTTAAAAACTAGGAGGAATATCTGCCTTTCCTCAGGCATCTCTCCGGTGTCCAGGAACTTCTGGAAGATTTGGATCAGAGTTAGAGGATAAGACGTGGGAGCAGAAGTGGGCCATTCAGCCCATTGAGTCTGCACCGCCAGACAATGAGACCATGACCGATCTGATGTGATGATCCTCAAACTCCACTTTCCCACCTTAACCCTCGATTCCGTGACTGATTAAAAATCTGTCTCTCGGCCTTGAACGCACTTAACGACCCAGCCTCTACAGCTCTCTGCGGTAAAGAATTCCACTCAGTAAGTCTGGCAGCATCTGTGGAGAGAGACACATCACGTTTCAGATTGATGACCTCTCAGCGGAACTGGACAAATTTCAAGACGCAACAGGTTTCACACAACTAAGGAGGCAGGAATAGGAAAAAAACCAAGATGGAGGAAGGTAGAAACCAAAATGGAAGGTCTGCGATGGGGTGGACGGCAGGAGAGATGAAATGGGGAAAGGGTGATGCTGCCAACCAAATAGCGATGGTGGTGGGATAGGAAACAATGGGTGGGCATAGAGGAGGTGGGCATAGAGGAGGACAGCAGCAGAACTATAGCCACCGTCTGCTGTCCTAGAAAATAGGCGCATCGATAAATGGGATGCTGTCCTTTGAGCATGCATTGAGTTTCAATGGAACAGATTCAGAGTAAGAGGTCACCATGACATGACACGTGACCTGAGGCAGTTAAAATAAGGGACTGTGCCCACGATACCCACACAGCCAATTATTGAGCCAGTGGCAGATTCTTTTCAGGGCAGTGTCCACTCAGCTTCCCCGGTGCTCCAAATATTGATAATTGAAGCTTCTCAACACCTCGACCTCCCAGCATGCCTGGCAGCTGATCTACTCATCCCAATCTCAGCCAAGCGAGTGGCATCGCTGTGAACAGGGCCAACCGGTAACGATGGTAGGGGCCCTCACGGGTAGAGGCTGGTGCAACGGTGAATTGGCATCGGATGGCAATCTTGGAATGGCATTGCCATGGCAATAGATCCCCAGTGGCAGTTACAGAAATAAAAAGACTCTTTGATAATGTTATAAGTGAACCCTTCAGACGTGATCCCAAGTTGAGTGTTATGGTCAACTGAGTGTTATGGTCCCAGTTGGTGTTATAACTGGACGGGAAGATTTGAGAATGGAACCCTGGCCCAAAAGACAGTAACATTTACTTTTTAAAATAAAACATGGAAGGACAGAGTAGGGCTAGTTAGTTTTGACAACAATAAAAAAACATTTATTAAAGATGGAAAGTTGGAGACTTCTGGTGTCGGCCATGGAGTGAGTGGTTGCTTATTTGGTAGCTCCCGCTCGTGGTGGACTTTTGGGACCCTTTTCCCCAATTTACGGTGCATTTGATTGACAAAACTGGAGACTGGTGAAGTAGAGGAGAAGGGAGTGTGTGGATTTGTGGACAAGAAATGGTCTGAAAAGGAGAATACGTTGGTCGAAGAGGGGAATGGAGTCTGCAGCACAGGAGAATATGACAGAGGGTCAGGGACTGGAACTGCCAGCCCAGTGATCAACGATCAGCTGTCATGATATGCAGCCATGCACATAATGAGATACAGACAGGCAGCCAATGAACACAGAGAACAGGACATAACCAATCAGCAGGCAGAACACTTGGGGGTGGTTTCCCACTATAAAAGGCACGAGGCAATCACACTCCGCCTCGCTCCACTGGAGACATCTACAGAGTGAGTCGGGGTGTATATATCACATAACACCTCCAGCACGTGGCTAAGAGCTAGTCTGGTTCAGTCAGACAGAGTCATCACACTTAGGTTAGTGGAGAGTCGACCTCACAGAGAACTGAGCTAACTGTGTGACAGGTTCAATAAATCAGATTGAACTAACTTCAAGGTCTGGAGTATCTTTCAGTTAAAGCTGCATCCAGTTGCAGCCCGTGTTATCTCAGTGTGCTTAACACGACATGGTACCAGAAGACTGCTATCCCTCGGTGGCTTACCACAATCTGTTCCGTGACGACCAGCAAATGTATCCCGGCACCCTGGAGAAGATTCAGGCTCCTCAACAGCTGTGGACCTCCGGCAATCTCGGTGCCAACTGGCGGTCATTCAAGCAAAGGTTTGTGCTGTACATCGAAGCCTCAGACCTCGAGGGTACGTCTGATACAAGAAAGATCGCGCTTCCCTCTCAACTGCGGGGGATCAAGCCATCCAACTCTTCAACTCGTTTAACTTCACCGAAGGCCAGGACAACACAAAGTTTCAGACCATCCTGGACAAGTTTGATAATCATTGTGAAGTGGACACCAATGAAAGCTTCGAGGGCTATATATTCAAACAACGTCTTCAAGGTAAAGATGAATCTCTCAACTCCTTCTTAACTAACCTCTGTCTGCTAGCGCTGTCCTGCAACTTTGGTGATATTGCTGACGCCATGATCAGAGACCAAATCGTGTTTGGAGATCACTCTGATCCTCTGAGAGAGCAGCTTTTAAAAATCAAGCATGTGACCGTGCCAGTCGCGATTGAAACATGTACAATGCGTGAGCACGCCAAAAATCGGTATTCCCAATACAAATCGGCTGAAACTGAGAAACTTGCCTCCCACGAGGCAGAGTGTGCAGGCCATCGCCCGGATGCAGCGCCTCAGCCTTGATGGAAGCGGCCATTTTGCGCGCCCTTCCCGGAGCCCCACGCATGCGCGATGCGAATGGGTTAATGAAGCGGCCGATCACCACACTGCGCAGATGCGAACGTCTGCCAACCGCACTGCGCATGTGCGACGACGCACGGAGCGTAACGACGTCATGACGTGCCCGAAGTGCGGCACCGCCCACTTAAAGAAACATTGCCCTGCAAGAGGCAGGCGATGTTTAAACTGCGGGAAGCCTGGACACTATGCAGCCTTGTGCAGGTCTGCACCACCAGTCAAGGGCCAGCGCTCCCAATTCCGACGCAGGCGCGTTCGGAATGTGCAGCACGGATTACAGGATTCTGATCCAGAGGACGATTGCCTGGAGTCCCCCTACCGTGTGGGCATCACTACCACACGTGAACATGCCTCACCGACATCACCACGGAGCCTGCCCATCCCCACTGTGGATTCTGCGGACGAATGGCGTGCAGTGATGCAAGTAAATCAATGCTCCATCCAGTTCATGCTGGACACAGGTGCTTCTGCCAATCTCCTTTCACAGGCAGATTGCATCCGCATCAAGCAGCCACCCAAGCTCCTTCCAGCAGCCTGCCAGCTCCTGGACTAGAACGGCAATGCCATCCCAGCACCGGGATCCTGCCATCTGCTCGTCTCCAACAGGAGCATTCACGCAAGGCTACGGTTTGAAATCGTCAAGCCAGACAAGGCCTCCCTGCTCGGCGCACAGCCATGCAAGCAGCTAAACCGTGTGCCGCGGGTAACACAATAACCTCCCCCACTGTGGATCTTCAAGCCGGCATTGATGACATCCTCGCTCAGTATCCGGATGTGTTTGACGGAATGGGCACTCTGCCATATTGGTACAAGATCCTGCTGCGGCCTGATGCCCGCCTTGGTCCACGCACCACCCCAGATCTTCAGGACCAGGGCATCATTTCCAAAGTTACAGAACCGACTGACTGGGTCAGCTCGATGGTATGTGTAAAATAGCCTTCGGGGGAGCTGCGCATCTGCATTGATCCCAAGGATCTCAACCAGAATATAATGCAGGAACACTACCCCATCCCGAAGCGGGAGGAACTCACAAGCGAGATGCCGCACGCCCGGTTTTTCGCAAAGTTAGATGCGTCCCATGGGTTCTGGCAAATCCAGCTGGATGAGCTCAGCAAAGAAAGGAATACCCGGATCCAATTAAGGCCGGGATTGACCGCGTGGAGCAAAGATTAGAAGCCCAGGGCCAGGCGATCCAGAAAGTGGAAGAGGTTGCCGAGCACGATGAGCAGCTTGTCGCGATGGCGGCGGAGATGGGGGTGATGAGGGACCACCAGAAGAGGCTGCAAGAGAAGGTGGAGGATTTGGAGAACAGATCGCACAGGCAGAACCTGAGGATCGTTGGCCATCCGGAGGGCAGCGAGGGATCGGACGCAGGGGCATATGTGGCACGTATATTCGAGAAGCTGCTGGGGGAAGGTGCGTTTGCTCGACCCTTGGAGGTGGAAAGGGCACACAGAGCCCTTATGAGGCGATGGTGGTACGAATGCACCGGTTCCTGTACAAGGAAAAGATGAAAAGTTAGATTGTTATACAATACTCCTTTACTCCCCGCCACCCATAACTTAACAAATACACACAGGTTTTAAGGTTAACACGGGTTATAAAGTACATCTTAAACTACAATGGTCCCATTAACACAAAGTCTCTTTTAAGCACACAGATTGGCTGTGGTCAAATACACCCACTCTGCTACGAACCCAAGTTAGTGCCTCACGTGGTTTTCTCCTCAGAATTATAGACTATCATAGGATGAATATCATAGAAGCCCTACAGTGCAAGGGAGGCCATTCAGCCCATTGAGTCTGCACCGACCATCAGATAGAGCACCCTACCTATTCCCATGTCCCCACCCTAACCTCGTAACCCCACTAAACCTGGACAAAGGGGCAATTTAGTGTGGCCAATACACCTCACCTGCATATCTTTGGACTGTGGGAAGAAACCGGAGCACCCAAAGGAAACCCACGCAGACACGGGGAGAACGTGCAAACTCCGCACAGACAGTCATCTGAGATCGGAATTGAACCCAGGTCACTGGTGCTGTGAGGCAGTGCTAACCAGATGATTTTCACATGAGAATTTCCAAACTCCGCTACCAAAACACACTTCAAAATCTTATCTCCAAAGAATAATGCTTTCCCTTGGAGGTTTGCATTCCAAAATCCAGCCCAGGTTTTACAAATGACTCTTTTAAACAGAGCTTCCACTTCACCTTAACTGTAAATCCAGTCCAGGATTTCACACCAACACCTTTAGGATTTCCTTGTTTTGACGGCTGTACAAACTGTTCACAATTGCTTTAACTCACAATTCCTAGACAGTATTAAAGTGACACCAAACATTTAATCTGCCTCTGAAGTCTGCTGTCCCACTTTAAATCTAGTTACTGCAATTGCCTCTTTAACTCTGAACACTTTGTTTACTCTTTCTTGAATTCTTCTGAACAACACCTTGGTCTCTGTTCTCTTAACATCTAGTGTCGCAAACATTCTTTCTGTTCCAGTTCCCTGGTTATCTGGACTGTACTTTAGGAAGTTTGCATCTTTGTAACTCAGTTGTCCTGACCAACCTCTCCTGGCACAGTTGAGAGCTGTTCACTCCCGAGTTAAAGTTAAGAACAGCTTCCTGTTGCTAAGCACTGACTTACCTCCATTTACTCTTCACGTCGTAGTCCTCTCTAAGCACAATAGAAACACAGTTGGAACTTCACCAACCCCCACACATACAAACACCATTGTCCAGCATGAAACTAACTAGGTTTTACCTTTCTAGGCACAGACACATTAAATTAAACCCACTTTCAACTATACCTTATTTCTAATCCAACTCTAATTCCCTTTGTTTCCCTAAAATGAGTGAAGACGGGCTCTGGTGCCATCAGCTTCTGCTTCAAGTTGGATGCCAGTGGAGGTTGGCAGGGAGGCTGGGTGGCACAGTAGCACAGTGGATAGCACTGTTCGATTCCCAGGTTCGATTCCCTGCTGGGTCACTGTCTGTGCAGAGTCTGTACGTTCTCCCCATGTCTGCGTGGGTTTCCTCCGGGTGCTCCGGTTTCCTCCCACAGTCCAAAGTCATGCAGGTTAGGTGGATTGGCCATGATAAATTGCCCTTAGTGTCCAAAAAGGTTAGGAGGGGTTATTGGGTTACGGGGATAGGGTGGAAGTGAGGGCTGAAGTGGGTTGGTGCAGACTCAATGGGCTGAATGGCCTCCTTCTGTACTGTATGTTCTATGAGAGGGGCACAGCGGCTTATCAAGCTTTGGGTGCATTGTATCTGAGGGGAACGTAGACAAGTACGCAAGGGTAGAAGGATATAATGATAGGATGAGGTGAAGTACGGTGGGAGAAGGCATAAACACCAACATGGACCAGTTGGGCCGAATGGTTTGTTTTTGTGCTGCTAATTTGATGGAATTCTTTGGAATCTTTAAAGATGGGTGGGAGGGGATGGGATTATATGGGAGAGGGGGATGGTGGTCAGTAAAACAGCTCGGAATCTCACTCCAACCCGCTCGCTGGCGACCCCTGCTGGGTCACGCGGGAGTCCGCAGGACTGGCACCAAAGGTGTGTCGGTGAAGGATAGCTTTGCGATTGGACCCGAAGCTGAGCTGGCAGCTCCAGGATCTCCAGCTGGCATGAGAGAGTCGATGCGAGGTGGGGTGGGGGGGTCAGGACTGCACCTCCTGTTCGGATCTGTAGCTCCTTGCACGAACTTGGCCGCCGGCACCATTAATCACCGGAATAAACTGTAATGGACACTGAGTCATTCAAAAAGAACATGAGATCACACGGATGCCTTTGCTTGAATGAGTCATTCAGGAAATTTATACGCACTCTCGAGGCTGTAGCTGATGAGAGCAGGAAATATTTTTGCACGTGATGGGACTTATTTATAGAGGCTCCTGATTCATTTAGCCCTGGTAACCTTTTCCCTCATAGGAAGGGGGAAAGCATTTGAAGCATATTGTTTGCTTTAAGCATAAGAACATGAGAAAAAGGAGCAGGCGTGGATCGTACTCTTGCTCGGGCCTGCTCCGCCATTCAGTACGATCATGGCTGATTTTGGACTTCAAGTTCACTTTCTCGACCATTCCCCATATCCCTTGGTTCCCCGAGAGATTAAAAATCTGTCTAATCCGGCCTTCAATGTACTCAACGATGAAGCATCCACAACCCTCTGGGGTGGAGAATTCCAAAGATTCTCAACTCTTTGAGTGAAGAAATTTCTCCTCAACCCAATCCAAGATGGCCGACCCCTTATCCTGAGACTGTGCCCCCCGTGTTGTAGATTCCCCAGACAGAGGGGGAAACAATCTCTCAGTATCCACCCTGTCACACCCCAGCCAGGGGGAAACAATCTCTCAGTATCAACCCTGTCAAACCCCAGCCAGGGGGGAAAGAATCTCTCAGTATCCACCCTGTCAAACCCCAGCCAGGGGGAAACAATCTCTCAGTATCCACCCTGTCAAACCCCAGCCAGGGGGAAACAATCTCTCAGTATCCACCCTGTCAAACCCCAGCCAGGGGGAAACAATCTCTCAGTATCCACCCTGTCAAACCCCAGCCAGGGGGAAACAATCTCTCAGTATCCACCCTGTCAAACCCCAGCCAGGGGGAAACAATCTCTCAGTATCCACCCTGTCAAACCCCAGCCAGGGGGAAACAATCTCTCAGTATCCACCCTGTCAAACCCCAGCCAGGGGGAAACAATCTCTCAGTATCCACCCTGTCAAACCCCAGCCAGGGGGAAACAATCTCTCAGTATCCACCCTGTCACACCCCAGCCAGGGGGGGAAACAATCTCTCAGTATCCACCCTGTCAAACCCCAGCCAGGGGGAAACAATCTCTCAGTATCCACACTGTCAAACCCCAGCCAGGGGGGGGGAAACAATCTCTCAGTATCCACCCTGTCAAACCCCAGCCAGGGGGAAACAATCTCTCAGTATCCACCCTGTCAAACCCCAGCCAGGGGGAAACAATCTCTCAGTATCCACCCTGTCACACCCCCGCCAGGGGGGGAAACAATCTCTCAATATCCAACATGTCAAACCCCAGCCAGGGGGGGAAACAATCTCTCAGTATCCACCCTGTCAAACCCCAGCCAGGGGGAAACAATCTCTCAGTATCTACCCTGTCAAACCCCAGCCAGGGGGAAACAATCTCTCAGTATCCACCCTGTCAAACCCCAGCCAGGGAGAAACAATCTCTCAGTATCTACCCTGTCAAACCCCAGCCAGGGGGAAACAATCTCTCAGTATCCACCCTGTCAAACCCCAGCCAGGGGGAAACAATCTCTCAGTATCCACCCTGTCAAACCCCTTCTGAATCTTTACCTCATGCAAACTTGTGCCCGCCCCGGATGGTTTCCTTTCAACCCAGCTCACTGTGCTCCCTGCACTAACGATCCAACTTTGACAAATCCACGTCGTATACCCCATTGTTCGATATCTGGGTCAGCCCAGCTTCTGACTGTTATGCCTTGTTCATCATTGCTGTGTGACTGTTTTCACGTGTCTGCTGGTGCAAACGAAAGTGTTTCTTTCTGCACGGCAGCCTTTCTCATTCCCACTCTTACATCTCCCGCGTTGGTCAAGGGAATTTGGGTATTTTCTGTAATGTGAGGGCGTGTTTTTTCGTTCATTCTGAGGATATAAGCGTCGCTGGCTGAAAGAGCATTTATTGCCCATCCCTAATTGCCCCTTGAGAAGGTGGTGGTGAGCTGCCTTCTTGAGCCGCTGCAGTCCATGTGGTGTAGGTACACCCACAGTGCTGTTGAAAATGAAAATCGCTTATTGTCACGAGTAGGCTTCAATGAAGTTACTGTGAAAAGCCCCTAGTCGCCACATTCCGGCGCCTGACCGGGGAGGCTGGTACGGGAATCGAACCGTGCTGCTGGCCTGCTTGGTCTGCTTTAAAAGCCAGCGATTTAGCCTTGTGAGCTAAACCAGCCCCTCCCCTGTTAGGGAGGGAGTTCCAGGATGTTGCCCCAGTGACAGTGAAGGAGCGGCCGATATATTTCCAAGTCAGGGTGGTGAGTGACTTAGAGAGGAACCTCCAAGTGGTGGGGTTCCCAGGTATCTGCTGCCCTTGTCCTTCTAGATGGTCGAGGTCATGGGTTTGGAAGGTGCTGTCAAAGGAGCCTAAGCTGCAGTGCATCTTGTAGTTGCTTCACTGCGCCAGGGACCCTGGTTCAATTCCAGCCTTGGATGACTGTGTGGAGTCTGCACGTTCTCCCCGTGTCTGCGTGGGTTTCCTCCGGGTGCTCCGGTTTCCTCCCACAGTCCAAAGATGTGCAGGTTAGGTGGGTTGGCCATGATCAATTGCCCCCTTAGTGTCCAAAGATGTATAGGCTCGGTGGGATTACGGGGTTAGGGCGGGAGAGTGGGTCTAGGTATAGTGCTCTTTCAGGCAGTCAGTGCAGACTCGATGGGCCGAATGGCATCCTTCTGCACTGTAGGGATTCGATGGTTCAATGGATGCATGGACTGCTTCAGAATCTGAGGCGTTGCGAATGGCCTTGAACACCGTGGAATGCATTGTGTTCTGGGTTTTGTACGAATGTTCAGGGTTATGGGCAGATGGATGGGAGATGGATGGGATTCGGAGAGGTTGTGTGGTGTGGCGGTGGGGTGAGGGCAGGATTGAGGTGTTGTGGTGAGGAGGTACAGGGAGGGCATTGCGGTGGGGCAGTGAATGTGCGAGTGGGTTACGGGAACCGTGGAGAAAGGTGGCGAGATTTTGGAGAATGAGTAGGTGGATTTAGTATTCACACAGACACGGGGAGAACATGCAAATACATGAATAGGATGGGAATGGAGGGATACGGACCCCGGAAGTGTAGACGGTTTTAGTTTAGGCGGGCAGCATGGTTGGCACAAGCTTGGAGGGCCGAAGGGCCTGTTCCTGTTCTGTACTTTTCTTTGTTCCTTGTTCTGAGAGCTGCTTGTGAAAATGGGCCTAGCTAGTAGGCTGCCTGTGGGAAAGGGATGGGATCATCATGTGGGGCAGGTGGGGTGGTGATTGTGTGTCTGTGTGTGTGTGTGTGTGTGTGTGTGTGGGGGGGGGGGGGGGAGTGTCCGGAGGAAGTGTCTAGTTTTACAATGAAAAAGTCGGCGCCGCCCCCGCATTGATGTTCCGCCCAGTGCGGGGGGCAAGGGCAAGCAGTGGCACCGGGTAAAACTCCTGACGTTCCCGACATAAATGGCCGGAGAATTGCTGGAGAAATGGCCGTACAACAGGGCACCGGCCGCGTGCGGACCCGGCCAGACAAATAGTGTCCTCCTGGCCACCCCCCCCCCACCAGTGCCCCCAGCTCCCGCCCGACTGTAGCGGCACTGGACACAGTCCGCTGCCGCCACGCTCGGGAACTCAGCCCATCGGGGGGGGGCGGAGCATCGGGGAGGGCCTCAAAGCAATGTGCTAACGCCGTCACAACGGCGTGCGGTGCCCACCCCAATGATGCCGATTTAGAGGGGGCAGAGCACCCGGAAAACGGTGCCAACCCTGATTCGGTCGCAGACGGGGATTCTCCGCCCGATCGCCGGATACGATTTCAGCTTCGGGCAACGGAGAATCCCGCCCTGTGTCTTTCACAATTGCAGGATATTCAACAGTGCTTCACCAAATACTTTTGAAGTGTAGGTGCTGTTGTAATGTCTGATTGGCAGCACTCACTTTGAGCACAGGAATCTCCCTCCGGCAGTAATGTGATAATGGTCAGATAGTCTGGTTTAATAATGTTGGTGAAGCGACAAATAATTGGAGAATCCCCTTGCAATAGTGGCGTTGGAATCTTTGCTGCCTCACAGTGCCAGGGTCCCGGGTTCGATTCCCGGTTTGGGTCACTGTCTGTGTAGAGTTTACAAGTTCTCCCCGTGTCTGCGTGGGTTTCCTCCGGGTGCTCCGGTTTCCTCACACGGCCCAAAGATGTGCAGGTTAGGTGGATTGGCCATGCTAAATTGTCCCTTAGTGTCCGAAATGTTAAGTAGGGTTATAGGAATAGGGCCAAGGTAGGGTGCACTTACAGAGGGTTGGTGCAAACTTGATGGGCTGAATGGCCTCCTTCTGCAATGTAGGGATTCTATGTTCCAATAGGGCCAGGTTCCCTAGGGTGCCCCGTTTCAACATTTCCCCACACGTTCCTTATGGAATAAATCATTTAAATAGCAAGTGTCGGCGTGACTGATTTGGGAATCGACTATTGATTGCTTTTAAAGCACTAATTGGGATTTTGGTATCTTTGATGTCAGGAAATTGGGTAAAAAGCACTTTAATCAGTTAAAGGCCAGTCTTGTGTCAATGGCTGCAGATTGAGCAATCGTGCCACTTGCCTTTTTAAAACTGTAGTAATGTGCATGAACAGGAAGATGTGCTCAGTGGGATAAAGCTGCCGTTCAGGATGTGTCGAAAACGTGGGTGGTCTAATCCAGCACTTGGTTGTTTTCGCACTCGAAAGAGGCCCTGACCTTTAGGTGGGGACCAGTCAGGGGTCAGGGGAGGGGGGTGGGGCGGCTGTGTGGTGGCCATGGCCACCTGTTGAGTTGAGAGAGGCAGCCCACAGGCACGGAGAGGGTGGGCCCGTGTACGCATCTGGGAGTCTTTTAAGCAGAAAGAAATTCAGGACGGGGCCAGGAGGATTATGGGAAATCAGAGCTGAAAGATAAGCATGTGGTCGAATCAGCCCATCAGAGGTAAGGAGGAGAAATAGGGCTAGAACTGGCGTTCGCCTGACAGAAAACAGGAGCGTTTATGTCGCACCTTTCGCTGCCTCAGGAAATCCCAAAGCTCTTTGCAGCCATTGCCGTACTTTTTGATGTATACTCACTGTTGTAGTCTCAGAGAGCCGACAACCAACTGGTGGACGGAGCTCCCACAAACAGCACTATGGTAATGACCCAAATAATCTGCTTTTTTGTCATGTTGGCTGAGGGGTAAGTATTGTCCAGCGCCCTGCGGAAAACTCTCCCTGCTCTCCCTCGAACGGGGGCCGGGGGGGGGGGGGATTTTTTTACACCCAACCAAGATCAGTAGATTGCACTCCAGTTTAACAGCCCACCTGAAAGATGGTACCTCTGATTGCGCAGCGCTCCACCAGGACCCCATTGGGGTGTCCGCCTAGATTATCTGCTCTAGTGGCCCTGACATTGATCCAAAAACACCTGTGTCCGCCATTTTGTTTCTAAATCTCTCTTTTCTTCGAAACAGGTATGGTAAAATAGTTTCCACAAAGGCCATTCTGGACAAGACAACGAACAAGTGCAAAGGTAGGAGACTCTACTTCCACACTATCTGACATGAAAGGACTTAGAAGGCAGGGCTAGGGGATATGACATATCAATGACCCCCCCCACCCGCCAATCCCGTCCTTCCATTCACATTGTCATTCCCAAAGGTGGCATTCCCTGATTTAAATCCGCGCTGGCAGGAAGTGGCACGGAGAAAAGCGAGGAAGGTTGGAGGGGTCTTCTCAACTGTGGAGCTATCTTCAGTGGCTCTAGCTTTCCTTCTGTCAGCCGGGGGTTAAGTGTTGTGCAGGAATGGTGTTGGAGCAATAGTGTGAGAACGCCACAGCGATTTGTTTTTAATGCGAGGTTTTAACCAGTCACCCAATAACGGGTCTGATTTGGCAAAGTGTATAAGGGCGGAGAGAGATCTTTGTGCTTTCTTTGACAATGGAGGAGCAACTTGCTCTGGTAACTGTAGTTACACCGCGGGCAGTTCTGTGACGCTACCGTTCGATGAGCTTTGCAAATGGGTTGTTGACGTTGCTCAGTGAAACCAGCAATGCAAAAATGTTTTCGAAATTCAACCACTTTGGTGGCGATGTTCACAGCAGCAACCTGCATTGATCTAGCACCTTTGAAATAGATATGTCCTGAGGGAGCTTTATCACAACCAATATTTTGCACCAAGCCACATGAGGAGATATCAGGACAGGTGACCAAAGGCTTGGACAAAGAGGTAGGCCTGAAAGGAAGCGGGAGACTGAGGAGAAGTAGGCCATTCGGCCCGTAGATTTAGCTCCGCAATTCCATGTGATCATGACTGATCTGAAGTGTTCAACCTCCCCTCCCGCCTTATCCCCATAACCCTTGATTCCCTTACGGAAAGGAAGACCATTCCTGAGCGAGGCAGCCAATGGTGAAGAGATGGGACCCGGCGAGCACAGGAGACCAAAATTAGAGTAGCGCAGAGTTCTCAGAGCGCCGTGGGGCTGGAGAGGTTACAGAGGTCGCGAAGGGGAAACTCCAATGAGATTTTTTAATTGGAGGTGTTCCCAGGTCAGGAATCGACGTTGGTCCAGCAAGCATAGGGGTGATGGTGGGTTAGGACGTGGCCAGCAGAGCTTCAGACGAGCTCAGGTTGGCGATAACGAAACGGGTTTGTACCTCTGTTGAGGGTCATGTATTCACCGCACGGTTTGAAGCTGAAATGGTGTCTCTCAGGCAGTGGGAGCCAGGCAGGGTTGGTAATCTTTACTTCCTTGCTGCTAATTCTGAGCAAGAAGGCTGAAGATTTTCTGGTCATTACCCCGGGGGTGGGGGGGGCGGTGGCGATGTGAATGAACTGCAGTTCCATGAATGTAGAGCAGGGGAGCTGGCAAATAGCCGACAAAGCAAAGAGTGCCACAATTAGAGCCTTTGTCTGCGGGAAAAAGTTTTAATTGCAGATTTTTAAAGAAGGGTCCTTTTCTTTATTTCGAAACTGCGTCGACGTTTTCTCGCGCCCCCCCCCCACCCACCCCACAGAAAGTAGTGGAGCTGCCCTCGGCCAAACACCAGGTTTAAGTCGAAGCTCTTTCCAGAGGCATATCATTTTGTTCAAACACACACTCCGGCTTTCACATTCCTGAGATTCTGGCTGGTCCATGGAACACACGAGAGGTTCCAGCAGACAACTCTGCTGCAGAGGCAACCAGAGAGAGAGAGAGAGAAGAGAGAGAGAGAAAGCATGCAATGAAGTAGTCTCAAACATGTAATGGCATCTGTGCGAGTATTTATACACACAGAACTCGGTGTTCTTCCAGCAGCATTTCCTGTTGAGGTTGGCGAGCCAAAGGAGGGGGTTTGTCGGAGAAGTGGGGGGAGCGGCGAGTGGATCCACCTTCAGCCCTCCCAAGGGTGACCGAAGGGGCCATTTTATAAGCCACAGCCTCCGCGATGGGCAACCCAAATAAAACTGCGGCGCTTTGAACTCACTGCCCCGAGGGCCACCTTTCATCGTGCCTAAGGAGCCAATAACCTACCACATGTCCCACGAATCGTTGCCTTGGGTGTCTTGCTAGATTTGACCTCTAACCCCTGCCCCTCCCACACACACGATTTTGCTTTTAGGCTCTGGACTTTAATTTGTCAGGAGTTCAGTCTCTTGTAAGGGCATATTACCTCACATTTTAAAAAAATTCCAAGCAACGTATTACTTGGTAATACTGCGTTTAATTCATTTTTTTTTTCAACCAGAAGTGAATGTTATGATTTAAAACTTATAAGACCTTGGCAGTCATGCATATTCTGAGGGGGGGGGGGGAAGTACAGCCTGTTTTTTTTTAAAACATGACTCAGTGTTGCCCATCCTTTACTGCTTTTGGCTGTTCGACTTGAGGAACGTTTGTAACCCTGACCTGGCCTGGCCTCCACACTTTTCCAGTAAGGGTCAGTGATCAGGAGCTGATTTCTCCCCCGCCCCAGTTGAAACAGAAGGCGAACGTCGACGTGAAGAGAGGAAAGGTCAGAGGTCAGTGCCGATGCCCTCACACTCGCCAAGGGCAGAGAAAGGGGAGATGAACCAATGTCAGTCCATGTCAAAGTACCGGCGAGTTTGAAAATCCCGAGGCCAGTGTTGGATGGTTCACCTGTACCATGTACAACCTCTTGACGTACAGTCGGCTGTTCCATGTTGGCGCTCAGCAGGTTGGAAGCGTGCACGATTGCTGATTTAAAACATGCCCTTCACTCCCAGTTAAAACCTCTTCAAAATGGCCACTTTGAAAACACTTGCAGCACCAAAGGAAACGGATAGCCCTGAGCCATTTGCATTTGTGTCAAAGTTGCCAGCTACAGCGTCTTCTTCAAAGAAGAGCAATGACGAGGATGGAGGACGCTGGCTGACTTGCTACCAAAGAGCTTACAGGCAAGATGGGCCAAATGGCCTCTTGTCTCCTCTTGGAAACCCTCACTGATATTTTAACTGCCCCCCCCTCTCTCTCTTTATTGAAACACATTCTTTTGAAGGAAAGTAACTTGTTTCACGTTACGTTCCCCGTGCGCCTCTGGCCCCACACAATTTGGAGATTAAAAGCTGGGAGGGGCAGTGTTTTCGTGAAGTTGTGCGTGTGCAAGGCAAATAAGCATGAAGGTACCACGCATTCAAGTACGTAGGGCTTGGCATGACAAAGAAAACTTCGAGCTAAGGTTGGTGGGGACTGCGTTTTACCATGACCCAGTGAAAAGCAGAATAACTTCACGTTACCAGGAAACACGGCCTCAAACTCCCTCTAATTCATTTCCCAGCTGTCAGTTTCTCTTTGCACTCTTCACGTTTGGCCAGCAGCTGTTGCTGAAATCCAGACTTGATTCCTCCTTCAGCTCAAAATGCAGGACGAGGGTAAACTGCTCTTTCTGACTTCCACCCTTCAGCTCCTGCTGTGCCCTTCACCCCCACCCCTCTCCCTCCAGTTATCCCTCTTCCTAATCACGACCGGGCTGAATTTGGCTCGAGGTGGATCCTTGGGTGCCACTCATGCCTCACCCCAGGCATCTGGAGAGTAAGATTCAACAGTCTGGTTAGCAGACACGCAAGCACTCACAACGGCACGCATCAACGGGCACCTGGACGAGCAGGAGCTGGTTTAGCACAGGACTAAATCGCTGGCTTTGAAAGCAGACCAAGGCAGGCCAGCAGCACGGTTCAATTCCCGTACCAGCCTCCCCGAACAGGCACCGGAATGCGGCGACTAGGGGCTTTTCACAGTAACTCCATTGAAGCCTACTTGTGACAATAAGCGATTTTCATTTCATTTTTCATTTAATTTCATATCTACATGCGTGTCGACACACACCTAAATGCCATGCAGGTGCACGCTTCAGCACGTATGTCAACACGCATGTAGATGTGCACAACAACCACACGTTGGGCATGTGCACTGTTTCCAAGAGATGGCAGGATTTCCCCTCCTTTTTCCACCTCTCAACCAACTGGAGACAGGTGTGGCCGAAAGAAGAAGAGTGTCTAAGCTCCTCGAGTGTTGTAACTCTCGAAAACAGACAAAAGGCAGGTTTTCTTGTAAGTTTCAAACAAAATGGAGGATAAATGTTTATTTCTCAACATGCATTCACAGCAGCACTCACTCGCAAACAGGCACGCACGAGAAAAGGTGATGTCCAAAGAGGTGGCGTGCACTTCGATTTTAAAAGCCCAGAATTTCACAGTCGCCTTTGATTCTCGTGAAATTCAACCTTGAAATGTTGCATTTCCTGTTGGCTCACTGAGGGATTGGAGGTTGAACGTTTCTGACAATAGATTCGGAGTTTACTTCTTGCAGTCGCAAAATTCTGGCTTCACGCCAGTTGAGATGAATCGTAGCCCTATGGCGAAAACCTGGTTTTGATCATAAAATTGGTAGGTAAAGCTCACCAAAATTGTCTGTTCCCTCTCTCTCTGTGGCTGCTCCCAAAATGTGCCTTAAGAAAAACTGGCGTGGGCGGACTTCCGGTGACGGCGGGCAGGAGGCAGCCGCACACTGGAGGGCTCCCGTTTGGGAATGGAATTTTCGGGATCTTAACGCCCGGTCCCAGGAGCATGGGAGGCTGCAAAAGCAGTAAGAAGGCACAGTGCGGTGAAATGTCCAAGTTGGGGAAAAAACCGGCCGTGAAAAAAGTGATGAATGAAAGTCCGCCGGGGAGTGGAAAGGTCAGCGTGGGGACCGCAAGGAAAGCGGAGGCTGGGGTACCAGGGGAGGGCGCATTGCTCACGGCAGAAGAAATGACCAAGGTAATGGCCGTGGAACATGAAAAAAAGTTTGCAAAGCACATGGAAGCGATGAAGGAGGAGATGGGGGCGGTATTGAAAGTGCTGGTGGAGGAGGCGATTGCCCCGGTGAGGGCGGCGATATTGAGCGTAGTGGTGGAGGTGTGGGAGCAAGGGGAGACACTGAAGGAAGTGGAAGAGGTATTATCGCAGCACGGTGATCAACTCACCTCGATGGGGAAGGAGCTGCGGAGGGTGATAGAGACCAACAAGGGTCTACGAGCCAAAATGGAAGACCTGGAAAACAGATCCAGGCGACAGAATCTGAGGATTGTGGGTCTGCCCGAAGGAGTGGAAGGCCCGAGGCTGACTGAGTATTTTGCCACGATGTTGGCGAAGTTATTGGGGGAGGGGGGGCGATCCCTCCCGATATGAACTGGATCGGGCTCATTGGTCGTGGAGGCCTGTACTAAAGGCGAGTGAGTCACCAAGAGCAGTAACTGTGCATTTCTGTAGGTAGTGTGAAGGAGACGGTCCTGTGCTGGGCTAAGCAGAAGCGGGTGGTACAGTGGGCTGGAGCTGGTATGCGCATATATCAGGACTTTACGGTGGAGCTGGTGAGGAGGCGGGCTGCCTTCAGCCGGGTGAAGATGGCACTGTACATCAGCAAGGTGCAGTGAGGCATTGTATACCCAGCTAAATTGAAGGTGACATGCAAAGAACTTTTATTTTGGGACGGCGGAAGCACCGGAGGAGTTTGCGAAGGCAGAAGGACTGAATTGAGAAATGGTTATGTACCGATGTAGCCTCATGTAACTTTATTTTTTCACTGCATGTTGGTGTATGTACTAAACGAGTCGACGCTGTATATATTTGGGTAAGGGAAGAGATGGGACTTTCATTTGCAATGATGGTTCTTTGGGGCTTGGGTGTGTATGCTGGGTTGTGTGCTGAAGGGGATTTCTTGGTTTTCCTGGCACTGGGCAAGGGGGAAGGAGACCCGGGCGGGGGGCCTCCACGCTGGCCGGTTTAAGCTGGCCAGTGAACGGGAGTGAGGTGGGGGGAGGGGCTGCGGCTATTGGAGCCTGGCAGAACAGGTTCCGAGGGGTCTAGCCGGGGTGAAAAGATGGGGGGGGGGTGGAGTTTACAAGAGGAAGTGGAGGGGAGGAGTCTGGGAGGGGGGGGGTGTCTACAATTCATGGGTGTCATTCACGGTACTCTTTCGGGGATTGGATGGCGTTGAATATTTGGGGGGGGGGGGGCGGTGACAGTATATGTCAATGGTGACCATAGGCGATTCCTTTTACTGTTTTTCCTTTTTTTTCTTTTATTCCCACCTTGGGAGAGTTTGTTTTATTTGATGCTTATGTTGTCAGGTGGGCCGTTTACTGGATGGGATCGTTTTTGTTGATAAGGGGAGTGACATTGTATTTGTTACCCTTTACCGTTTGTTGGTGGGGTATAAACTCTGAAGAAAATGTGAAAATGGAGAATAAAAATATTTTTTAAAAAAAAGAAAAACTGCCGTGAAAGGACCACAAATTCCTCGCCACGTAGGGGGCGAGCAGGGATCCGGCGTAAATCTGGCAGCCTTTGCTGCAGATACGGGTCTCCGCACTTCCGGGTCGGAGGCTGAGCGGCCACGCCATGCTTCACGGCGGACTCAGGCCGTGGAGCTGGACACTGAAAATAGACCCCGCCCCCCCCGGATCTACCCCGCGCCTAACCCTGTCCGCCCGCACAATTATTCCCCGGCCACCTATAAGGACCTCCCCCCCCCCCCCCCCCCCCCGCGATGAACAGCTCCTCAAACACGGTCACAAACATCCCCCACCTTTTCTCAAACTCCCCTGCTGAGCCCCTTAACTCAGACTTTATCTTCTCTAACCGCAGGAAGTCATACAGGTCACCCAACCATGCTGCTACCCCCGGTGGCGATGCCGACCGCCACTCCAGCAAAATTCATCGCCGTGCAATCAGAGAGGCGAAGGCCAAGACATCGGCCTTCCTCCTCTCCATGAGCTCCAGCTTCTCTGAAACCCCAAATATCGCCACCAAAGGGTCCGGGTCCACTCCCTCCTCCACTATCCTGGCTAAGACCGCGAACACTCCTGCCCAGAATCTTCCCAATTTTTCATAATTCAAAACATGTGTGCATGATTCGCTGGCCCCTCCCACACCTCTCACACTCATCTGCTACCCACTGAAAGAACCCACTCATTCTCGCCCGAGTCATATACACCCTGTACACCACCTTAAACTGTATCAGGCTCATCCCTGCACAAGAGGAGGTCCCATCTACCCTTGGCAGTGCCTCACTCCATACTCCCCAATTGCAGCCCCTGGTTTCTATCAGGTGACCATCTAATGGCCGGGATTCTCTGAAAACGCAGCTCAGTGTTGACGCCCCCACCGCCCCCCCGCGCCCCACCATGACGGTCACCGCAGCCGCGACGCCGAGCTCCCGCCGGATGGAACCATACGTGAACCACGCCAGTGGGAACTTGGCCAGCCGACCGTGGAGAATCGCCGCGGGGGCCTCTTTCAACAGACCCCGATCGGCGCTGCGTCGACCGTGCACAGAGTGACGGCGATTCTCTGGTCGCCGGAGAATCGCGTCCCGGCGTCGGACCCGATCGCGGGTCTGAGGCCCCATTCTCCGCCCCCTTGCCAAGCGCCATTTCGGAGCGGAGGCTCAGAGAATCCCGGCCAATATGTTTTGCATTGTGCACACAAATAGTCTCTGGCGACTTGGCTATTGGCACACAGATGTGTTGGAGTTTCATCCGTTTGCATCTATCTCCCTTCTCACAACATTCTGTGGAATTCTATTCCAAAGCCAAAAAGTCAGCAAGTTCATTGTGAACTAGATTTTCCAGTTATTTGGACAATGGCTGTCATTAATTCATCGGCTTGGACTTCCGGTGGCGGCCATGGAGGGGTAGGTCGCACACTTGATAGCTCCCGCCTGTAACGGACTTTTGGACCTTTTGCCCTCGGTTTCTTTTTTTGATTTTATGGGATAAAGCAGTGAAGAGTGAGACAGTGAGGAGAAATCCCCCTCTGGTGTTTGGAGAATTGGACCAGAAGTGGCCGTGTGAGACGACAAAGTCCTATAAGGGAGATGCAAGCAGAGCCGGCAACACGGGACACCATGGCAGAGGGTAAAGGCCGCGGGGAGACGGCACAGTGGTTGACGGAGCAGCTGGTGAAGTTTTTCGAGGATTGCTTTGCCAAGCTGAAGGAGGACATGCTGGACCCGATTAAGGCTTCGATTGATCAAGTGGTTCAGAATCTGGAGACCCACGGGAGAGCGATCCAGGAAGTGGAACAAAAGTTGTCTGAGCGCGAGGAGTATATGACCGTGCTGGAAAGCAAGGTGGGGATGATGAACGACCGCCAGAAAAGAATGCAGGAGAAGCTGGAGGACCTGGAGAATAGGTCCAGGAGGCAGAATCTCAGAATTGTTGGCCTCCCTGAAGGCAGTGAGGGATCAGATGCGAGGGCCTATGAGACGGACATGTTGGAGAAGTTGATGGGGGCTGGGGCGTTCCCTCGGCCTCTGGAATTAGACAGAGCGCACAGAGCCCTCGCGAGGAAGCCCAGAGTGAACTAGCCGCCGAGGGCCATGGTGGTACGTTTTCACCGTTTCATGGACAAGGAACACGTTTTGCGGTGGTCCAAGAAAGAACGGAGCAGCAAGTGGGAGAACTGCGAGTTGCGCATCTATCAGGATCTGGGAGCGGATTTGGCCAAGAGGCAAGGTGGGTTCAATCGGGCAAAAACTACCCTCTTAAGAAGGGGGTGAAGTTTGGGATGCTGTACCCAGCCCGCCTGTGGGTCACACATGAGGAACGGGACTTCTACTTTGATACGCCAGACGAAGTACTGACCTTAATTAAATAAATGAAGCTGGAGGCGAATTTAAGCCTTGGAGAAGTACTGTGGCAGTGATTTGTGGTGCTGGATTTTAAAAATGTAAGTAGCTCTATGTGAAATAATGGGCTGTGTGGATGGTTCAAGGTTGATCCGTCTTGTAGGGAACCTTGTTAGGGGGGGATGGGCTTTGAATTTAGGTCTGCTTTTTGGGTGACTATTTTTCTAAAGTGATTGTTTCTTCACTTTTTTTCTGTTTGTTTACTGGAGAATGTGATGCTTTTAAAATGTTGATTCATGTGGGGGGAGAGAGGAGAAAACAATAGGGAGACAGACTGCTTGGTGCCAGGGGCGGGAGCTATCGAGTCAGCATGGGTCAGTTGACTCTCGGAAGCGCAGTGGGGGGTGAGCAGGTGTTAAGCTGGAGCTTGACTTGGGGGATTGGGTTTCTAGTGTTGTTGCTAGGGGGGAGGGAGGGGGGAGCTGCTTTGCTGACGGGAGGAACTGTTACTGGGGGACAAATGGGAGGTCGGGAATGGCGACAGCCTGAGTGGGAACACGAGGAAGCGGAGGGCGCGAGCTCGAGGCTGACCTAAAATGGGTGATGGTTAGTCAGCAGTAGGGGGGGGGGGGGTTGGAAGCCCCCTTCCTAGACTGATCATATAGAACGTGAGAGGACTGAATGGGCCAGTCAAGAGGGCTCGCGTGTTCGTGCATTTGAGGGGGCTGAAGGTGGACATGGCAATGCTAAAGGTTACAAACGAGATTGAGGAAGGGGTGGGTCAGCCAAGTTTTACACTCTGGACTGGACCGACCGGGGGGGTACCGATCTTGACCAGCAAACGAGTGGCATTTGAGGCAGGGAGAATCATGTCAGACAAGGGGGACAGGTACATAATGGTGAAATGGTGAGTGGGAAGCTGGAGGGGGTGCAAGTGGTACTTGTGAACATATACGCTCTGAATTGGGACGACGTGGAATTGATGAGGCGGGTGTGAGGTAAGATCCCAGACTTAGAGTCACATAACCTGATCATGGGAGGACACTTTAACACAGTCATTGATCCGGAATTGGACCGGTCAATATCCAGGACAGGGAGGAGGCTGGCTGCGGAATTGAAGGGGTTTATGGAACAGATGGGGGGATTGGGGGGGGGGGGGGAAGACCCATGGAGGTTTGCATGGCCGAGGACGAAGGAGTTTTCCTTTTTCTCACAGATCCACAAGGTATACTCTCGCATCGACTTTTTTGTTCTGAGCAGGGCGCTAATACCGGAGATGGTGGATACTGAGTACTCGGCAATCACAGTGTCGGATCATGCCCCGCATTGGGTGGATCTACGGGTTAGTGTGGAGAGAGGGCAACTCCCGCTGTGGAGACTGGATGTGGGGTTGCTAGCGGACGAGGGGGTCTATGGGCAGGTTAACAAGTCCATCCAGAACTACCTGGAAACAAATGATACGGGGGAGGTCTCTGCAGCGAGGGTCTGGGCAGCCTTGAAGACAGTGGTCAGAGGGAAATTAATCTCGATACGGGCCCACAGAGAAAAGGTGGAATGGGCTGAGAGGGATACGGGCCCACAGAGAAAAGGTGGAACGGGCTGAGAGGGATACGGGCCCACAGAGAAAAGGTGGAACGGGCTGAGAGGGATACTGGCCCACAGAGAAAAGGCACAATGGGCTGAGAGGGATACGGACCCACAGAGAAAAGGTGGAACGGGCTGAGAGGGATACGGGCCCACAGAGAAAAGGTGGAACGGGCTGAGAGGGATACGGGCCCACAGAGAAAAGGTGGAATGGGCTGAGAGGGATACGGGCCCACAGAGAAAAGGCACAATGGGCTGAGAGGGATACGGACCCACAGAGAAAAGGTGGAACGGGCTGAGAGGGATACGGGCCCACAGAGAAAAGGTGGAATGGGCTGAGAGGGATACGGGCCCACAGAGAAAAGGTGGAATGGGCTGAGAGGGATACGGGCCCACAGAGAAAAGGTGGAACGGGCTGAGAGGGATATGGGCCCACAGAGAAAAGGTGGAACGGGCTGAGAGGGATACGGGCCCACAGAGAAAAGGTGGAACGGGCTGAGAGGGATACGGGCCCACAGAGAAAAGGTGGAACGGGCTGAGAGGGATACGGGCCCACAGAGAAAAGGTGGAACGGGCTGAGAGGGATAGATTAGTGGAGGAGATACTCCAGGTGGACAGGAGATACTCGGAGGCCCCAGCCGTGGGGCTACTGAGGGAGCGGCGGAGGTTACAGGCGGAGTTTGGGCTGTTGACCACAGGGAAAGCGGTGAAACTGTTGAGGGGGGTGGGCGGCGGGGGAGGGGGGGGCAAGCAGAATGTTGGCGCACCTGCTCAGGAAAAGAAAGGCGGCCAGGGAGATAGGGAGAGTAAAGAGTAGAGGCGGGAATACTGTCCTGGGCCCAGAGGGGGTGAACGAGGTGTTTCAGGACTTTTATAGTAAATTATATGAGTCGGAACCCCCAGCTGGGGTGGAGGGGATGAGGCAATTTCTGGATCAGTTGAGGTTCCCGAGGGTGGAGGAGGACCTGGTGGAGGGGCTGGGAGCCCCAATTGAGATTGAGGAAATAATCAAGGGGCTGGAGGGCATGCAGTCGGGCAAGGCCCCGGGGCCTGACGGCTACCCGGTGGAATTCTATAAGAGGTTTTCAGAGATATTGAGCCCACTGCTGGTGAGGACATTTAACGAAGCAAGAGAGAATGGAGTCCTCCCCCGAACAATGTTGCAGGCCTCGATTTCATTGATCCTGAAATGGGAGAAGGATCCGGAGCAATGCGGGTCATACAGGCCGATTTCTCTACTGAATGTGGACGCCAAACTGCTGGCTAAGATACTGGCCACAAGGATAGAGGTCTGTGTCCCGGGAGGGGATAGGGGAAGACCAGACGGGATTTGTAAAGGGCAGGCAACCCATGGCCAATGTTCGAAGGCTTCTTAATGTTATTATGATGCCCTCAGAAGGAGAGGAGACGGAAGTGGTGGTAGCGATGGAAATGGAAGGGGACTTTAAGAGATGGGACATGCTCCCGCTATCACTGGCAGGGAGGGTACAGACCGTGTAAATGATGGTCCTTCCCAGATTTCTGTTTGTCTTTCAGTGCCTCCCCATCTTCATCCCAAGGGCCTTTTTCAAGCGGGTGAATAAGGTTATTTTGGGCTTTGTGTGGGTGGGTAAAACCCCGCGAGTGAGGAAAGTGTTGCTGGAGCGTAGTCGGGGGGAGGGTGGGTTGGCGCTGCCGAACTTCTGAAATTACTACTGGACGGCTAACATAGCCATGATTAGGAAGTGGGTAGTGGGGGAGGGGTCGGCGTGAGAGTGGATGGAGGCGGCGTCATGTAAAGGCACCAGTCTGGGAGCATTGGTAATGACACCTCTGCCGTTCCCGCCGGCCCGATACTCCACAAGTCCGGTGGTGGTGGCAGCTCTGAGTATCTGGAGGCAATGGAGGAGGTATAAGAGAGTGAAGGGAGCATCGATTTGGACCCCGATTTATAATAAGCATCGGTTTGTACCGGGTAGGCTGGATGGTGGGTTCCAGAGTTGGCAAAGGGCAGGAATTAGAAGGATGGGGGATCTATTTATAGACGGGAGCTTTCCCAGCTTGAAAGCCTTGGAGGATAAATTTGAATTGCCAGCAGGGAACGGGTAGCAGGGAATGGGTTTAGGTATTTGCAGGTGCGAGACTTCCTGAGAAAGCAGGTGCCGGCCTTTCCGCTGCTGCCGCCACGGGGGATACAGGATAGAGTAGCCTCCAGTACCTGGGTGGGAGAGGGGAAGGTATCGGATATTTACCAGGAGCTTTCGGAGGCGGAGGAAACTCCGGTGGAGGAGCTTAAGGGCAAGTGGGAGGACGAGCTAGGAGGAGAGTTGAGGCGGGTCTGTGGGCAGATGCCCTAAGCAGGGTTAATACATCCCCATCAAGTGCCAGGCTCAGCCTGATACAATTCAAGGTAGTCCATCGGGCACACAGGACAGTGACTCGGATGAGCAAGTTTTTCGGGGTAGAGGATAGGGGTGTGAGGTGGGCGGGAAGCCCAGCAAATCATGTCCACATGTTTTGGGCATGCCCAAAGCTTAGAGGGTTTTGGCAGGGTTTTGCTGAGGCAATGTCCACGGTGCTAAAAACACGGGTGGTGCTGAGTCCGGAGGTAACGAGCTTTGGAGTGTCGGAAGAGCCGGGAGTTCAGGGGGCGAAAGAGGCCGACGTCTTGGCTTTTGCCTCCCTGGTAGCCCGGAGACGGATCTTGTTAATGTGGAGGGACTCGAAGCCCCCGAGTGTAGAGACCTGGGTTAGTGACATGGCTGGGTTTCTCAGTCTCGAGAAAATAAAGTTTGCCTTAAGAGGGTCAATGGTCGGGTTCACCCGGAGGTGGCAGCCGTTCGTCGACTTTCTCGGGGAAAATGAAAATGTCAGCAGATGCAGTTTTCCAAAGGGGGGGCGGGCGGATTGTTGTTGTATAGTTGAGGTGTGTGAAGATTGGGCTGGGGGGGGGGGGAAATCTTTATTTTACAATGTTGATGTCATTGTTTATGTTACTGTTCTAAAAATTTTCAAATACCGTAATAAAATATTATTAATTCATAGGCTTGTTGCATTTTAATGCCTCCTCAATGAATGTCCTGAAGGGTCATTTGCATCCTAATGTTCTGCCAGACAAGCGGGCTAGCTTCCAACCTCGTTGACAGAAAAGAAAAGTGGTCACCTGACCTCCCAACTCCATTTTATTTCCGTTTTGTTTGAGAAGTTTCCCATTTTCCACAAACCCATAAATGTAATTGTGTGGACTTGCCGACACAGACATGCACAAACCTTGACACACGTGTAGACATGTGCACAAGCAGAGAACATACTGTCACATGCGGTCTTATGTGTGCTGTTACATACGTGCAGGCAGACTCTCACGCACTTCTTCTATCAGGTGGGAGATACAGAAGTCTGAGAACATGCATGAACAGATTCAAAAACAGCTTCTTCCCCGCTGTCACCAGATTCCTAAACGACCCTCTTATGGACTGACCTCATTAACGCTACACCCCTGTATGCTTCACCCGATGCCTATGTAGTTACATTGTGTATCTTGTGTTGCCCTATTATGTATTTTCTTTTATTTCCTTTTCTTTCGTGTACTTAATGATTGTTGAGCTGCTCGCAGAAAAATACTTTTCACTGTACCTCGGTACACGTGACAATAAACAAAATCCAATCTCACACATGCAGTCTCACGCGGACACGCACAAAAGAATCATAGAACATAGAACGATACAGCGCAGTACAGGCCCTTCGGTCCACGATGTTGCACCGACATGGAAAAAACTAAAGGCCATCTAACCTACACTATGCCATTATCATCCATATGCTTATCAAATAAACTTTTAAATGCCCTCAATGTTGGCGAGTTCACTACTGTTGCAGGTAGGGCATTCCACGGCCTCACCACTCTTTGCGTAAAAAACCTACCTCTGACCTCTGTCCTATATCTATTACCCCTCAATTTAAGGCTATGTCCCCTCGTGCTAGTCACCTCCATCCGCGGGAGAAGGGAGAATCCTGACTTATTGTTCCCCTTCTCTCTGGCCCAAGATATTGAGGCCAATCGAATCATCTCTCCTACTCAGTGAGCGAGAGCCTACCCTGGGACTAGCCCAGGCTCTATGGCTCTGCTAATTGATGCGGAGCCATTCGGTGAAATTTGCAATGGTAACCCTATTTTCTTTTGCCTTGTTTGGCCTTTTTGCAGCCAAGTAGGGACTGGATTCCAAAGGAAGTGAGCATGTGACGGATGTCCCAGTGTGTCACCACAATAAGGGCTGGGGCCTCTTTGATTAGCAACAGGCTTTTTTTTGGTTCTGGAGTTCCTGAGCAGGGCCCTCGAGTGGCAACTATTGCTATTTTCTCCCCGTGTGCAGATTTGAGTTTATCTAGGCCCAGCTAGCCTTTCTCACAGTGCCTAGTACCGGAATATGTCAACTTAGGCTGAATGTTTAAGATAGCACGGATGTGCTGAGGCTAACGACGTCACCCCATATGTCTCCTGTCGCGAAGACCAATTAACCCTGCACAATTTGTTTGTTTTCACTATAGCCGTAGCATTGTCTTATTCTTCTCTGGTTTTCTTCAAGTCTCCCTCAGTTATCCACCCATTCGATATTTCTTTTTCCTCTCATTTTTACCCTCAGTTTCGCCTTCAGTATTTTGCTAGAAGACTGTTTAGTCTTTGTTACCAATGTTTGTAATTGGCTAAATTTCTCTGACTGCATTTAGTGTTATGGGCCAGGGTTTAGAGAACCCCAAAGTGTATCGTGGAGTTCACCTGACCCCCAACTTTTGATAGATTGTGGTATGGGGAGCACATGGCTCACTCTACAGCAGAAATGGAAAAGCATTTTTTAAAGCAAAACAATGTTTAGTCTATGAACTCAAGTTTTTAAAACATACAGTGAACATCTTAGAAACCATTAATTCAAATACAACCCCCAAAGAATACAACACTAAGTAATCCTTAAGCTGTCCTTTTAACATCCATAAGACTTAAAGAAGAACTTTTAACAGAAGCACATCAGGTTAAAGTCACTACTGAGTGCAGTTATTAGTTTTAAATCACTAAAGGATCGATTTACAGTCTTTAGATTACAGAGAGAGACTCTAATACACCTTCTGGCTGTGACTGCAGCTATCCAGCTCTGAAAATGAAACTAAAAAACACCCTGCAGCAAACAGCCTAAAACAAAAGTAAAAAGCTGACAGACAGCCCACCTCCACCCTCACTCTGACATCACTGCAGTAATACACACCCATTTCTTAAAGGTACTGTCACTACAGATATTTATATACCCATCCATTTATAAACACCCATTTCTTAAAGGGACTCTCACATGACAGAACATCACTGGGCAGCATGGTAGCATTGTGGATAGCACAATTGCTTCACAGCTCCAGGGTCCCAGGTTCGATTCCCGGCTTGGGTCACTGTCTTTGCGGAGTTTGCACATTCTCCCCGTGTGTGTGTGGGTTTCCTCCGGGTACTCCGGTTTCCTACCACAGTCCAAAGATGTGCAGGTTAGGTGGATTGGCCATGATAAATTGCCCTTAGTGTCCAAAATTGCCCTTCGTGTTGGGTGGGTTACTGGGTTATGGGGATAGGGTGGAGGTGTTGACCTTGGGGAGGGTGCTCTTTCCAAGAGCCGGTGCAGACTCAATGGGCCGAATGGCCTCCTTCTGCACTGTAAATTCTATGATAATCTATGACACTTCGCAACGCCTTTTGATTCCTAAACTTCTACTTTTGATCTTACCCACTCATTTGTCTTTCTGTCTCTGATAACTTTGAGAATTGGCTCCACCAATTAACTTATCAGAAACAACATTTTATTCCAACTATATGCAACTATGTACAGAGTGTTTTGAAACGGTCTTTCCATACCCAGCTCTCAGGCCCAACTGCTGGGACAAGTCCCAACACGTTCCAGTGAATTCCAAACTCCCATCCCTGACTGAACCAGCGGGTCACACGACCCCTGACCTCCGAGACAGTCCCTCAAAGGGGCTAGTCACTACATCCCTCCCTCTTCAAGTCCCTTTTTACACATGGGAATAATCAAATTACACAATTGCCAAATCAGTAACAATCGTGAAGACTTTTATACGAGTCCATCAATAACTCAGTCTGACCGGTGACTTCCTCGTTCTCGTAGAGTGACGTAGCTCCAGTGACTGAGGTTGAGGTAGTTACTGATGGCGTTATTCCACAAGGACTCGTTCCTTGTACCAATATTTCACCTTCCTCTGTTTCCTGGGGGTTAACACTCTGGCCTGTTACTCACAGATCTGACAGTTCACTCATAGAATCCCTACAGTGCAGAAGGAGGCCATTCAGCCCAACAAGCCTGCACCGACCCTCTGAAAGAGCACCCTACTAGACCCACTCCCCCATTCTATCCCCGTAACCACACCTAACCTCACAACGTTGGACATCAAGCAGCAATTTTAACATGGCCAATCCACCTAACCCACACGTCTTTGGACTGTGGGAGGAAACCGGAGCCCCCAGAGGAAACCCACGCAGACACGGGGGAGAAAGTGCAAACTCCACACAGACTATCACCTAAGGCCGGAATTGAACCCGGGTCCCTGGTGCTGTGAGGCAGCAGTGCTAACCACTGTGCCGCCTCACAACTCCTTGGGCAACCCACAACGCTTCCGGCTGTATTTTAACCTCATAGGACACCGGCCCTGTTGTGGCCACAGTAACCCCTGACCCCAATTTGGTCCATTACCAAAATTCTTCACAAACACAGGATTGTTCATCTCGAATGTTATTACACATTTAAACGAAGCGTGGTTCCTCTTCTGGTTGACTTGGCCTGCCTCCACCCTCGCCTCTGCATTTGGGGGCACAAGGCTTATCCTGGCCCTCAACCGCCGACCCATTGGCAGCTCGGCTGGAGAGACTCCAGTTGCTGTATGTGGGGTGATCCGATATGATAGCCGGAACCTCGTCAACCTGGTGTTTAAAGAGACCGGTAGTTGCTTCTTCAAGCCAGTCTTGGACGTCTGCATTGCCCTCTCAGCCAGTTGGATAAAGGATGGTACGGTGCCACTCTGAAATGTTTTATTCTGTTAAAAGTCATAAATATCTGAAACCCGGCACTGGTAAAAGCCATTCGGTTGTCTGAAATGGGGAGCTCTGGTACCCCGTGGATTGGGAAACACTAGTGCAGCTTCTCAGCTGTGACATTAGCAGTTGTGGATCTCATAGCCATCCACTTAGAATGTGCGCCTACATTCTCCATGGTTCTTTGGAATATAGCACACGCTGATGAAACTCCAAAGAGCAAGCATGTTGACTGGCCCAACCCCCTATCCAGCTCCAGCTACTGGTTGGCATGACTCTTGCCCAACAGTGAACGTTTGACCTCCAATCAGTTTCGCATATAGTTCTTCAATTTTGGGTATGGGGTACTTGCTCAGCTTTGCACCCCGGTTCACCGTCAGGCTGTCATCCCCACAGGTGAGAATGGTTTTATCCAGCTTTGCTACTGGCACAGTGAGGGCTGCCCATTCTGAAGTTTTTTAAATTAATTTTTTACAGGATGTGGGTTTCGCTGGCTAGGCCCAGCATTTGTTGCCCATCCCTAATTGTCCCTTAAGAAGGTGGTGATGAGCTGCCTTCTTGAACCGCTGCAGTCCCTGTGGTGTAGGTACACCCACAGTGCTGTTAGGGAGGGAGTTCCAGGATTTTGACCCAGCGACAGTGAAGGAACGGCCGATATATTTCCAAGTCAGGATGGTGAGTGACTTGGAGGGGAACCTCCAGGTGGTGGGGTTCCCAGGTATCTGCTGCTCTTGTCCTTCTAGATGGTAGAGGTCGTGGGTTTGGAAGGTGCTGCCGAAGGAACCTTGGTGAGATGCTGCAGTGCATCTTGTAGATGGTACACACGGCTGCCACTGTGTGTCGGTAGTGGAGGGAGTGAATGTTGAAGGTGATGGATGGGGTGCCAATCAAGCGGGACTGCTTTGTCCTGGATGGTGTCGAGCTTCTTGTGTTGTTGGAGCTGCACTCATCCAGGCTAGTGGAGAGTATTCCATCACACTCCTGACTTGTGCCTTGTAGATGGTGGACAGGCTTTGGGGAGTCAGGCTGTGAGTTACTCTCCGCAGGATTCCCAGCCTCTGGCCTGCCCTTGTAGCCACAGTATTTATATGGCTGGGTCCAGTTCAGTTTCTGATCAATGGTAACCCTCAGGATGGATTGGAAAATCTGGAGTTGTTCTGCTGCAAAGCGTTCTTCCAAGTCCAACTGGCAAATCCATCGGGTACCACACTAGCGACTGTACAACATGTTTTTTTTCAGCTTCATGCTGATGTTTGTGGACTTCCAGACACTAATTAAGTCGCCATTTGTGCGTTTTGCCATAGCAGGGAATTTTCTGCTCTAGGATTCAGTGCGACCAATAAGCCCAGCCAGTGGTGGCATAATGTTAATAAAATGACACCAGGCTGAATTCTCCGATTCTGGGGCTATGTCCGCACGCCGGCATGGCAACGGTGGCGTTTTACGACAGAAAAAATGGTGTAAAATGGCCACCGATCCTCCATTTGGCCAGGGGTTAGCATGCCGGCAGCGTAGAGGACCCGGCTCCAGCTGCCAATACGACCTGGAGAATTGGCGGGTCCGTAGCCACGCATGCGCACGGCAGCCACGGCCTGCAATGGCCATGCCGTGCTACATGGCAGCGGCTGCTTGAGGACCCGGCCCGCAAAATAGTTCCCCCCCCTTCGGCCCCCCCTCCCTTCCACAGTGCCCCAGCCCCTGAGAACCCCCCCCCCCCCCCCCCCCGCCCGTGAATCGTCCTTCCCCTGACTGTGGTGGCGCTGGACTGAGTCCGCAGGCGCCACGCCGAGCTCCCGCCGGATGAGACCACACGCGGCCGACGCCGTTGGGAACTCAGACGGTCGGGGGCGGAGCATCGGGGGGGGGACGGGGCCTCAGACAGTGTCCTGAGGCCGTCGATACATCGCGCGCCATGCTCTCCGAGTACGCCGCTTTGGAGGGGGCGGAGCATCGTGAAAGTGGCACCACCCCCGATTTGGTCGGGATCTTTGATTCTCTGGCCGATCGCTGAACACGATTTCGCCATCGGCGCCCGGGGAATCCAGCCCACCAGTTTCAACAAACTGGGCCCTGAAATGTTTCTTTCTTCAGTTTTCAAATGTGAAGCGAGGCATGCAAAAACCGGTAATCTGGCAATGTGTGCGTGGGATCAGCTTCCACTCAGGAAAAGAAGAGATCTCGACACCACAGGAGATGCCTCTGAACATGAACTACCACCCATCGTTCAGAGGTCAAAGGTTCAGCATCTGGAAGTGCGTGATGCATTCTGGGAAAGATGGCATCTCCACGTCCACCTTGTGGTCTGGCCAGAACCTTCTCGCACATTTTGGCTCGGAGGCAGAAATCTTATTTGGTAGAATAAGGATTCTCAGTTTTTTTTCTCTCTGTGTTTAGTCCAACATCGAATTCTCTCTTGACAATTTATATGATTGCAAGGGTTGTACGTTGGGGGACAAAATTCCAGGTAACCTCTGACCTCTGCACAAACAAACAATACGTTGTTTTGTGTTCTCTAGGCCACTAACTAGCAGGAACTTTATGGAGGAGCAAATTTTCTGGTCGGGCCTGAACTGTGGGATTGCATCCAATTCTTCACAACACACTTTCGGAAGAATGTGAAGATGTGAGAGAGAGGGTGCAGAAAAGATTCACGAGAATGTTTCCAGGGTGAGGGACTTCAGTCAATGCAGATGTATTGGAGAAGCTGAGTTTGTTCTGTTTCAGAACAAGACGGTTGAGGGGAGATTTGATAGATGGGTTCAAACACGAACTGGACGTGTCTCAGAGGTCAGGGGTCGTGTGACCGCTGGTTCAGTCAGGGATGGGAGTTTGGAATTCACTGGAACGTGTTGGGACTTGTCCCAGCAGTTGGGCCTGAGAGCTGGGTATGGAAAGACCGTTTCAAAACACTCTGTACATAGTTGCATATAGTTGGAATAAAATGTTGTTTCTGATAAGTTAATTGGTGGAGCCAATTCTCAAAGTTATCAGAGACAGAAAGACAAATGAGTGGGTAGGATCTGGAATGCGCTGCCCGGGAGTGTGGTGGAGGCAGCTTCAGTTGTGGCTTTTGAAAGAGAATTGGATCATTATTTGAAGAGGGCACAATTTGCAGGGTGACAGGGAAATGGGCGGGGAGTGGGGCTCATCGAATAGCTCTTCTAGAAAGCGTGGATTCAACAGGCTGACTAATGTTCTTTTCTCCTGCAACCATGCTATGATTCTCTGACAGCAGAACAAGATGGCACAGGGTTGAGCATTTATCAGTGGCCCTCTGGGTAGTTGATCGAAACAAATGCCACAAAATAACTTAAGACCCAGGTCCCACTGTGGGGTGAAGGGGAGACTGGAGGCTTATCCCGAACAGAGCGCCTAAGTTGCTTCCAGTCAGCTTACCTCGAACAAGAGCCAGAGAATTAACCCTGGTGTCCTGACCAATATTTATCCATCGGCCATGATTGGCTAGGAGCTGTTGGGGCTGAATGGCCTCCCTGTGGGCTGTAAATAGTTTGTAATCACCAAAGCAAATTATTGGGTCATTATCTCGTTGCTTGTGGGAGCGTGTTGTGTGCAAATTGGCTGCTTTTCCAGATTGCAACACTTCAAAACCTACTTCAGTGGCTGTGAACCGCTTTGGGGATGTCCCGAGGTCTGCGAAGAGGCGCCATAGAAATGTAAGTCTTTGGTTTTTCGTTCTTTCTTCCCTCCTCTGTCCCTTGGATTGTGATTGGTAAACGGAGTCAGGACGAGCCCTTACAGCCGGTGCTTTTGTGGCTGCTGAGGATGTGTCGGAAAGTTTAAAAAGGAACGAGAATTCCCGACCGAGCACCACGTGTGGACAACAGTGACTTGTTTGATTCCTTGACCCTGAGTGACCTTGCTGCAAGGGGGCGGCATGTGCCTATTGCACACATTCCTTTTGAAAATAGAAAATTAAAGGGTGATTTTAGTGAGATGTTCAAGGCAATGAGAAGATTTGACGTGACTGAGAGGGGCAATGGGTGGAGAGGCCAGGGGACAGAACCTTAAGATTCAAGGGAGGCCATTCAGGAATAATGTCAGAAGCGCTTCTTCACACAAAGGGTGGTGGAAATCTGGAACCCTCGCTTTGGAGCGAAGGAGATTGTGGGGGGATTTGATCGGGATGAACAAGATTGTGACAGGTTTAGATAAGGCAGACAAAGGAAAACTGTTCCCATTAAACCTCCCCATTCCGCCACCTATTGAGACCCTTAAATGGCCAACTTGTGACCACTTCAGGGCCTCATCCCACAGCCTCTGGTATTAGTCCAGCCGCAGATGGGCCTGCCGCCACGCAGCATGCATGACAGGTTACACTGTGCGGCCATTTTGTCACCCCCTGAGGGTGGAAGGAGTCCCTCAATCAAAGGCACTCACATTTGGAGTACTGTGTGCAGTTCTGGTCGTCTCATTTTGGGAGGGGTGTGGGAGCTTTGGGGGGGGTGCAGGGGAGATTTACCGGGATGTTGCCTGGAATGGAGAGTAGGTCATACGAGGAAAGGTTGAGGGTGCTAGGCCTTTTCTCATTAGAACGGAGAAGGATGAGGGGAGACTTCATAGAGGTTTATAAGATGATTAGGGGAATAGATAGAGTAGACAGTCAGAGACTTTTTCCCCAGGTGGAACACACCATTACAAGGGGACATAAATTTAAGGTGAATGGTGGAAGATATAGAGGGGATGTCAGAGGTAGGTTCTTTATCCAGAGAGTAGTGGGGGAATGGAATGCACTGCCTGTGGAAGTAGTTGAGTCGGAAACATTAGGGACCTTCAAGCGGCTATTGGATAGGTACATGGATTACGGTAGAATGATGGGGTGCAGGTTAATTTGTTCTTAATCTAGGACAAAAGTTCGGTACAACATCGTGGGCCGAAGGGCCTGTTCTGTGCTGTATTTTTCTATGTTCTAAGTTCTATTGCCTTACCAAAGGATTTTATATCAGGAAGTTTGGCATTGGGGGGGAGGGCTCTGACAGCCACATACTGTCCCTGCTGTCCACCTGCCATTCCCCTCTTCCACCCACACGCACACACCTTCCCCCATTTCCGACTTGTGGCCTGGGGCGCTTTGTGATCCTGGAACTCTAGAACCTGTCATTCCAGCAACAGCCACGGCCTCCTTGGTGGCGCTGTTGCCAGCCTCTTATTGACCAGCAGCTCTCACTCAGCGACGTTCCGCCCCTGGGGTCTTCATTCCAGGGGAAGGCCCACCACTGGCTTTGGGCCTTGCCAATGCCTTGGGACTTGGCAGACCTTTCCGAAATGAGACAAAGCAGATCTTTCGCTGCCTGTCCGGTTGGAAAGCGACACCGTGCTCTGACCCGATGACATTGTCTCCTGGTCCGTCAACACCTCACATTCCAAATTTTCACTCGTGTTTAAGTCTTTCAATGGAATTTGCCAATCTCCCTCCCTGAACTCTCTGATACTCTTACTTTGGCCCAGTGTACTACACACCTCCCTTTTTACCATGCTATTAGTGGCTATGCCACCATCTGGTCCTATACTCTGGAATCCATTCACTAAATTTCTCCAACTCTTCCCCCCCCCCTTCAAACCCAGAACACCCCTCCTCATGTATTCCTCTTCGGCTTGGCATCCATGTTTTTGCCTCTGTGAAGCATCTTGGGATATTTCTCGAGATTAAAGATGTTGTTTAAGTACAGGTTGGTGGAATTCATCTCAATCAAGTGCAATCCTTTCCTCAATTTATATCTTAAAGATTTGTATTTTATACCAACCAGGTGTTAGGGGACATGTTTACTTTATCTCTTTAGTTGAAGGGCACTGACCACCGTGAGCTGTCTTTGTCTAATTCAGGCCTGTATGTCGTAGTTCCTCACGGTAGCCAGTGAATTTACCAGCGAGGAGTTTGCTGTTCAAAAGTGTCTCATCAGAGTTCTGTTCTTAAAAAAAAAGACACACCAGTCCATCCCGTGGTGCGGTGTGTGAACTGACATTGTTTGCTCAAGTTGACTGACTGTTTTAAAGCAGGAAATGTGCAGTACTTGAATGTGCCCTATGAGGAACCAGGGTCAAAGGTCACTGGGTGACCGAATCCAGGTTCCAGTCAAGAATTGCTGTCTTTTTCGCTCTTCCTCTCCGTGAGCCCTCGCTGGATCTGATCCCATGGGCATGGGGTGCTCATTGGTACCCCCTCCCCAGGAATCACGTGCGAGTCTTCAACCATTTGGAGCTGTGCCTTCAGCTGCCTTGAATTTCCCTCCTTAAAATCTTTATCTCTCTCCTCACTTTGAGACACTCGTTAATACTGACCTCTTGGTCACCTGACTAATCTCCTTGTGCGGCTCGGTGTCAAATTTTGGTCCGATTCTGCTGAACCTTGGGACATTGCTCTTACTTTCAAGGTGCTATCCAAATGCAAGTTGCTGTTGTTGAGGGCAGGCCATTCGACGGCTCAAAGCGTTCTGACCAACCTGAACCCTGTTCTGTCCTCACATTGCGCACAAGCACGTTCTCTGGTGCAGGCTCCCTGGTAACCAACCTCCTCTCCCTAACCCGATTTGAGGTCTGGTTCGAATGCACAGGCCCCGTGGCGAAGAGTGGTTGAAAGGAATGGAAACACTGAGGCTTCCTTTACTGACGGAAGAAAGAACTTCACTGATTGGCATTGACTCATCTCCGCTCTAAAGCAACTGGCGCTACCTCTAGGCACCAGCACTGGGCACAGCTGGCGGACAGGGCACCATTTGGCTTGGGGCCTGTGCATGCAGTATTGCCGCAAGTTTGCACACGCAGGACTCAGCAAGCAGGTACCAGAGCAAGGTCGCACACACGCGCAGTTGCGCAAATGGCATTTCTGATGTTGCTTCAAAGCTGCCCTGCAAATTCAATGTAGGGGGTGTGAGATGGGTTTAGGAGGGAACGACAGGGGCAGTGGGGGTGAAATTGAGAACCTCAAGTGGCGCCACGTTATTTCCGAAGCATTTTCGCTGGCTGGAGAGGTCGTGTGCGTGTCTGTTTTGTTTTTCTTTGCTGCCTCAGGCCACCCCGCGCCAATCTTTTAGGCCCCGGTTGACTGCTTCCCCCCCCTTCTAATGTGCGATGCCGGCTGTAATGATTGTTCTAGTCCAGTTTACCACTGAATCACTTGTATTGATGCTGTTGGATTTTTTTTCAAGGCTATGGGTTTGTGGATTTCGACAGTCCTGCTGCTGCACAGAAGGCAGTGTCTGCGCTGAAGTCCAGTGGGGTACAGGCCCAGATGGCGAAGGTAAGCGCACTCTTGCACTTGTACTGCAGCGCTGGCTGCTTAGGCTTACCGCTTTTCGTTGCTTAAAGATGATTATTCTCCCATCCCATCTCTCCTCGTTTCATAAGCTATTTCTTCCCACCCACCTCCCCCCACCCCCAATCCACAGCCCACAAGCATTGCCCACGCCCCCTTCCCCAAGCTCCCAACTCGGGCCCCTCCTTCATCAGGACGTCACTGTTTACTGTGAGGCCCAGTCTCCAACTCAGGGCCTCTGCCTATAGCAGAGGCCTAGTAAGTGCCGAGCTGCCGAGCAAAAGGTGACCAAGGGCCTTGGGTAGATGCCCTCCCCTCCCTCTCCCTCTTTTTTTTTCCCAGGGTATTGTCACGCGGCCCACCTCTGTTCTCCACAGCCTGCCAGAGATCAGGATTAGCAGATGTGAGCCTCGCTGGCTAGGCCCAGCATCTGTTGCCCATCCCTAATTGCCCTTGAGAAGATGGTGGTGAGCTGCCTTTTTCAAACGCTGCAGTCCATCTGGACTCCCTCATTCAAAGGAGTCCCTCAATCAAAGGCACTCATTGCCTGACAGAAATCTTTGGATCCTCACTGTCTTCAGGTGATGTCCCGGAGGACTGGAGAATAGCCAATGTTGTTCCTTGTTTAAGGGTAGCAAGGATAATCCAGGGAACTACAGGCCGGTGAGCTTTACGTCAGTAGTAGGGAAATTACTGGAGAGAATTCTTCGAGACAGGATCTACTCCCATTTGGAAGCAAGTGGTTGTATTAGCAAGAGGCAGCATGGTTTTGTGTAGGGGAGGTCGTGTCTCACTAACTTGATAGAGTTTTTCGAAGAGGTCACAAAGATGATTGATGCAGGTAGGGCAGTGGATGTTGTCTATATGGACTTCAGTAAGGCCTTTGTCAAGGTCCCTCATGCCAGACTGATACAAAAGGCGAAGTCACATGGGATCAGGGGTGAGCTGGCAAGATGGATACAGAACTGGCTAGGTGATAGAAGACTGAGGGTAGCAATGGAAGGGTGCTTCTCTGATTGGAGGGCTGTGACTAGTGGTGTTCCGCAGGGATCAGTGCTGGGACCTTTGCTGTTTGTAGTATATGTAAATGATTTGGAGGAAAATGTAACTGGTCTGATTGGTAAGTTTGCGGACGACACAAAGGTTGGTGAAATTGCGGATAGCGATGAGGACTGTCAGAGGATACAGCAGTGTTTTGATCGTTTGGAGACTTGGGCGGTGAGATGGCAGATGGAATTTAATCCGGACGAATGTGAGGTAATGCATTTTGGAAGGTCTAATGCAGGTAGGGAATATACAGTGAATGGTAAAACCCTCAAGAGTATTGACAGTCAGAGAGATCATGGTGTACAGGTCCACAGGTCACTGAAAGGGGCAACACAGGTGGAGAAGGTAGTCAAGATGGCATACAGCATGCTTGCCTTCATTGGCCGGGGCATTGAGTATAAAAATTGGCAAGTCATGTTGCAGCTGTATAGAACCTTAGTTAGGCCACACTTAGAAAGTTGAGGGGCGATCTGATAGAGGTCTACACAATTATGAGGGGCACAGACAGAGTGGATAGTCAGAGGCTTTTCCCCAGGGTATAGGGGTCAATTACTAGGGGGCATGGTTTAAGGTGCGAGGGGCAAGGTTTAGAGGAGATGTACAAGGCAAGTTTTTTACACAGTGGGTAGTGGGTGCCTGGAACTCGCTGCCGGAGGAGGTGGTGGAAGCAGGGACGATAGTGACATTTAAGGGGCATCTTGATAAATACATGAATAGGATGGGAATAGAGGGATACGGACCCAGGAAGTGTAGATTTTAGTTTAGATGGGCAGCATGGTCGGCACAGGCTTGGAGGGGCGAAGGGCCTGTTCCTGTGCTGTACTTTTCTTTCTTCCTTGGTGTAGGTACATCCACAGTGCTTTTAGGGAGTATCAGGATTTTGACCCAGTGACAGTGAAGGAATGGCCGATATATTTCCAAGTTAGGATGGTGAGTGACTTGGAGGGGAACCTCCTCCAGGTGGTGGGGTTCCCAGGTGCCGGAGGGATGAGAAATGGGTGATGCCCGACCACGTCCAACAGCAGCAAAACCTAGTTGGTATCTATCTTTGTTTGCACACTCACCTCACAGTTGGTTGCCAACTCCCGACCGATGCAAGTGTCGCGCCATCCCCGGTTGGCAGGCTGGGAACCTGGTGACGCTGCAGTTGGCTGGGTGGCATTAAACATGGCCAAATATATCGTTGGGTTTGTGAATTGAGGCTAGTGATGTAAAGGTGGGCCCCAACTCAGGCCTGAATCTTTGTTTTCAGAAATCTCTCTCAATAGCTGTTGGTCACTGCTGCCAACAAACTTCATTTATCTTTTTCTGGTTTCTTCCTCCGTCTCACTCAGTGGACACCTTTCCGTCATATTGTTGGCATTCTTTTAGAATCATGGTGAACGAATGATATTGCTTCGAGCGGAGCGACCAAGATATCTGAAGGGGGTACATTGTACATGGGCATGAGGGTGAAGATTTGATGGGCTGAATGGACTTTTTCGCAATTCCCTACATTGCCAAAATGGATAGCAGCCCCTCCCCCACTCAGCCCCCCGCCCCGCCCCTCACCCTGATAGTTGGGCCTGGTTTTGCCAGGATAGGTTGGCCAGATTTCACCACATCCAAGCAGGTTTTCCCTGCTGCCTCAGTCCTCACTGAAGACAAATCCCGGGTTTTCTTCTCTGTATCTTTTGCGGTCGTCCAGACACATCCCTGCTGGGAGTTACAGTTATTGTGAGTGAACTGAGATACAGTTGCAGCACCAGCAGTATTCTGTGCTTGGTGCCATTGATTAGGTCGGCAGGCTAGCTTCTTGTATCGTAGCCAGTCTTGCATCTGTGCGGGGGTAGGTGAATCGGAGGCTGGGTTTGCGTCTGGTACTTTGGGCTAGCCAGGAAGGCCTCAGGCTCCATCCTTGATCTTTGTTGTGACTTTGAAGGTCACCGTCCCTCGGCTGGGACAGAAATGGGGATGTGTGTATTTGTATCTGTGTGAGTGTGTGTACATGTGGGTGTTTGCGTGTGTGTATTTGTACGAGTGTATATGTGTGTATGTATATCTGTGTGAATGCATCTGTGAGTGTGTGTATATGTGGGTATGTATGTGTGTGTGTGTGTGTATAGATGTGTGCATGTGGGTGTATCGTTGTACGTATATGTGTATATCTGTGGGTGTGTGAATGTGTGTATCATCTGTGTGAAGTGTGTGTGTCTGTCCGAGTGTGTGTGTTTCTGTGTGAGGGTTTGTGTATCTCTGAATGTATGTGTGACTGTGTGAGTATGTATGTATTCGTGAATGTGTATCTGTGTAAGGGTTTGTGTATCTGTGTGTGTGTGTGTGTGTCTGTGTGTGTGTCTGTGTGAGGGTTTGTGTATCTCTGAATGTGTGTGTGACTGTGAGTATGTATGTGTTCGTGAATGTGTATCTGTGTGAGGGTTTGTGTATCTGTGTGTGTGTGTGTGTATGTGTGTGTGTGTGTGTGTCTGTCTATGTGAGTATGTCTGTGTGAGTATGTCTGTGTGAGCGAGTGTATGTGTGTGCCTGTGTGTGTGTCTGTGTGTGAATGTGTGCGTTTGTGTGAGTGTATGTCTGTGAGTGTGTCTGTGTGAGTGTGTGTGTCTGTGTGAGTGAGTGTGTGCGAGTGAGTGTGTGTGTCTGTGAGTGTGTGTGTCTGAGTGTGTGTACGTGTGTGAGGGTCTGTGTGTATGTGTGTGTGTCTGTGAGTGAGTGTGTGTGTCTGTGTGAGTGTGTCTTGTGTGTGTGTCTGTGAGTGTGTGTCTGTGAGTGTGTGTCTGTGTGAGTGTGTCTGTGTGTGACTGTGTGAGTGAGTGTGTGAGTGAGTGTGTGTGTCTGTGTGAGTGAGTGTGTGCGAGTGAGTGCGTGTGTCTGTGAGTGTGTGTGTCTGAGTGTGTGTACATGTGTGAGGGTCTGTGTGTATGTGTGTGTGTCTGTGAGTGAGTGTGTGTGTCTGTGTGAGTGTGTCTTGTGTGTGTGTCTGTGAGTGTGTGTCTGTGAGTGTGTGTTTGTGAGTGTGTGTCTGTGTGAGTGTGTCTGTGTGTGTCTGTGTGAGTGAGTGTGTCTGAGTGTGTGAGTGAGTGTGTGTGTCTGTGAGTGTGTGTCTGAGTGTGTGTTTCTGTGTGAGGGTTTGTGTATCTGTGTGTGTGTGTATGTGAGTGTGTGTGTGTGTGTATCGGTGGGTGTGTGTGTATATGTGGGTGTGTGTGTATATGTGGGTGTGTGTGTATATGTGGGTGTGTGTGTATCTGTGTGGGTGTTTGTGTGTCTGTGTGTGGGGGTGTGAATTGTGTATGCACGCGTGTGTGTGTTATGTGTGTGACCTGTTCAGCTCAGTGGGCTGGGCAGCTGGTTTGTGATGCAGAGTGAGGCCAGCAGCCAGGGTTCAATTCCCTGTACCGGCTGAGGTCATTCATGAAGGTCCTGCCTTCTCAACCTTGCCTGAGGTGTGGTGACCTTCAGGTTAAATCACCACCAGTCAGCTCTCCCCCCTCACAGGGGAAAACAGCCCATGGTCCTCTGGAACAGTGCGATGTGTGAGTGAGATGTTTGTGTTGTGTGTATAGCTGATTAGAATAGGATTACGGGCGACCATGATGCCTCCTGTCGTTGAGCAGGTTGCTTACTGCCTCTTGGGCCAGGATCCAAGATAGGGAGAGGTGGGCTGGAGCTGAAGCTGTAGAAGGGCGTATGGGCAGAGTGGGATGCTACAAAAGGGGAATGATGGCGAGGAAAGACAGCACTGACAGGAATAATATCCCAGCCAAGCTGGTGAGGCAATCACCCTTATAGATTGCTGAGAAAGAGGAGCCATCCAGGAATGGCTGTCCCTTACTCAATCATAGCAGCGCACAATCAGGCAGCATTTTTGGGGAAAGAAAATTAACAGAAAGACAGATTAATACTGTTCCCTGCTTTGTTTGTGATCTTGTTTCACAACTGGTCTCTGAGGCCAACAAATTCCAAAAGTCGGCCTGTGTTGGCAGGGAGGACAATGCCGAGAATGTGTTATGGGCATGAGTGCAGACAAGGCCGGGGCTTCGACAGGCTTAGGTGCTAGAATATTGGAGAAGGAGCTTTTGCACAAACACGGTTAATGTGGAGGCCAGCACAGCCTGAAGGCTAACGCTGGGTCGCTCTGAGCCCGACTGCTTTTTACATCATCCTTGGCAGGCACTGCCTTCGTGCTTCCAACGCGACACTTAAACACTTTACATCACAGTGCCGCATGAACATCAGTCATCACCTGACAGTGTCTTCCTCCACGAATATCATACCAGTATAGGTTAGCAGGTAACTGTCCTCAACGACTGACAGAGCACCCTTTAAGTACGATGAAAAATGCTTTCGTATTTGTGCGAAACACATTTGCCCATTTTCCTCAATTCGTTCGCGCAGTCACACGTGGCCATTCAAAGGGAAGGGGACTGGGTAGTTTGCCAATTTATTCATTCCCATTGCTGGCAAGGCTGGCATCGCCCATCCCTCAGCCCTCTGGAAGGAGGTGGTGAGCCGCCTCCTTGAACCGCTGTAATCCATGTGGTATAGGGAGGGAGCTCCAGGATTGTGACCCAGCGACAGTGAAGGAACGGCCGATACATTTCCAAGTCAGGCTGGTGAGCGACTTGGAGGGGAACCTCCAGGTGGTGGGGTTAGACCATGAGGTATAGGAGCAGAATTAGGCCACTCGGCCCATCGAGTCTGCTCCGCCATTCAATCATGACTGATATTTTTCTCATCCCCATTCTCCTGCCTTCTCCCCATAACCCCTGATCCCCTTATTAATCAAGAACCTATCTTTGTTCTTTGTTCTATCTCTGTCTTAAATGACACTCAGTAACTTGTCTTCCACAGCTTTCTGCGGCAATGAGTTCCACAGATTCACCACCCTGTGGCTGAAGAAATTCCTTCCCATCTCTGTTTTAAAGAATGGTCCCTTCAGTCTGAGGCTGTGCCCTCAGCTTCTAATCTCGCCTACTGGTGGAAACATTTTCTCTACGCCCACTCTATCTAAACCTCTCAGTATTCTGTAAGTTTCAATAAGATCCCCCCTCATCCTTCTAAACTCCATCGAGTATAGTCCAGAGTCCTCAACCGTTCCTCATACGACAAGCTCTTCATTCCAGGGATCATTCCTGTGAACCTCCCTCTGGACCCTTTCCAAGGCCAGCACATCCTTCCTTAGATACAGGGCCCAAAATTGCTCACAATACTCCAAATGGGGTCTGACCAGAGACCTACACTGCCTCAGAAATACATCCATGGTCTTGTATTCTAGGCCTCTCGACATGAATGCTAACATTGCATTTGCCTTCCTGACTGCCGACTGAACCTGCACAATGTGGTGAATGTAACTTAGTAATTCACACTGTATTTACCAATATCATTGTAAGCGCAGTAGCGTTATCCGACCACTAGGGGGAGTAGCTCTGGGAATGCTCAGGAGTTTGTACAGGGCTCCACCCTTGGCTCCGCCCATGACTCCTCCCCCTAGACGGCTGTATAAATAACCTTGTCCAGAGCCAGCCTGCAGTTCATCGAGAGTTCAACGGGTAACAGGCTGGCTCTGTAGTAAGTAGATTAAAACCACTGTTCATATCTTAAAACACGTGTCTCGTGAATTGATGGTTCCATCACACGTTAACCTTAAGAGAAAATAGTCTATGCCTCCATTCTTCCGACCAAATTGCATAACAAAGAACAAAGAAAAATACTGCACAGAAGCAGGACCTTCCGCCCTCCAAGCCCGTGCCTCCTCATACTTTTCCACATTTCCTGTTCCCAGGTATCTGCTGCCCTTGTCCCTGCCATGGTGGTCAAGGCCATGGGTTTAGAAGGTGGTCTCACAGTCGGATTGGTGACGTACTGTGGTGTATCTTGTAGATAGTGCACAAACTGTATATGGAGTTAGGCTACAGATCAGCCATGATTCTATTTGGATAGTGGGACAGGCTCGAGGGGCTGAATGGCCTCCCCCGTTCCTTCAATGGTGCCAGAGTATATCAAGGAGACAGATGGTGCTTGGCCCAGCAGGTGTGGCAGGAAGGAGGCGCAATTTCGTGTGGCCAACTCTCATTTCAGGGAGAACTAGGTAAGGCGTCGAGAGCAACTCGCATTATATTTAGTCCCCTGAATGGAGCCTTCATTCCCTTCACAGCTTGGCCCTCTCCCTATCTGTAACCCCATCCAGCTCTCCAAGCCTCCGAGTCCTCTGCCGCTCCCCTAACTCTGGCCTCTTGGACATTGCACCATTGGTGGCCATGCCTTGAGCTGCCTGGGCCCCAAGCTCTGAAATTGCCTCCCTAAACCTCTCTCATGGACCACGACCCATGGACCTCTCACCTCCTTTTAAAACATCCTTACCTCTTTAACCAATGTTTTGGTCACCTGACCTAATATCTCCTTATATGGCGGATTGATTGTCAGATTTTGTTTTCTCCCATGAAGAGTACCTCGGAATGTTCTACCGCATTAAAGGCGCTATATATTTTTCGTATGTGTGTGCGTGTGTGGTTTTAGCAAACATGCATTTCGCCCATAGGCCTGTATTGAATCCAACCTGGATTAATGAAATAGCAGTCTCTTCTGGCCAATGTCAAATGAGTTTTGGCAGGTAGATACAGGCCACGGGCACCAAACGGCCCCTCTCCACTACATCAGTTGGCACAGCTGGTGAAAATGTCCTTGTTGCGCGCGAATGGTGCGTAGGTTGCCTCTGCCCTCCAATGCGCGCACTGCAAGCCGCTATTTCTGCACTAATGGACGGGCAGAGATCTGACTGCATAATAACTAGCGCATAAAGCCAACAAGGCAATTGCATCATGCCTGCGCCAAACACTGCTAACTTTGGAAGCTGAAAGCTGCAGAAAAATGTTGCTGAGACCACCGTAAATTGCTCCTGCCTCTGGGGAGCGTTGTTCTGATTGGCTTAGCTGGACACGCAAGAGGTCCAATGTACCCAGAAGGCCCTGCACATGCTCAGGACCATAGAGGCTGCACTCATCCGCTTTTTGCAAATGAAATATGGCAGCCTGTATTAACATTTTGCAAGCATGCACCTTGCTGTCTATTTGATGACTCTCGCTGCTATATCATCCTCGGCCTACAGAGCAGCTTAATCATTGTTTCAGACTGTGAGGTGCATCTCTGGAGGCACCACCTATTAGTGACGGAGGATTTAGTACTGTAACGCAGGAGAATTGAAGTTTAGTTTTGCCTCTGAGAGCTTAAGAACTTGGATGCCCATTCACGGTATCTTAAACTGTTCATTATCTGTCAATAATAACATGGTGAAGCCTGTTATGCTAACCATCGCTGAATGGGAAGGTGTGATGCCATAAGGTCGTTTTCATTTTGCCTTTTTGCTGAAATATTGTGTAGTCCTGCACAGCTGCGGAATATGAAAGAGTTACGTTTTTATAGTGTGCGATCTGACATTGTGAGTTATTAATCTGCGTGATCTTTCATTGATGCTGGGTCTCACCATCAATAGCGACGAAACAAACATTATTGAAGATCTAAAATCGAAGTGTGGTTTTGGTTTGACAGTTCCTGGTGCTTGGTTAGTTAAATCAAATCCTCTTTTCATTACAGAAGATGTATTTTTGACAAATCAGAACTAATAATTATACCTCCAGATTGGGGATTCTTTTTGACCTTTTGAACTTCAACTTCTGTTTGGGAAATAATGTTCCGTCTGGGCCTGCTCACCTGACAGTTGAATGCTGGGCCTAGTGAGTAGTGTTTCCCCCACCTGTAAGTACCTTGCTGGCACTGTATACACAGGCATTCTCCTTGTTGTTGCATTGTCTCTCTCTGGTCTGCCTCCTCCCCACGAAGACGTCTGCAGTGTCATAGGGAGGAATTCTGGGTAACGTGCTAAATGTGGCTAAACAGCGGAGTCCTTCTTCTGTCCAAAGCACTTAGCCTTCCTTTGGTCAGGATAACTCTGCAAATCTCTCGCCGTTAACAGTTCGGCGCCTGAGCGAGGCGGTGGCTAATCTCGGAATTGGAAAATGTGACACTGCTGCATTTGGGAGGGTAAGGTCATTGGGCAGCTTTCACTCTGCATTGAAACTAGGCATGGCCTACGTGGGAGTGCTCAATACAGCCAACACTCAAATTGGAAAATTAATCTATTTCCCATTTTCAACAGGGCCAGAATATTCAAAAATACACATTATTGAATCCCTGTTACCTCAGAATTTGCGAGGACATTGTCACACATGACTGTCACAATCAGTTAGGTTGAAGAGAGGGTCATTTATTTGAAGGCCTTATCGCAGATATACCATGAGAAAGTGAACACTCCGTCCACTTCACATTAATTATTCTTTAGGTTCACCTATTTCAAACAGAATCTTTCTAGAACAGTCTTGTTTCCATTGTAAGTCAGATTGGATCATAAACATTTTCAGCCGCAGTCAATAGGCAGCGATCAGAATGGGATACAGCAATTCACTTGTATTTCTTTTGATTTGATCTCCCTGCTCCCAATGCGGCCTCCTGGATATCGACTAAACGCAAACTGGGTGGCCGCTTCGTGGAACACTGTCGCTCGGTTCGCAAGCATGACCCGCCCCCCCCCCCCCCTCCATTTTAATTCTCCACCTTGCTCCCACTCTGACATCTCTGTCCTCATCCTCCTACACTGTTCCAGTGAAGCTCACTGTAAGCTTGAGGAACAGCGCCTCATGTTTCAAATAGACACTTTCCAGCCTTCTGGACTCAACACTGAGTTCAATAATTTCAGAATGTAATTTCAGAATGTGAACACATTGGGGGAGAGCAGAACACGTTTACAAGAATAGTTCCAGGGATAAGAAACTTCAGTTGTGAGGATAGATTGGAGAGATTGGGACTGTTCTCCTTGGAGAGAAGAAGGCTGAGAGGAGATTTGATGGAGATGTTCAAAATCATGAGGGGGCTGGACAGATTAGACGGGGAGAAACTGTTCCCACTCGTAAAAGGATCAGGAACGAGAGGGCACAGATTTTAAATGATTTGCATAAGAAACGATGTGATGTAAAAAAAACATTTTCACACAGCGAGTGGTTGGGGTCTGAAATTCACGGCCTGGAAGTGAGGTGGAGGCAGGTTCAATCAAGAGGCCGTTGGATGGTTATTTGAATAGAAACAATGGGTGCGATTTAGCCGAACGGGGGCACGACGCCAGAAGAGGCCTCCCTGGGCTTCCCGACGCCTTGCGAGATCTAGTTGCGATCTGTAGGCAGGACTAAGTCTCGCACGGATATAATGAATTTAAGAACCCACTTAACTGTGCTGTTGTTGGATCTAACCGGCTCCTGGCATCTGACGGACTCCTCAGGGAGACCCCAGCCGTGCGCCGTTTACTACTGGCCCACGCAAACGTGTGCCTGGCAGCACGGCATCAAGGAGGCCTCCCAGGCCATTGGAAGGCCCTGGGGGAGGTCAGGGAGAGGGCACAGTGGCACCCTGGTTCTCCCGCTGGCATATTGGTACTACCACCCTGGCACTACCTGGGTGCCCGGGTGGAATTGCCAGGGTGGCACTGCCAAGGGTCATGCCACTGAAAGGAGGGATGAGGGGCGTATGAAGGGGTGAACAACGGGTATGAAGGGGCCTCCAGAAAGTTGGGTGGGGTCCTGGAATGGGGGGGAGAGGCCTGAAATGAGGGGTAGGAAGGTCTGGAAAGTGGGGGCCCCTGAGCGACCCCATAGTGGGATGTCCTCACTTGGGGGGAGGGGGCAGGGATGTGGGGTAGTGCCCATGTATGTGAGGGGTGACATTGTCTATGGCTGTGGGGGGGGGGGGGGTGGAGGACCCCCGAGGAGCCGTTCTGGACAGTGAGTTCAGCTCCCCAGTGATGGAATAAGTAGGGGCTAGTCCTGAGGGAACACCCCAGGGCCCAGTGTGGTCAGATAGTGGTGGAGAACTCACCAACAGAGCTGGCAGGAGAAACCCCCAGCCAAACCTACTTGAAATAACATTGAGAAATGTTTCTGTTAGATTACACCCAATGTGCAGGGGTATGGGGAAAACACCGGAGCATGGAACTAAGTCACGATGCCCTGTGGGAGAACTGGTGCAGACAAGATGGGCCAAATGGCCTCCTGAACCGGGACGATCTGTGATTCTGTCCCTCCATTCTGTTTCCTTTGCAGGTTTTGCTTTTCATTACCCATGACCACTCCCTCTGGCCTGGCACCATGACCACTTTTGTTATTTAACATCTCCTGTCTCGTGCCCTCCCATAGGCCTTGCCTTACCACCTTTCCCACTTTAACTTCTTCCAACCTATCTAACTTCTCCCGTCACGGTCTGATTGAAGGTCACTGAGCTGAAACGTTAACGCTGTTTCTCTCTCCACAGATGCTGCCAGACCTGCTGAGTATTTCCAGCATTTTTGGTTTTCAGATCAGAATGGAAACCCTGTGTGGTTTTTATACTTGCCCCTCCACTCTCGCCCCCACCCACGTTGAAGGCGATTGTGAGGTTTTTAAGGATGTTTGTGGAATCCTCTCCACTTGCCTGGATGAGTGCAGCTCCAACAACGCTCAAGAAGCTCAACACCATCCAGGACAAAGCAACCCCGCTTGATTGGCACCCCATCCACAGACACTCACTCCCTCCACCACCACACACAGCAGCAGCCGTGTGTACCGTCTACAAGATGCACTGCAGGAACTCACCAAGGCTCCTTCGACAGTACCTTCCAAACCCATTACCTCTACCATCTAGTAGGGCAAGGGCAACAGACACATAGGAACACACCACTTGGAGGTTCCCCTCCAAGTCACTTAACATCTTGACTTGGAAATATATCGGCCGTTCCTTCACTGTCACTGGGTCACAATCCTGGAACTCCCTCCCTAACAGCACTGTGGGTGTACCTACACCACAAGGACTGCAGTGGTTCAAGAAGGCAGCTCACCCCCACCTTCTCAAGGGTAATTAGGTGTGGGCAATAAATGCTGGGCCCAACCAGCGACCCCCACATCCTGCAAAAGAATTTTTGAAAATTGGATTTCCAGGGTAGTGTTAGAAGTTCAGCCCTCCCTCCCCCTTCCTATTGTTCCAAAGTATTGGGCATGTCTCGCTTTGTTGTTTCCAAGGCTCACATTAGCACTGCTGCCTCACAGCTCCAGGGTCCCGGGTTCAATTCCAGCCTCGGGCCACTGTCTGTGCGGAGTCTGCACGTTCTCCCCGTGTCTGCGTGGGTTTCATCCGGGTGCTCCGGTTTCCTCCACAAGTCGGGAAAGATGTGCAGGTTAGGTGAATTGGCCGTGATCAATTGCCCCTTAATGTCCAATGATGTGCAGGTTACCAGGCAGCATGGTGGTACAGTGGTTAGCACTGCTGCCACACGGCACTGAGGACCCGGGTTCGATCCTGGCTCCAGGTCACTGATGAGTTTACACATTCTCCCCGTGTCTGTGTGGGTCTCACCCCCACAACTCAAAGATGTGCAGGGTAGGTGATTGGCCACACTAAATTGCCCCTAAATGACCAAAGGTTAGGTGGAGGTATGGGATAGGGTGGGGGTTTGGGCCCAAGTTAGGGCGCTCTTTTGGAGGATTGGGCAGATTCAATGGGCTGAATGGCCTCCTTCTGCACTGGGATTCTATGGTTCCAATTCTATAAGTCTGAATCCCCTCTCACTGTAGCAGACAATGACTGTGTTCTTGATCATGTGACCAAACACTAGGGGTAAAGCAAGCTGCGCTGCTGGGAACTGGGTCGAGCCAGCATCGGGAGGCTATTCGGCCCCTCTGTATCTTAAGTCCACCCACTCACCTTGGCGGATGGAGAGAGTTCAAGACGTCCATTCCTCTTCGTGTGAAGAAGTGCTTCCTGACATCATCCCGAAAAGGCCTGGCTCCAACTGTAATGTTGTTCTGAACTCCCTGCTCCCAAACAAGGCCCTTTTGCCTTGAGCAGCGAGGGTAGATATACCACTCTGGAGCACCCAGTGGGCATCCAGCAGGTTGGCACACTGGCACAAATTTCCTATCCCTTCCCAGCCCATCCTGGGTTAGTTACGTGATCCGGGGGAACGCCAGGCTGCACTACCGGCCTACCAAGGTCAGGAGATTGGGATCGGCAGTCAGAAGGCCCTGTGCACCTCAAAACATTTGGGGTGGGGGTGGATGTGGTAGAATTGCTAGTCTCCCCCCCCCCCCCCCCCCCCAATCCTGGAATTCTCTGGTCAGACGTTAGGCCACGGCTCTCAAAGCTATCCCTGCATGTCTGCACCACGAGGAAAGCAAGATGGCAGCTCGGTAGCCTGTCCTTCCACATAGTGGCAATGGTGATCTTGTGCCCTCCCCCCGTCATCCCCCCTGCCATACCGCTTCTGGAGAAGGTTGGCATAATGAGGAGAAAGTGGGTCAGGTCAGGAGGCCTAGTCAGCTGACCTCAGTACACAGCACTCTCACCTGTCTGAGGCAACCCCCCTCTGCAGCACACCTCATCTAGGCTGACACTCCCAGTGCATGAGAGGTTAAGCTGTGGCCCTTTCAGTCTATCCCACTGGCGCGGGAAGATGTTGACTATCCCACAACAACATTCTCCACTTGCCTGGGTGAGTGCAGCTCCAACACTCAAAAAGCTCAACACCATCCAGGACAAAGCAGCCCACTTGATTGGCATCCCATCCACAAACATTCACTCCCCCCACCACCGACACACAGTGGCAGCCGTGTGTACCATCTACAAGATGCACTGCAGCAACTCACCAAGGCTCCTTAGGCAGCACCTTCCAAACCCACGACTCCTACCATCTAGAAGGACAAGAGCAGCAGATACCTGGGAACCCCACTACCTGGAGGTTCCCCTCCAAGTCACTCACCCCCCTGACTGGGAAATATATCGGCCGTTCCTTCACTGTCACTGGGGCAACATCCTGGAACTCCCTCCCTAACAGCACTGTGGGTGTACCTACACCACATAGACTGCAGCGGTTCAAGAAGGCAGCTCACCACCACCTTCTCAAGGGGCAATTAGGGATGGGGCAACAAATCTTGGCGTAGCCAGCGACGCCCACATCCCACGAACGAAGAAAACAACATCTTTCCTCTCACTTGTGGGATTTGGCGACTGTGCCTTTCCAAGCATACGTTTATTGAGGCACTTTGAGATGTTTCGGAGAGATGTGTCGGGCCGATGGATAAATGCCGTTCTCTATTTTGGAATGCCCAAAATACCGCTTTGAAGGTTTGATGTGGTTTTAGAGAAGGGTGACTTTAAAAAGCTGCCGTCTCTCTTCACTGCACAATGCCCCTTTTGTTCAATTCCCAGAGTGAGTGTGCAGCATAAAGCTGTAAGGAATCTGCTACATTCACTGCCAGGAAGCTGGAGAGAGAGACAACAACACAGGCCCAAAGATGTCCTTTTTTTTCCTCTCTGGAAGGGTTTATTTAATAGGATTAGCTCGTGGCCGCTATGTCTTGGTGTGTGGCTCTTGACTGGGGGGGGGGAGGGGAGAGATGGGCGGGTGTTGGGGGACGTAGGGACGAGACCAGCTTTTTTGGTTAGCTCATTGACATGATGTAACACAAAAGCAGCTGTCATTCCTTGTTCTGCAGGCTGGAGTATCACAAAGCTGGCCCGTGACACTTGCTAATTGTTCCACTTTCTGGCTTTTGGTCAAGTGCCAGGCGCTGTGAGCTAGCAAGTAGTTTTTCCCACCGCTTCCTTCTGTGAAGAAAAGTATCAATTGCGCTTCTTGTCTCCCTCTTGTGTGCGTGCCCTCAGCTGAACGGAATGCTTGTCGGTCCTATTAAACTGATTCTTTGGGCCTATTCAGGTCGGCCTGTTGAGAAAGGCTTTTTTTTTTCAGAAAGACACAGTTTACCGCTATAAATCATGTCAAACACTTCTGCAGAGTGGCTGCTGTGGTGTGGATGGCTACACTTGGGCCATGCCTGCTGAGTTCAACTTGGAATCCTGCCGTTGTCCTTTTTTTTTTGCAGCATCAGCCTGACATGTTTAAACTTTCCGGTGAAACAAATCTAAGCTTGTTTGGTTCAAGAATAATTCCCATTTTAAACAGAAGAACGTTATGCATAGGCCTTACAGCCCCTCCACCATTCGACAGTCTATCGATCTCGGCCCGCCGCCACCTGGGGTAGAGAATGCCAAAAATTCATAACGATTTAGAATCATAGAATAGAGTCCATAGAATCCCTACAGTGCAGAAGGAGGCCATTTGGCCCATCGAGGCTGCACTGACCCTCTGCAACAGCACCCTACCGAGGCCCAATCCCCTGCCCTATGCCTGTAACCCCCACCGAACCTGCACATCCCTGGACACGAAGGGCCAATTTAGCATGGCCAATCCACCTAACCTGCACATCTTTGGACACTAAGGGACAATTTAACATGGCCAATCCACCTAACCTGCACATCTTTGGACACTAAGGGACAATTTAGCATGGCTAATCCACCTAACCTGCACATCTTTGGACACTAAGGGACAATTTAGCGTGGCCAATCCACCTAACCTGCACATCTTTGGACACTAAGGGGCAATTTAGCATGGCCAATCCACCTAACCTGCACATCTTTGGACACTAAGGGACAATTTAGCATGGCCAATCCACCTAACCTGTACATCTTTGGACACTAAGGGGCAAGTTAACACGGCCAATCCACCTAACTTGCACATCTTTGGACTGTGGGAGGAAACCGGAGCACCCGGAGGAAACCCACGCAGCCACGGGGAGAACGTGCAGACTCCGCACAGACATTCGCCCGAGGCCGGAATTGAACCCAGGCCCGTGGTGCTCAGCACTGCACAGGGAAAACCCGAAATTGGAAGGTGAGAGTGAGAGTGAGAGATGGGGCCCTCTATCACGTCTCGCAGTAGTTCAACCCCTGCTCTTCCTACTGCCTCGGGCTGCACACAAGCCAACACCTTGGGCGGGATGTTCCATGCCCTCCGCGGTGTTTTACAGCGTTGGAGGTCTCTCTCTCTCCCCCCCCCCCCCCCCCCCCAATTCCCGCCCCCAATTGTGCAATGAGGCGAGGCCATTCAGCCCGTCCAAAGACCTTTGGCCTGGAATTTCCTTGAAGCTGCTCTGCCACCAGTAAAACCCAGCTGTAATTTTGTAGGACGTTCTCCCCCCACCCCACCCACCCCCTCTCTCCCCACCCCACCCACCCCCTCTCTCCCCACCCAACATTTCACCAGTGAAGATACAGCGATGGAAATGCCCCCTTCCCACCTCCTCCTCTTTCTCCTCCCCAACACACACACACACACACACACACACACATACACCCCCCCCCCGCCCCCCCCCCCCCCCCCCCCCCCCCCCCCCCCCCCCCCGCCCCCCCCGCCCCCCGGCCGCAATTGCTATATTAGCTATAGTGTTGATTAATTTTTTTAAAACATCTTGACTAAAATTGTGAGGAATTGTGGTCACTTCGAGTACCCAGAATGCCTTTCCCCTGCCAAAAACACCAATGGGGCAAGGCAGGGAGGATTAAGATGGGTCTCAACACACCTCATTCCCCCACTAGTTATCCAGAGGCCCAGACTCATGTCTTTGTGACGAAGGTTCAAATCCTGCCAAGGTAGCTGGTTGAATTTAAATCAAAGAATAAATCTGGAATTGTTCAGCTCGTCTCAGTAATGTCCTTTAGGTAAGGAAATCTGCCGTCCTTACCTGGTCTTGCCGATATGTGACTTCTGACCCACAGCTATGTGGTTGACTCTCAACTGCCCTCTGAAATGGCCGAGCGAGACACTCAGTTCAAGGGCAATTAGCGCTGGGCAACAAATGCTGGCCCAGCCCAGTGACACCCATGTCCCACAGAAATGTTTTTTAATCAGTGGGTTAGTTTAAAATCTGCACCCCACCCCACAAGAAGACAACATGAGAAAATGTGCACTGGGGGCTGATGGTCAAACACTTTGCACTGTACTCCTTATCTCTTCCTTAATTTGAGATGAATCTCTTCAGTAGGGCGGTTAGCACTGTTGCTTCACAGCTCCAGGGTCTCAAGTTCGATTCCCAGCTTGGGTCACTGTCTGTGCGGAGTCTGCATGTTCTCCCCGTGTCTGCGTGGGTTTCCTCCGGGTGCTCCGGTTTCCTCCACAGTCCAAAGCTGTGCAGGTTAGGTGGATTGGCCATGATAAATTGCCCTTAGTGTCCAAAGATGTGCAGGTTAGGTGGATTGGCCGTGCTAAATTGCCCCTTAATGTCCAAAGATGTGCAGGTTATGTGAATTGGCCATGCTAAATTGCCCCTTAGTGTCCAAAGACGTGCAGGTTAGGTGGATTGGCCGTGCTAAATTGCCCCTTAGTGTCCAAAGATGGGCAGGTTAGGTGGATTGGCCATGTTAAATTGCCCCTTAGTGTCCAAAGACGTGCAGGTTAGGTGGATTGGCCATGATAAATTGTCCCTTAATGTCCAAAGATGTGCAGGTTAGGTGGATTGGCCATGCTAAATTGTCCCTTAGTGCCCAAAAATGTGCAGGTTAGGTGGATTGGCCATGATAAATTGTCCCTTAGTGTCCAAAGATGTGCAGGTTAGGTGGATTGGCCATACTAAATTGTCCCTTAGTGTCCAAAGATGTGCAGGCTAGGTGGATTGGCCATGTTAAATTGTCCCTTAGTGTCCAAAGGTGTGCAGGTTAGGTGGATTGAACATGATAAATTGTCCCTTAGTGTCCAAAGATGTGCAGGTTAGGTGGATTGACCATGATCAATTACTGCTTAGTGTCCAAAATACAAAAGGTTAGGGTACCCTATGGGAATAGGGTGGAGGTGTGGGCTTAAGCGGGGTGCTCTTTCCGAGGGCTGGTGCAGACTCGATGGGCTGAATGGCCTCCCTCTGCACTGTAAATTCTATGAAGTATCCAAACTGAGATTTTCCGTCTGTTTGAAATGAACTGATGAAAAATGGGCTGGGAAACGGGGTGGTGGTGATAGTGGTGGTTGGCAGCGCAGAAAAGGATACCTTCCGCCAGGCAATTCGTAATCCCCAAGTCAAGCACGCCTGTTTGGAACTTTGTTTGTTCAGGTGCTTTACGGAAACTGAGTGTTGATGTCAGATTCAGCGCTGTTACCTCTGATGGAGATAAAACTCCTTTTGTGCATTCCTTCCTGCAGCTGTTAGCCTTTCTAGTTGAAAGGAATTTGTGGGAGTGCACGAGGGGAGAGCAAATTCTCACCTGAGTATTCCCTGACTGCAGCACCATGGACCGGCTGGTGTGGAGCTTTAAGACTCGTTCAAAGCGAGGGACTGGGCTGGTATCTTTAAGTGACCTGGGGAAAGGGTCGAACCGACAACGCCCCGCAGTGCCATTTCACCGCCGTCCTTTCTGCCCCACGGCGCCTTTCTACGCCCGCAGCCCCGCAGAGCGAGTGTTGATTGGCGGGCTATTTGCCTGCAGGAGGCATCGCGCAGATCCGTGCTGCCCTCGCCTTTCGAGCCGCGTTCCCTGGAGCGAGGCTGATCTTTGAGTTCAGAATATTGACGCCCCTGCGCCAACCGATGGCCTGGAGCCGGCGAGGATGTTACTCAATTATCTCCATTCGTGGCCCAGACTTGTGGCTGTAGATTTCTTCGGTGACGTGAGATTTGGCTGAACTCTCAACAGGCATTTCCCCGAAACTGGTCCCCATTTGGCAACCGAGGGAAGGAGAGTGCAACTTGACTGGTCTCTTCCAAGCATTTCACCAGCTGATACCAAATTCCTGTCTGTGTTATTTTAGTGGCCGTCCCTTCAGATAGACGAGCCACTTTTCACTTGATCTCTCTTTGAGTTGCTCGTCTCACTCACAAGGGGCCACAGGCTGGCTGGGTATAGGCCGAGCCGTAGAGCCCTGTGCCGGCCATTTGATATCTTCTTTACTGATGAATGCAAAGCTTGTTCCCACTTGCTGATTTTTGGCCACTCGGTGAAACGCAGGATGCGCCCCCCCCCATCTCCCCCCTCAGGCAGGGGGGAGGGGATAGAGATAAAGGAATTAAATTGACAACACAGCACCCAAACACAGTCAGACATCTGGTAGAACCCAGGCGAAATCCAGCTTTGGTATCTGAGATGATGCTTTGCCAGTTAACAGTCACAGCTCAACGCTACCCGAGTGAAACCGGCAAAGTGTAAAGCGGCAAACAACTGAAATTTGTAAGTTTAAAGAGGCAAATGAACATGCAAAGGAATGCAGGGGACAAATGAGGGGCGAGGGTACAAAGTTGAAATGGCGTCGTCATCCAGGCAGATACAACTTCTCAACGAGCCAATTTAGAACTTTTTTTTTGTCTGAAACTTTTTGTGTTTGCAATCTCTAATGGCTGCCTTCCTGGATTCTTGGAACAAGAGGCAAGGGTCCTTTCCTCTTCCAAGAACTGTTAATCAGGCATTCACCACGGGTTGTGTGCACAAGAATGAAGCTGTCACTCAGAGCAGCTGGAAACTTTCCATGCTGTAGCCAGCAGTGAAACATTTGCTCAATCTTTAACCGAGTGTTGGCGGGAGATTTTCTTCTCCATCCCCCCCCCCCCCCCCTCGTTCTCTCTCTTTCTCATCCCCCGCAAACTCTCTCCCCCCCCCCCCCCTCCCCACCCCCCACCCCGGCTGCGTTCCAGGAACTGCCGGGTCAGGAGAGTTTTAACTCTTTCATTGCTTTTGCAAGAGGCAGCGAAAGGAGTCCACACCAAGTTGTAGAGAAAATAAAACTTCTTTTAGTTAGCACGTTAACTATTATGTACAGCTCTAGTAGTTCCCCACTGTGTCTTCTCTTGTCGGTGCCTGACTGGCCGACTCTATTTATACTAAGGCACATGAAGCCCCCTCCACACCCCCTTATCGGGGGAGCTCCTATTCTGCAAACTCCAGTAGTGGATCATCCCTACCCTGTAAGACCCATGTGCAGCCTTGTAAGACCATAAGAACTAGGAACAGGAGGAAGCCATTCGGCCCCTCGAGCCTGCTCCACCATTTCATAGGATCGTGGTTGATCTGACATTCCTCATGTCCACTTTCCTGCCCTTTCGTAAGACAGGAATGAAGCACAATTCGAAACGTCTGCCCCAGATGTCACAAACTGTCAGGAGGTATTTCTTTAAGGTTACTGGAAGGCCGATATCTGAATCTTCCTCATAACCCACAGTTTGATTATTTTTTTAATACTTTACATTTGACTATTTAGAACATTACAGTTCTTTCCTTTTGTACCCTGCAAGCCACTGCCCAACACTCGATCTTGTGCGTTGCTCGTTGTCTCTCTGCCAGTGCTCAATGCCACCCAGAGGTGTAACCAGGGAATACCCGTGATACTGGAGCCAATACACAGAATGCCATGTGCACTGCATACTTCAAATAGAACTGTAATATAAATAGGTGTTTTGGAGGCGTGATCATCAGGGCCTAACAGAATGGGTTTCAATAAGAAAGAAAGGGGATTAGAGGGATGGTCTTTGGGAGAATTAGGGAATTATAGGGATGGTCTTCGATGGGAGAGTTGGGGGATTAGAGGGATGGTCTTCGATGGGAGAGTTAGGGGATTAGAGGGATGGCTTTGATGGGAGAGTTAGGGGATTAGAGGAATGGTTTTCGATGGGAGTTAGGGGGTGAGAGGGATGACCCTCGATGGGAGAGTTAGGGGATTAGAGGGATGGTCTTCGATGGGAGAGTTAGAGGATTAGAGGGATGGTCTTCGATGGGAGTGTTAGGGGATTAGAGGGATGGTCTTCGATGGGAAAGTTGGGGATTAGAGGGATGGTCTTCAATGGGAGAGTTAGAGGATTAGAGGGATGGTCTTCGATGGGAGAGTTAGAGGATTAGAGGGATGGTCTTCGATGGGAGAGTTAGGGGATTAGAGGGATGATATTCGATGGAGAGTGAGGGGATTAGAGGGATGCTCTTCGATGGGAGAGTTAGGGGATTAGAGGGATGGTCTTCGATGGGAAAGTTGGGGATTAGAGGGATGGTTTTCTATGGGAGAGTTAGGGGATTAGAGGGATGGTCTTCGATGGGAAAATTGGGGATTAGAGGGATGGGAGAGTTAGGGGATTAGAGGGATGGTCTTCGATGGGAAAGTTGGGGATTAGAGGGATGGTCTTCAATGGGAGAGTTAGGGGATTAGAGGGATGGTCTTCAATGGGAGAGTTAGCGGATTAGAGGGATGGTCTTCGATGGGAAAATTGGGGATTAGAGGGATGGGAGAGTTAGGGGATTAGAGGGATGGTCTTTGATGGGAGAGTTTGGGGATTAGAGGGATTGTCTTCGATGGGCGAGTTAGGGGATGAGAGGAATGACTTTCAGTGGGACAATTAGGGGACTAGAAGGACGTGCTGCATGCTGCAGGAAAGATGTTGAATTATTGGAGGGAGGCTAAAGGAACACCATGCTTGTTCTGGAACTCGTTCCTGAACTAAGAGGATTGTATTATGAGGTAGAGATGAGGCGGAGCTTGGCTCCATTTCATTATTCCCAAAGAAGTAAATGTTATTTTAGGAATCTGTTATCAAAGTAAAGAAGGTTCCATCCCTTGACTGGTTACTGAGTCAGACACACTCTGTTCTCCGATCTTTAATGTTTCCCAATCTGTCTTCACACATTGATGTTATATCTGGGAGCATTTGGTACAGTTTCATGTCAAGGTAGGAAAAGATCTGGTGCAGGCATGGATTAAGAACAAAATGGATTTCTGAGTGCTTGTCATATTCCCCCACCCCTCATGATCAATGTGCAACATTTAACGGACTAATGTCAGTGATGTAACATGCATGTAACAACCTCATGCTAAGCTGAAATAAGTACATAATAACCCTGTAAGAAGTAAATTGTTGGCTAAGGCTGGCAGGACTATACAATTCCTGACCAATAGGTCTAAATGAAGTCGCTTGGTAGGACGGATATGTGCTGTAGAAGCTTTTCATCAGGACAGCTGCAAGAATACCAAATTTCAAAGGGAGCAACAGAGTTGAATTGTCAACCATTTTCTCATGTGGTGCAAACTGTTGTTGAGATTTAGCTTTCTTGCAAATCTGCCCTGATGAGTGCAAGACAAAAAGCTTTGACCGGGGGTGTCTTTTTTTCTTCCAGCTAAATTCTAAATGGGCAATAAGTACGCCAGGGCCCTGGAACAGGTGTGGACCGAGTGTGTGACAGTCTGTTACAGGCACGTAATGGGCATGTAGCCACCCCATAGAAAGCAGGACATGCGTGTGTAAATGTGAGCAGTTGTTGAGCAAATAGCGTTCCTTTACGACGCGCAGAGTCTGTAAATGCAGTAAATACATGAAGGTGTCCAGGGGACATCCGGAACGATGAGAACAGAGGCCCAATCATACCATCTGCAACATTCTTGAAAATACTCCAGTCTGAATTGTGTACAGTTAGTGGGGGTTGTTCGATTTCATTTCATTTCTGGACAGTAGTTGGTGCTTTGATAGACTAGCGGTGGATTTCTCACCCCTCCCCACACCACAACTCCCCCCCCCCCCCCCCCCCCCCGGCCCCCCCAGATACACAAAAATTGAAATATATGTGCTGTGCCGATGGTTTTTCTTTCACTTCAGGTCACAAAGGAATAGCATTCGCTGGCATGGGAAATTATAGCAAATAGTATGAGAATTAGAAGTGGATCAAGTGTGGTTCAGTTAGTTAGTGTGCGTTAGTTTTAGGAACCCAACCATTCAGTCTGAAAATGTCCCCCGTTTGGATTCGGGCCTACAACTGGATGTTAAGTTTTCGCGTCCAACACTGTGCTGCTGTTGGCCTCCAAACCAGAGAACAGCAGTCCTGATTGTTACCCAGTGATTTCTGCGGGGTACCACGTGTGTATGGTCATCAAGTGAGAGCAGGAGGAGGTTGATGGGACATAAACAAGATGGCAGCCAGAGCGGAACAGCGCTGTAATCAGGTTATTGTTTTCCCCTCGGCAGCAACAAGAACAGGACCCAACGAACCTGTACATCTCCAACCTGCCGCTATCCATGGACGAGCAGGAGCTCCAGAACATGCTCAAACCTTTTGGCCAGGTTATTTCGACCAGGATACTGCGGGATGCTAATGGCACCAGCCGAGGTGTCGGCTTTGCCAGGTGAGGACGGTTTGAACCAAACGTGTACGAGAGAGGGGCAAAGGGGTTTGCCCGCTTGTTGCTCCTGGCCCTGGCCTTCGCTTGAGAGGCGACATAAGGTCAGGTGACCAAAAGGTAGGTTTTAAGGAGTGTCTAAAAATGATTGTGGGAAGAAGAAAATGAACCTGGGAAATGACTGTTACTGGTTCGAACTGGTGTTCCGTTTAAGATATACAAGACCAGTTCAGACGAGTACTCGTTATTTTCCATGTTTCACTTTTTGCTTTGGGGGTGGTGGGGCTGGGATTCCAGAGCCTGTGGCCTAGCCAGCTGAAGGTTAGTGCACGGTCAATTCCAGCCCCAATTTCCCCGGAGCCACAACACAAGTGAATTAACCAATCGTTCGAAAAATATCCAAAGTCTTTGGCCCCTGGCTGCCCAGTAATTACAGTCACCAGGTTTGTAAATGTAAACACGGTTGGGGCGGCACGGTGGCACAGTGGCTAGCACTGATACCTCATAGTGCCAGGGATCCGGGTTCGATTCCAGCCTCGGATGACTGTCTGTGTGGAGTCTGCACATTCTCCCCGTGTGTGCGTGGGTTTCCTCCGGGTCCTCCGGTTTCCTCCCACAGCCCAAAGATGTGCAGGTTAGGTGGATTGGCCATGCTAAATTGTCCCTTAGTGTCCAAAGATGTACAGGTTAGGTGGATTGGCCATGATCAATTGTCCCTTAGTGTCCAAAGATGTGCAGGTTAGGTGGATTGGCCATGATCAATTGTCCCTTAGTGTCCAAAGATGTACAGGTTAAGTGGATTGGCAATGATCAATTGTCCCTTACAGTCCAAAGATATACAGGTTAGGTGGATTGGCCATGTTAAATTGTCCCTTAGTGTCCAAAGATGTGTAGGTTAGGTGGATTGGCCGATTCTAAATTGCCCCTTAGTGTCCAAAGATGTGAAGGTTAGGTGGATTGGCCATACTAAATTTCCCCTTAGTGTCCAAGGTTGGGTTGGGTTGGGTTGCCGGGGAGTGAGGCGAGGGAGTGGGCCTGGGTAGGGTGCTCTTTTGGAGGGTCGGTGCAGACTCGATGAGCTGAATAGTCTCCTGCTGCACTGCAGTAGTACTATGGTTCTCATTGTAATGAAATACGCAACAAAGACAACTGGCTAACTAATATCTAATTCCCCACTTTAACCCACCCTCGAAATACACACACAAACGCACACTCGCACACACACACATAAGACAGACAAACACAGAGGGGGAGAAAGAGGTAAAAAAAATCATAAGTAAAAGGGAAAAAAAAGTCTTGGTTTTAGATGGTGGATTTTAGCACCTCACTCCTCTTCAAACTTTGCTTTCAGTTCAAGGTTTGACTGCAGATTCAATCAGGTCTCTGTAGTTTCAGAACAGCCTTTTGCGGCAGAGAGAGCAGGTCCTTGTCTTTGTTTGCAATGCTCCCTTGGAGACTCAGTCATTCAGGTTCTCTACCGTTTCAGGAATACAGCACCCACAGCCTTTCTGGAGAGGGAGAGAAAGTAGGACCTTGTCTTTCTGTGTCTAGGACTCAACTGCTCCCTCAGGTCTCTGAGAACCTGGCGGCCTGGTGGCGCAGTGATTAGCCCTTCTGCCTCACGGCGCCGAGGACCCGGGTTCGATCCCGGCTCTGGGTGACTGTCCATGTGGATTTGCACCTTCTCCCCCTGTCTGTGTGGGTCTCACCCCCACAACCCAAAGATGTGCAAGGTAGGTGTATTGGCCATGCTAAATTGCCATTTTTTTGAAAAAATGTCTCTGAGAACCATCCCACTGGGATAAGATCCAATCACCAGCTGTTGCCGGGCAGAGTACGGCCTTTTAGCTAATTCATTGACCACCAGCCATTCAATTGAACTGACTCCTACCCCATCTCTCTCTCTCTCTCTGGTGCCAAACAGTCTGAAGCTCCCGTTCAAACCAGCAGAGATTAGCAGAGTGTTCTCTCCTGTAACTTCTGAATTCCTCATTCATTCTGCTTCTTGACTTAAAGACGCATGTCCATTAATCATCCATGGATCAAACATGATAACAGCAAAATAAAAGAAAGGGGAAATAGGGGAAGGAACAGGAAGGACCCTAGCGAGGCGCTATCTCCAATGGTGCAAAGAAGGAGGCCGAATTTGGAGGATCACTGCAACCTCAGAGGGTTGTGGGGACTGGAGGGGAGGCTACAGAGAGAGGTAGGGGGTGAAGCCAGGAAGGGATTTGAGAACCAGGATGAGACAAAGACATTGTCTGACTGGGAGCCAGTGGAGGTCAGCGAGCACAGGGGGTAATGGGTGAACACTGTGTGGGTTCGGACACAGAGCTGCGAGACTCTGAGCCCAGCCACACTGTTCCTTTATGAGACAGAGACAGGAAATTCAAGGCTGGGTCAACCCATGTGATCAGGGCCGTTGAAGAGCAAACTAACCAAGGCCTGGAATTGATTTGAAGGCCTGCTCCCCCAGTGAGGGAAGGTGACTGATGGTGTACCTGTTTTCCTGGTAATTTAGTGAGCAGGATAATGTTTGATTATGCGATAGCGTCTCTCGCCACCTCCAGAAAAGGAGCTTGATCTTGAAACGGGACAGGCTGAGGATGTGTACAGCACAATGACTCCCCCTTGTGTTTGGACATGCTTATAGCATGAACAATCTTTTAAACCACGGCATTCCAGGCCCGCATGAGGGATCTTTGTTGAGCGTTAAATGTTCCAAAGAAAAAGTGCCCTATAGTAGGATTCCAGCTCCCTCGATGGCCTGGTGGGTAAAGGATAGCCTAGTATCACACTAAAGCTAACAGCCAGCATCAGTCCCCAGGCTGAGAGTGGGTGTGTGTTGTGTGTGTGTGTTTGGTGTGTGTGTGAGTGTTTGTGTGTACGTTGGTGGGTACGTGTTTGTGGGGTGTGTTCATGTGTGTGTTTGTGTCTGTGTTTATGTGCGTGCGTGTGATACCATTCTGTCCGGCCGCTCCAACGCCCTCTCTCCCCACCCCCAACTCCGTATCAAGCCCCACTTCCCCCAACCTCGGGGAAGCCCCCGGGAATACCTCCTCACCCTCCCTCCATCCGATAAGGCCGCCCGGCCCCGATCCCTGGCAGTGCCAACCTAACACTCGGACACCTTGGCACTGCCAGGCTGGCCAAGGTGCCCAGGTGTCAGAGGGAGAATCAGGTTGTTGCCCTACCCTGTCCCCGACCGCTCAGGGGTCTCCAAAGGTCGAGGGCGCAACCCCCTCCCTCCCGAGGTGCCATGACGTCTGGTCGAGTACTAAAGGGAACCCTGGTGAGGCCTTGCAGCCGCCTCCATTAGGTTCCAGGAGACGGGAGAATGCTGCATATAAATATGTTGATCTTGATCCCACCCAGTGAGGGCGAGATCCAGATTGCGATGTCTTGCGAGACTCCATTAAATCTCGAGGTGTTTTGAATGTTGCAAGTTTCACGAGAAGCCTCTCTTAAGATTCAATGGCCTCTTCCTGTCACTAGCCTGCCGTGACGAGGCCATTAAATCGCACCCTTAGAAATGTTTTGGCTGAATTCTGCCCAGAGTTCTGGCTCCATTGGCCGTTCAATTCTGCCCTTGCCCTCCCTTGGTCAACAGGCCCACATTGTGAATGAACTGGCATACAATGCTTCCTCCCTATGCTAATGCATGCAAATGGCTGCCACTGGCAGCAGTGCTACAGGGCAGGGGAATCCATTTGTTTTGGGAGTCGAAAGCCAGGGGTCGTAAATATGAAAGAGTCATTCTGAAACCATAGGGTTTTATCAAGGGAAATAAAGTATAATTAAGGTTCTGATGCGTCATAAAGATGGATTTTGCTTGTGTTAAAGGCCCAATAAATCAGGGGCAGGATTCTCCAACCCCCCGCCAGGTCAGAGAATCGCCGGGGGGGGCGGCGTGAATCCCACCCCCACCGGCCGCCGAATTCTACGGCGCTGGAGATTTGGCGGGGGCAGGAATCGCGCTGTGCCGGTCGTCGGCCGCTCATAGCGGCCTTCCCCCCCGGCGATTCTCCGGCCCACGATGGGCCGAAGTCCCACTCGTTCTATGCAGCCCCCGCCGGCATAAATTGGACAAGGTCCCTTACCGGTGGGACTCCGGGGTCCGGGGGGGGGGGGGGGGGGGGCACGGGGCGGTCTGGCCCCAGGTGGTGCCCCCACGGTGGCCTTGCCCGCGATTGGGGCCCTCCGATCTGCAGGCAGGCCTGTGCCGTGGGGGCACTCTTTTCCTACGCGCCGGCCGCTGTGGTCCTCCGCGATGGCCAGCGCGATGGTGAACCCCCCCCTGCGCATGCGCGGGGATGACGTCAGCAGCCGCTGACGCTCCCGCGCATACGTGGACCCGCACCAGCTGGCGGAGTCCCTTCTGCTCCGGCTAGTGCGGCGGCAAAGGCCTTCCATGCCAGCCGGCGGGGCACCAACCACTCTGGGGTGGGCCTCGCCCCTGAAGGTACGGAGGATTCTGGCCCTTTGGGGCGGCCCGACGCCGGAGTGGTTCACGCCGCTCCGTTACGCCGGGCCCCCCCGCCCCGCCGGGTAGGGGAGAATCCCGTCCAAGGTGTTTATTGCTGTCTGTTGTATACTTTACATAGAACATAGAACAGTACAGCACAGAACAGGCCCTTCGGCCCTCAATGTTGTGCCGAGCCATGATCACCCTACTCAAACCCACGTATCCACCCTATACCCGTAACCCAACAACCCCCCCCCCCCCCGCTCTCTCAACCTTACTATTAGGACACTAAGGGCAATTTATCATGGCCAATCCACCTAACCCGCACATCTTTGGACTGTGGGAGGAAACCGGAGCACCCGGAGGAAACCCACGCACACACGGGGAGGATGTGCAGACTCCACACAGACAGTCACCCAGCCGGGAACCGAACCTGGGACCCTGGCACTGTGAAGCATTTATGCTAACCACCATGCTACCGTGCTGCCCCTTTATTGCAGCTTCTGTGTTTCACTTCGGTATAGTTTAATCACCTCAAGGAAAATAATGAAAATTTCACAAATCTTAGCCCAATTCTTGAACCCCAATTCCCACAATAAACCTGGAGGCCGTGTGTGCTTCTGACACTGCCAGTGTGTATTTTAGACCTCAGGCTTCACCTGATGGTGCAAATATAAGCAGCATATCTTTGCATTATTCAGAAAACACACTGATTATGTGATTATCTTCCAAAGCTTGGGGGCTGCACTGTGTGAATTGTGTGCAAAGTGAAGGCAGGCCAGAGGCCCGGTAAATCCTGAGGCAAATCATTTTGACCTGACATGTCAATGGGTCATCAGAGACCCAAACCCCCCCCCAACCACCACCACCAAATTGCGGGCATTTAATTATTCTCATCGTGAAGATATGATGCTGACACTTGAAAGATCACCACAGCCTGGGCTGATTTGCTGTTCTGAAGCAGAGAGGATCCTCTGGAAGCTCAGCCAAGCCCAATTAATGCAGGAAAGATTTTTGGGCGGAATGTCCAATTCACCTAACACCACGTCTTTCGGGACTTGTGGGGGGAAACCGGAGCACCCGGAGGGAACCCACGCAGACACGGGGAGAACGTGCAGACTCCTCACAGTGACCCAAGCCGGGAATCGAACCTGTGATCCTGGAGCTGTGAGGCAACAGTGCTAACCATCGTGCTGCCCCAATTTGTGGGGCTATGGGCGAAGGAGCAAGAAAGACCACTTCTGGCCACTGCACGCTGTGCCTGGACGGGTTGGACAGCAGTCGGCCAATCCGGCTGGTCAGTAGCTCTATGGTCGTGGTATCCTTCCAGGCGGGGGGGGGGGGGGGGGGGGGGGGGACAGAAGTCCCACCCACAGCCAATCAGTGCTCAAGTGAGCGTTAAACGGCAGCGGGCTTCTGGGAATCACTGCGCGTTACGTGCTGACTCTCAGCAGATTCCTAGTTTCTCCGCCCAGTCCTCTTAACAGCTTCCTTAACGCTGCGTCTTGTTCTTCTTGTAGGATGGAATCAACAGAGAAATGCGAAGCCATCATTGCTCATTTCAATGGTAAATTCATTAAGATGCAGCCAGGTGTTGCAGGTGAGTACTCTGCATTCTGAACCTTCGACTCATCTTTGTGCCTTCTACAGATTGGAGAAGTGAGGCGACACCATTATTTAAGATAACGGGGTAAAGTGGCACGACGTGGGTTAATGCTTCCAATAAAGAATTGGGAAACGAGACGGTGTGGGGGAGGCGGTGAGAGCTCCTGGACTGGGTCTGAGCGCCATCCTTCCCTGACATGTAGGTGTTTTCATTTCTCTCTTTTTCCATTGTAGCTCCCTCGGAACCACTGCTGTGTAAATTTGCAGACGGTGGACAGAAAAAGCGGCAAAATCAGAACAAGTACCTGCAGAATGGCCGGGCCTGGCCTAGAGATGGAGAGCCGGTAAGGGGCGGCTTCTTGCTCTCTCTGTCACATCAGTTCTTCACATGTCAGCAACTTCAAAGGCAGGCCGACCCCAGGATGATGGAGCAAAGCCTTGCAGGAATCGCTCTCTTGGCATGGTCTCCCCCCTGTTCCTTGCTTGGCCTCTCATCTTGCACCCTCCAGAAATACATAAGACCATAAGACATTGGAGCAGAATTAGGCCACTCGGCCCATCGAATCTGCTCCGCCATTCAATCATGGCTGATATTTCCTCATCCCCATTCTCCTGCCTTCTCCCCATATCTGGATCAGCACAAGAGCTAAATCGTTGGCTTTGAAAGCAGGCCAGCAGCATGGTTCAATTCCCGTACCAGCCTCCCCGAACAGGCGCCGGAATGTGGTGACTAGGGGCTTTTCACAGTAACTTCATTTGAAGCCTACTTGTGACAATAAGCGATTTTCATTTCATTCATTTTCATTTCATATCCCCTGATCCCCTTTTTAACCAAGAACCTATCTATCTCTGTCTTAAAGACACTCAGTGAATTGGCTTCCACAGCCTTCTGCGGTAAAGAGTTCCACAGATTCACCACCCTCTGGCTGAAGAAATTCCTCCTCATCTCTGTTTTAAAGGATCGACCCTTTAGTCTGAGATGGTTTTTCGTACAGTGGAATCATCCTCTCCATGTCCACTCTATCCAGACCTCGCAGTATCTAAGTTTCAATAAGATCCCTCCCGTCATCCTTCTGAACCCCACCAAGTACAGGCCCAGAGTCCTCAACCGCTCAGTGCAAGTCCTCCACCTCGATCATAGATCATAGAATTTACAGTGCAGAAGGAGGCCATTTGGCCCATCGAGTCTGCACTGGCTCTTGGAAAGAGCACACTACACAAGCCCACACTTCCACCCTATCCCCATAACCCAGTAACGCCACCCAACACTAAGGGCAATTTTGGACACTAAGGGCAATTGATCATGGCCAATCCACCTAACCTGCACATCTTTGGACTGTGGGAGGAAACCGGAGCACCCGGAGGAAACCCACGCACACACGGGGAGGATGTGCAGACTCCGCACAGACAGTGACCCAAGCCGGGAATCGAACCTGGGACCCTGGAGCTGTGAAGCAATTGTGCTAACCACTACGATACCGTGCTGCTTGTCGGGTGAACCTACGTTCACCCAAACTCTGCGGCATCCTCTAATTCACAGCACATCCCGTTCACCCATGTGCTCGCTGACCGCCATTCTGACAGGGTGTCAATTGTAACATACTTTCAAATCCCTCCATAGCCTCGCCCCTGCCTATCTCTGTAATCACCACCTGCCGCTCGGAGAAATCTGCCGTCCTCTGAGCATCCCTGATTCTAATCGCTCCACCATCCAGCCGCCTGGGCCCCAAGCTCTGGAATTCACTCCCTGAGCCAATCAGCCACTCCATCTCTCTTCACTGAAGACGCTCCTTAAAACCTGCCTCTTTAACTGAGCTTTTAGTCACCGGCCCTGTTGACTCCTGTGACTCGGCGTTAAATTGTGTTTTACAGCAGTAAAGGCGCTATTTCAATGCAAGTTGTTGTTGTTTGCCTGACAAGATTCAGAACGCAAGGGGCTCTCGTGGAGAGTGACAGGGGGCTGGACCTCCCCCAGTGTGGCACTGGGGTTTCCACTGATCACAGAGCTCCCAGACGAGGATCTCTGGCACAAATTGACTTTGTCGCTGTCTTTGAGCGGAGCAGGGAAGACGGAGATGGGAAATCACCAAATCTCCCTGCTCCTGATCGCTGGCCTCGTACGTCAGTCTCGGCACCTGCAACAGGGAAAGATATGGGGTCACAGAGCGTTGGTGGTGATTATGATACCACCACATGCGAGGAGGAATAGGGAGGTGACTTATTCCTTGGAAGTTGTAAGTCTGGGTGTGGTAGAGGAACAAAGGAATATCTGAGCACCAATACATCAATCACTAAAGGTCGTGTCGCAGGTTAGAGACCATAAAAAAAAAACAAGCATGAGGTTTTATTTCTGGAGGGGTAGAATTGAAAAGTAGGGAGGTTATGTTAAACCGATATTGAACCTTAGTTAGGCCACACTGTACACCGATCCAGTCACTATATTAGAAAGAGGCACTGGAGAGGGTGCATAGAGCCACCATTTTAATTGGAAAAAATGAATTGGGTATTCTAAATTTAAAAAATAAATGAATGTAGAATACCCAATTCTTTTTTTTCCAATTAAGGGGCAATTTAGCGTGGCCAGCCCACCTATCCTGCACATCTTTGGGTTGTGGGGGTGAGACCCACGCAGACACGGGGAGAATGTGCAAACTCCACGCGGATAGTGACCCAGAGCCGGGATCGAACCTGGGACCTCGGCGCTGTGAGGCAGCAGGGCTAACCCACTGCGCCACCGTGCCGCCCATAGAGAGCATTGACAAGGATGATCCCAGAACTGTGTGGGTTTACATATCAGGAAAGGACGGACTGACTGGGTCGCTACTCTCTGGAAGAAGGAAGAATGAGGTGACCTCACAAGAGGCTTTTTTCATTCTGAAAGGTTTTCGATGAAGGGGATCCCGAGAGAATGTTTCCTCTTGTGGGCAAGAGCATCACTCGAGATCGTCAATGTAAGATATTCAGCAAGAAATCTGGGAATTCAGGAGAAACCTCTCCACCCAGAGAGTGGGGAGAATGTGGAACGTTGAAGCGAATAGTGTAGATGGATTTAAGAGAAACGAGACAGAGATAAGGAGAGAGAGAAATAGAGGGTTACGAAAGTGGATTTCGAGGAGGAAAGGTGGGAGGAGGCTTGAGTGGCGCATAAACGGCAGCATGAACTGGATGGATCGAATGGCCTGTCTCTGTGCAATATATCCAATGTAATCCATGGAACACGCACTGTATTTAGTTGTGCCACGCTGTCCATATGTGTTACCGTGACAGCAAATTAATTTGGACCACATGCAGGCGACCACATTTTCCACAGTCCGTGGAGCTGGTGCTGCACTGCACTTCTGTGGTGAAATCCTTCCCAAAGATTCACAATGTTTGGGAACAGTTATAGGCAAAGAGAGGGATACTCAAGACAGAGCTGGATGCAGTCGGTTAGGGTTGAAGAGTGGATTTAAATCTTCTGGGGTTTTGCTTAATTACCGTTTCGGGATTAAGGGCTATTTGTGCACAATTTTCCCTCAGAAATTAAATGGGTGGCTGAAGTCGTGAGGGGGGGGGGGGCACGGTAGTACAGAGGTTAGCACAGTTGCTTCACAGCTCCAGGGTCCCAGGTTCGATTCCCGGCTTGGGTCACTGTCTGTGCGGAGTCTGCACATTCTCCCCGTGACTGCGTGGGTTTCCTCCGGGTGCTCCGGTTTCCTCCCACAGTCCAAAGATGTGCAGGTTAGGTGGATTGACCATGCTAAATTGCCCTTAGGGTCCAAAACAAAAAGTTTAGGTGGGGTTATGGTGATAGGATGGAGGTGTGAGCTTAGGTAGGGTGCTCTTTCCAAGGGCCGGTGCAGACTCGATGGGCCGAATAGCCTCCTTCAACACTGTAAACTGTATGATAAGTCCATGATAGGATCGATGATGCTGGGGTTGTGGAAGGCAATTAAGTCGGTAGGGTAGAATATATGATGGGTTGGACTGCAATAAAGTCTGTGAAAGTGAGAGATGGACCGAATGGCCGCTTCTGATTCCACTTGTGGTTGTTTTTTTGCCAATGAGAGGATTGTTCAAATAAATACCTTAATATATTTATCCTTTCAGGGCGCAATGACACTGACATATGACCCAACGACTGCTTTGCAAAACGAGTAAGTAGCTTTGCCTTACTGTGATCACTCCTCACAATGTCCTTTTCAAGTTCTCCCACCCCTTTAGATATCTTAACTCTGACACCACCTATTCTCCTGGCTAAGAGAAGGGAGAACGTACTGGCTTCTGCTCTCCGTGGTTTATTAAATGCCGCCAGAACACCCAGATTCTCTGAGGCGATCCTTTATGTCGGGAATCCCCAAAGGAGGAAGGATTTTATTTTCCTTGGTGTTCCACCGCATCTATCCCTGACGGTGCGGACTATTTGCCGGGGTTCAGTGCCATAGCAGCCAGCTGCCCTCCCAAGTCCCTCGCCAAAGTGACCACTCTTGCATTGACCAAGATGGTGAAGATCGTGCTTCTGTGACCTTTGCTCCCATGGAGTGCCCAGGTCGCAGAGGTGAGGAGCAAAGGTTCCACAGGTCTCGGGGGACCCTTTTTCTCAACATTACCAGGGGATTTCCAGGGCTTTCCTTGGGGGGCCATATTTGGATGGAGGCAATATCCTTTCCAGGACCAAACATGGGTTAAACAAGCGACGGGACCCTTGGGATGGGCCCGACTTTCCCATAGTTGCAGCCAAGCAGGATTAGGGTGGAAATGGGAAGAAACATGGAATCAAAAGGAAGCAGCAAAACAAATATATGGTTAACAATGACTAAAGCCTGTCTCTGTCCTTTTTTGCTCTAGATTTTATTCCAGCCCCTACAGTATTGCTCCGAACAGGATGATCGCACAGACATCCATCTCACCATACATCACCTCCCCTGTGTCCTCGTATCAGGTGAGTGTTTAAGGATGACCCCAGAACACTTTATGTGTAATGAAGGCCTCAGGCCTCTCAAGTGCAGGCTGGGTCGCCAACCCTCCAGGATTGACTTGCAGCCTCTAGGAACTGGAGATCAATCTCATGCTAGCAAACCCACGAGAAAGATCAGAAGAGCATCAATAAAAAAGAAAGGATTTTGTTTGCATCTTCTTTGAACACTTCCATTTAGACTGGGTGTGGGGGAAAATGGATGTTTGACTGTCAGCCAAGAATCATCCAATCAGTTGACAGAGTCTCTTTGCTTTCCAATTGGCTGTGGGAAGGCTGTGTGGGCACTGGTATTGGACGATGGTGGTCCAATGGTAGTGTGGGGTGGGGTGGGGGTGGGGGTGAGGGTGGGGGGGGGGGGGGTGGGGGGGGGGGGGGTGGAAGGGGGTTGGCAGCAGGAGGTCATGTGATGAAACCTCCACGAATGCAGCCAACCAGATTTGGCCACCCTGGAGATTGAGAAGTGCAGGAGAGAGCGTGAGGCAACTCTTTTATTTTAACGATTGTGGATATCTTTTCAAAATGGGTTCTACTGTTTTGAGAAAGGAGCAATGGAGGTGAATTGCAGTGAAGACATTAAAGGAAGAACATGTCTTGAGGCGGCACGGCGGCGCAGTGGTTAGCACTGCTGCCTCACTGCACCAAGGACCCGTGTTCGATCCCGGCCCGTGTGGAGTTTGCACATTCTCCCCGTGTCTGGGCGGGTCTCACCCCCACAACCCAAAAGGGTGTGCAGGGTCAGTGGATTGGCCACGCTAAATTGCCCCTTAATTGGAAAAAAAGAATTGGGTTCTCTAAATTTAACAAAAAGGAAGAACATATCCAAAACACTTAGAGACCTTGAATTGTGCCGTAGGATCTTTAACATTGAATGGGAGAAGGAAGTGGGCCCCTCAGTTCAGTATTTCATGGGAAAGATGGTACCTCCAACAATGAGCGCACTATCCCAAGGTCGCACTGCATGAAGGTGTCGGAGGCAAATGTGGGATGGGGTTTGTCTCAAACTTTCTCAAGAATGTGAGAGGACTATTAAAGTCGCCATAGTCCCAGATTCCCACAGGCTGCGTCCCCCTTTGAGGGGGAGAGCTGACTGGTGGTGGTTTAACCTGAGGGTCACCACACCTCAGGCAAGGGGCAAGGTTGAGAATAACGGTACGGGAATTGAACCCGCGCTGTTCGCCTTGCTCTGCATCGCAAACCAACTGTCCAGCCAGCTGAGCAAGGCCGCCACCACCATCCTCCCCACAGACCCAGCCAGGATGATGCAGGCCTCCCCCATTGTGTGGGGGAGGGGGGGAAATTGCAGTCATTTAAGGGCCTCAAATGGTCCAATTGATGCCTTCCATGCCTTGGGTGAAATACCCAGGGGTTAGATGGGGGCAGGTAGGCATCGGATGCAATGCTACTACTGTGGTGCCCTAGTTTCCAAATCCCCCCCACCTCCCTCCCCCCCCCCCCCCCCCCCCCCCACCTTCCTGCCATCCCACCCTTGAGAGGCATGCTAAAGTGCCCCTTAATTGGGAAAAAAGGAATTTGGTACTCTAAATTCATTTTTAAAAAGAAACAAAAAGAATAAGCGGGGTTTAGTCTCTGAAAGGCAACGGGGGAAGGAGTTTGCCTCTTTTCTGAAGTATTCCCATTACCTCTCGTCCCAACTTGATATCAGAGCTGAGGTGGGCAGCTGAAGATTTTGAGCACATTATACCTCAACATAAGGGTGACATGTTGGGCAGTGGTTAGTACTGCTGCCTCATTGTAGCACGGTAGCACAGTGGTTAGCACAATTGCTTCACAGCTCCAAGGTCCCAGGTTCGTTTCCCGGCTTGGGTCACTGACTGTGCGGAGTCTGCACGTTCTCTCCGTGGCTGCGTGGGTTTCCTCCGGGTGCTCCGGTTTCCTCCCACAGTCCAAAGATGTGCAGGGTTAGGTGGATTAGCCATGCTAAATTGCCCTGAGGTTAGGTGGGGTTACTGGGTTACGGGTGGAGGTGTGAGCTTAAGTGGGGTGCTCTTTCCAAGAGCCGGTGCAGACTCGATGGGCCGAATGGCCTCCTTCTGCACTGTAAATTCTATGATTCTCTGGTGCCGAGGGCCCGTGTTTGACCCTGGCCCCGGGTCACTGCCCGTGTGGAGTTTGCACATTCTCCCTGTGTCTGCGTGGGCCTCACCCCCACAACCCAAAGATGCGCAGGACAGGTGGAATGGACACGCTACCCTGGGGGAAAAAAATTGTGTACTCTATTTTTGAGTTAAAAAACTTGAGTAATGATCACCTCTCAATCTGTACTTCAAAGTGAAGTCAACTTCCTTTTCCTGCTCTGTGTTAGAATATCCTCAGTTCTCCTCTCTCTGGCTCAGTGTCAAAGTTTGTTGGATATGTTTTACTCAGTTGAAGATGCTTCATAAATAAAGTCTTTGTTGAATATTCTCAGGTCCACAGCCCATCATGGATGCATCATCAATCGTACCTTATGCAGCCTATGGTAAGCTTCCCTTATTCCTTTTTGTCTTTCCATTTTATAAAACAAACATTGCTCCTCCCCCGCCCCCACACGGCGGTTTTCCTGGCAGCGGAGGCAGTTCGCCATTGGCCATCGGTGGCATCGCCCGGTCTTGCAGTAGTCAACGGCCATTTGCACACAAGCCAAGGAACCTGTCGGCCAACGCAGCCGGAAAACCCACCCCGGGGAATTGGGAAATCCAGGTCCTTGAATATTGCTAAAAGAGAGACATGTTGCTGAAGCTTCTCATCCCCTACACCTCAGGACAAACACAAGAATGCCAAATGTCAGAGGTAAAAGGTGCTGATTCATTGACACGTTGAATTTAATTAGCTCAGGCATTGTCACGGAGAAAACAATGGGAACTAAAGCTCCCCAAGCTGCTGGGTAATTGAAAAGGCCTTGTCCAATCACAATCAACCTGCCAACCAATCAACACTTTTCCCCTGTGGTAGAAATTATTGTGATCCTTTGAAGTTTGGCATTCTCCGGCTTTGAGTCAGGCTCCTGGCCACCTTTAATGTATGCCCCCCCCCCCCCCCCCCCCAATGTGAGTTACTGCCTCCAGGAAATTGGACAAATAGAAAGCTCAGACCAGTTTGTGATGCTTGTCTTTTGAAGGGAACAGTAATAACGCCTACGATGGACCACACCATGTCTATCCAACCCACATCGATGATGGGACCATTAACCCAACAGCTTAGTCACCTGTCCCTGGGCAGCACAGGAACGGTAAGTGCTGCCTACACTGGTAGTGCTCTGGGATCATGGGGAAAAGTAAGTGAGTACATAACTAACCTCAAAGCAGTTCCTCCTTCTTCATTGTAAATCAACGCTGCTGCATTAGTCATTGATTGTGAAAATCTCAGGTTCGAGCCCGGCTCTATGTTGGATGGTCTCAAACTTCGCTGCTGGGGGCCGCGGAGGAGAGGGGTGTTGAAATCAGCCTGACAGTGCATGGTGTGGGCCTGGCCATGGCTATTGTCATTAATTGGTCAACTGGATGTTTGACCGAAGTGAGAAGTCCAACCAGATATTTTCTCTCCCTGACACGCAGACCCAATTTATTTGCTAATTTGTTCACGGGGTGTGGCGTTTTATTGCCCATCCCTAATTGCCCTTGAACTAAGTGTCTCGCTTGTCCATCTCAGAGAGCACTTGAAAATGAAATGAAAATCGCTTATTGTCACGAGTAGGCTTCAATGAAGTTACTGTGAAAAGCCCCTAGTCGCCACATTCCGGCGCCTGTCCGGGGAGGCTGGTACGGGAATCAAACCGTGCTGCTGGCCTGCTTGGTCTGCTTTAAAAGCCAGCGATTTAACCGAGTGAGCTAAACCAGCCCCTTATGTCGGCCAGACCAGGTAATGTTGGCAGATTTCCTTCCCTAAAGGATATTCGTGAACCAGATGGGTTTTTACGACATTCGATTCATGGACTTTTAATTCCAGATTTTTATTGAATTGAAATTTCACCCAGTGCCCTGGAGGGATTTGAGCCCAGGACCTCAGAGCATTACTCTGGGTCTCTGGATTATTAGCTCAGCGACAATCCCACTACACCACCGCCTTCCCATATCGCCTCTTGCAGCAGCCACCATGACAAAGAGAAACTACCTCAACATAGAGAACAGGTATCAAACTGGGATCTTCTTAGTCCTGACTACATGGCTCAATTGTACGCTTAAGTAATTGAACCAGCAGGGGTTGTGGGCGGAGAGGTGCTTGTCGATTTATTTTTTTTAAACAGGGGAAAAGGCCATTGGAAACCCACAACTTGAAGTGTGACCCTGACTAAGTTGCTGAAATTCCCCCATCTGATTTGGACAGTTGAGGGTTCAAGATCCACTGCAGAGACTTGAGTGCATATTGCGGGCCGACCCCACCCCAGGGCAGTGCTGAAGGAGTGCTGCACTGTCAGAGGGTGCAAGTCTTTCAACGAGATGTTAAGATCAAGGCCCCAGTGTCTCCCTGAACCTGTCCCAAGGCGCTCATTAAAACCAACCTCATGGACCGAGTTGGCGTAATATCCCCTGGCCTGGCCGTGTCGGATGTTCTGCTAAAGGTGCCATGTTAGTGCAAGTTGTTGTTGTTGTCACCACCAGTGCATGCTCCCCTGGTGACAACAATTCAATGCGAATGAAAGCAGACCAAGGCAGGCCAGCAGGGCGGGTTCAATTCCCGTACCAGCCTCCCCGAACAGGCGGCGGAATGTGGCGACTAGGGGCTTTTCACAGTAACTTCATTTGAAGCCTACTTGTGACAATAAGCGATTTTCAGTTCATTTTTTCATTTCATGAAGACCATGTACAAGTGAGCCATGTTAGCTGTACCCATGCAGCTGCCTCTATCCAGTCAGTGAGGGGGCATCAGAAAGTACAGGTGAATTGTACCTCAGCTGTTACTGTGTGACCCCAGGGAATGTCCCTCAGTGTGGCTCTGTCCTAAGTTAATTTATTACAGCTTGCATAATACCTTGCCTTCACCCCCACCCACCCACGGGTACCATTTATATTACTTCACTCTATTGGTAGTGAGCCAATATTTTCATATCATAATTAGATTAGAATATGGTCACCCAGGCGACCAAAACCAACGGAGAGGCTCAATGTGCGATCTTGCTTTTTAAATATCTGTCCCCTTTTCCCACTCACCAATATTGCCAAGTAATTCATTGTTTATGACGCTTTTTCCCGAATGTTTCTGGGGTATTTGATATGGTGCCATCTTTCCTTTGACCTTTTTTCTGGAAGTGTTGGTATCTTGTGGGTTTTATTGGGGGCTGAAATTAGACCGGGCAAGTGACTAAGGAGGCATTTTTAATTTGGTGCCCCCAATGGGCCCAGCAAACAGTCACGGTGTATCTGCGGAGGTTGTCTGTCGCTTCAGTTTGTTGTGATGCTGGTAATTAATTTGTTTCTGTATCTTTTCCCCAGTACATGCCTGCCGCCACAACAATACAAGGGACATACATTCCCCAGTACAACCCAATGCCTCCCTCCAATGTGTCTGTCGAGGTAGGTCCCTTGTTACTCAAAGCTTGCTGTTATTTCATGTAGACTGCAGGAGGCCATTCCTCCCAGCATGTATGTGCCAGCCCATTGCCTGAGCAATCGAGACTGCTTCCCCTGCTATGCTCAGTCCCCTCCCCTTCTTCAAATATTTGGGTGGCACAATTGCACAGTGGTTAGCACTGCTGCCTCGCAGCGGCAGGGACCCGGGTTCAGTTCTGGCTTTGGGTGACGATGTTGAGTTTGCACATTCTCCCCGTGTGTGCGTGGGTTTCCTCCGGGTGCTCCGGTTTCCTCCCACAGTCCAAAGATGTGCAGGTGAGGTGGATTTGCCAGGCTAAATTGCTCCTTAGTAACCAAAGGTTGGGTAGGGTTATGGGGTTACAGGAATGGGGTCGGAGTGTGGGCCTGGGTATGGTGCTCTTTCAGAGGGTTAGTGTAGACTCAATGGGCTGAATGGCCTCCTTCTGCACTGTCGGGATTCTATGATTTGCCCCTTACAAATATGCAATGATCTGTGTCTCAAGTGCACCTTACTCCAAAGACCAGAGGCCAGCATTTTTTGCCCATTCCTTGAAGGGAATGTCTCGCTCGACCATTTCGAAGGGGGCAGTTCAGAGTCAACCCCATCGCTGTGGGTCTGGAGTCACATGTAGGCCAGACCGGGTAAGAACGGCAGATTTCCTTCCCTAAAGGACATTAGTGAACCAGATGGGTCTTTGCAACAGTCGACGATCGTTGCCATGGTCACCATCACTGAAACTAAATTCCAGATTTATCAATTGAATTTAAATTCCATCAACTGCCATGGGGGAGGGGGATTTGATCCCCTATCCCCAGAACATTAGCCCGGGTCTGCTGGACTACGAGTCTAATTCATTCATTCAAGAGATGTGGGCTTCACTGGTTAGGCCAGCATTCACCGCCCAGCCTCAATACCACAGCACCACCTGCTGACATCCGAGGTCAACCGACCTTTTAAATGGTCCGTTAAATTGTCCGACCTGCCCGTGTTGATTTGCGTAGTGGCCGCGGTCAGAACTTTTCCCCTCTCGTTTCTCATCTCGGCGAATCTACATAATGCACACTCTCTTAATGTCCTTTCCTTAACACCCAGCTCACATCAGTAACTGGGCCAAAGGCATGTTTTGTATCAATTGATCATTCCTTCTTCATTCTTGTACCCGGATGCTTCTATTTCTGAAACCCGGAATGCTGGCGGACTTCTCAGCATCGACCTCTAGTCGCATTTTCGAACAAAGAACAAAGAAAAGTACAGCATAGGAACAGGCCCTTCGGCCCTCCAAGCCTGCGCCGACCATGCTGCCCGTCTAAACTAAAATCTTCTCCACTTCCTGGGTCCGTATCCCTCTATTCCCATCCTATTCATGTATTTGCCAAGTTGCCCCTTAAATGTCACTATCGTCCCTGCTTCCACCACCTCCTCCGGCAGCGAGTTCCAGGCACCCACTACCCTCTGTGTAAACAAACTTGCCTCGTACATCTCCTCTAAACCTTGCCCCTCGCACCTTAAACCTATGCCCCCGAGTAATTGACCCCTCAACCCTGGGAAAAAGCCTCTGACTATCCACTCTGTCTATGCCCCTCATAATTTTGTAGACCTCTATCAGGTAACCCCTCAACCTCCGTTGTTCCAGTGAAAACAAACCGAGTTTATTCAACCTCTCCTCATAGCTAATGGCGAGCAGAATTGAACACTATACTCCAAGTGTGGCCTAACTAAGGTTCTATACAGCTGCAACATGACTTGCCAATTTTTATACTCAATGTCCCAGCCAATGAAGGCAAGCATGCCGTATGCCATCTTGACTACCTTCTCCACCTGTGTTGCCCCTTTCGGTGACCTGTGGACTTGTACACCTAGATCTCTCTGACTGTCAATACTCTTGAGGGTTCTACCATTCACTGGATATTCCCTACCTGCATTAGACCTTCCAAAATGCATTACCTCACATTTGTCCTGATTAAACTCCATCTGCCATCTCACCGCCCAAGTCTCCAAACGATCTAAATCCTGCTGTATCCTCTGACAGTCCTCATCGCTATCCGCAATTCCACCAACCTTTGTGTCGTCTACAAACTTACTAATCAGACCAGTTACATTTTCCTCCAAATCATTTATACATACTACGAACAGCAAAGGTCCCAGCACTGATCCCTGCGGAACACCACTAGTCACATCCCTCCAATTAGACAAGCACCCTTCCATTGCTACTCTCTGCCTTCTATGACCTAGCCAGTTCTGTATCCATCTTGCCAGCTCACCCCTGATCCCATGTGACTTCACCTTTTGTACCAGTCTGCCATGAGGGACCTTGTCAAAGGCCTTGTCAATTGCCCTACCTGCATCAATCATCTTTGTGACCTCTTAGAAAAACTCTATCAAGTTAGTGAGACACGACCTCCCCTTCACAAAACCGTGCTGCCTCTCGCTAATACGTCCATTTGCTTCCAAATAGGAATAGATCCTGTCTTGAAGAATTATGCCCAGTAATTTCCCTACCACTGACGTAAGGCTCACCTGCCTGTAGTTCCCTGGATTATCCTTGCTACTCTTCTTAAACAAAGGAACAACATTAGCTATTCTCCAGTCCTCCGGGACATCACCTGAAGACAGTGAGGATCCAAAGATTTCTGTCAAGGCCTCAGCAAGTTCCTCTCGAGCCTCCTTCAGTATTCTGGGGCAGATCCCATCCGGCCTTGGGGACTTATTCACCGTAATATTTTTCAAGATGCCCAATACCTCGTCTTTTTGGATCTCAATGTGACCCAGGCTATCTACACACCCTTCTCCAGACTCAACATCCACCAATTCCTTCTCTTTGGTGAATACTGATGCAAGGGCTTTCCAAGGGTTATGGATTTGAACTTCCTCCAGAGGTTATCTTCTCCAAAATGTTTTACCTCGTGGTTCTCTGAATTAAACTCCAACCTACCACCAGTCATCCCATTGCACTAAAAAAGTCAGTCCAAGACAATGGGATTCTTTTCAAAGTTAGCATCGCCTATCAACACCAATTTGGGGATTAACCCAGTGGTGGCAGTGTGTTAGCATTCACTCAGTGATCCCAAAATTGCAGTATTCACAATGTAGACTGGAGCAACAGACAGAGGCTGCACTCCTTCCTTGGTCCTGGAGTGGGATTTGAACTTGGAGCTTCTGGCTTAGAGACAGGGATGCTCCCCACGGCGCCACAATACTGCCTCAGATTGACTATAGTACGGTTTAATCATCTCCCTCTCAATGGCCCAACCTCAAAGCATTTGGACAGGATTCTCCCCTACCTGGCAGGGTGGGCGGTCCTGGTGCTGAGGCATGGCGTGAACCTCCGCACCTTCAGGGGCGAGGCCGGCGCTGGTGGGGTTGGCACCGTGCCAACCGGCGTGGAAGGGGCTTGGCGCCACGCCAACTGGTGCCGAAGGGCCTCCACCGACCACCACCAGTTGGCGCATGCACGGGAACGCCGGCGTGTGCTGGCTTCATCCCAGCGCATGCGCAGGGGGGTTCGTCTCCCCACCGGCCATGGCGGAGGTCCACAGCAGCCGGTGTGGAGAGAAAGAGTGCCCCCACGGCACAGGCCCGCCCGCGGATCGGCGGGCCCCGATTGCGGGCCAGGCCATCCTTGGGGGGGCTCCGGGCCCCCCCCCCCCCCCCAAGGACTCTGCAGGACGCCCGCAGAGCCAGGTCCCGCCGGTAAGTACCAGGTCTAATTTACTCCGGCGGGACCGGCCAAAAGCGGTGGCACTCAGCCCATTGCGGGCCAGAGAATCGCCGACGGCGGGGAGGGGGGGGGGGGGGGGGGGCGCTGCCAGCGGCCGCCAAGCGGCGCGCCGCGATTCCCGCCCCTGCCGAAACCCTGGTGCCGGTGAATTCGGCCGCCGGAGGGGGCGGGATTCACCCCTGCCCCCGGCGATTCTCCGGCCCGGCGGGGGGGGGGTCGGAGAATCCGCCGAATTCCTGGATTACACACCCTCTCGGCCTTCCTGGCTGAATATTGCAGGCCTGTATTGAATTATGCACAGTTATACTGCCTCGGAAAGCAGTTAACACTGGCTAAACTGATTTCATACAGGCAGCTGATAGACCTTATTCACGTTGCTCGAGGTGGCATGTTAACCTCAACCTCGAGTGGAGGAGGCCGCTCAGCACCGTTGCATCAAGGAGTGGTTCCTGGCACATGGCAAACTTGCCAGGTGGTAGGATAGGAGAGTGGTCGTTTAAGCCAGTGGCCCACCTCCTCGTTCTGCCATGCTGTTCGTTCCTTGCTGCGCCTGTCTATAAGTGTCACACAACCATTGGCATGAGTGATTCAGGAACCAGGAGATGTAAATGGAGCTTTACAGCAGAGCTGCTTAATTTGGCCTTTGCTGATGTCACTGTATCCTGCATAAGGATCCTTCTTGTTTATTTCCTTATTTCCCATTTCTTTTATTTTTGCCATTACTTTTTTGACCCCATGGATGATTTATGGGCATGATCTTTAAGGCAGCCTGTGCCTTTAATTCAAACAGAAGATTCCAGAAGGCCATGCTGGTTCAGACTGGTGATTCCAGACTGGCCGGCATCGGTGTTGACTCGGTTTGATTGATTTGACTGATAGCCAATGAATTGGCCCAAACGGCTGCGCCCTGCCCGGTAACAGGTGGGGATTGGATCTGATCCCACTGGAATGTTTTCAGAGTCACGAGGTTCCAGTTTGTTTTCCGATTTGATTCCGGCAGCCTGGATGAAGGGGCCTAGCTAACTCTCTCCAAAAAGAGCCAGCTAATCCTCTCCGTAAGGCCACTGTGAGGGCTGTCTCTCTCTCTCTCTCTCTCCAGCAAGTCTGGGTGCCGTTCTCTTGAGACTGCGGAGGCCTGAAGTCAAACCACGAGCTGAGAGCAAGGTTTGATGTGAAGTAAGGGGGGGGGGGAAGCCACCACAACATCCGCAGGCAGGGATGCACTGCCACCCGGAAAAGTGAATCGCAATGTCTCCAGAAAGATAGAGGCCTGAATGCAAACTTCGAGCTGAAGGCCCACTTTGATGAGAAATAAGGTGTCTCCAGGAAGCCTGCTGCCTGTGAGCACCTGAATGAATGAATCTACAAAGAAGACCATTACCGGCTGAAAACCAAAGACTCAAGTCTGCGAGCATGCTGTGAAGAAAGTGTGCCAAAATAACCACCATCTGAAGCAAGAATCTTTTGACCTTCATCTTATTATTTTTTACCCCTTTCCACCCCTCTGTGTTTGTCTGTCTTGTGTGTGTGTGGGTAGAGGGTGGAACAGTTAAAGTGGGTAGTAGATATTAACTTGTTGTTAACCAGTTGTATTTACTGCATATTTCATGATTATCCTTGTTATAAATAAAATTATTGGGCTGGATTCTCCGATTTGAAGACTAAGTGCTGATGCCGGCGTGGGAACACCGTTTTACGTCCGAACAAACGGTGCAAAAGCTGCACCAATCCTCCGCCTGGTGTGGGGCTAGCAGGCACGCCACGTGAAGCCCCCAGCTTTACCTGCGGATACGGCCCGGGAATTACCGGGTCCATGACCATGCATGCGCACGCCGGCGGAGTGCAGCGGCCTGCCGTGCAATATGGCGCCCGCCGCGTGCAGACCGACCTGCCAAAAACTGCCCCCTTGTAACCAGCCTTGCCAATTCCCCGGCCAGCGGAACGGCTCCCCCCCCCCCCAACCCCAACTGTGGTGGCGCTGGACGCAGTCCGCAGCCGCCACGTGGGGTCCACGGGAAAAAAGAAAGGATAAGTGTTCCACGCCGCCGGGATCTCGGCCCATCAGGAGCGGAGCATCGGGGGAGGGCCTCAGGTGACGTCCTGAGGCCGTCCCAACGGCGTGATATTTGAGGGGGCGGAGCATCGCAAAAGCAACACCGCACCCCCCCCCCTCCCTGATTTTGGCACAAACGGGGATTCTCTGGCCTATGTCGGCGACCAGAGAATCCCGACAACTGTGTTGAAACTTACAAACCTGGTGACTGTAATGATTGGGCAGCCAAGGGCCAAAGACTTTGGGTATTTTTCTAAGAATTCTTGGTTGATTCACTTGTGTTGTGACTGTGGGCACATGGGGCTGGAATTGACCTCGTCCTAGTCCAGGTAACACCTGGAATAAGAATGTTGTGTGTGGGAGGGAGGGAACACAGGCTTTGTAACTCCAATTATTCATCAGATCGTTCAAAGTCTTCATGGCCGGTTTGTCAAGCCTTTACTGTAAATGCACCTGGAAAGCTTGTGTCAAAGCTTCATGTTTCCCGTTACAGGAACCCAGTGGCCAGCAGCAGCAGGTTACTATGGAAACATCCTCTGAACATGCAACCTATTCCTACCAACACAGCAAATAAACTTGAGGTAGGAAGTTAATCCTCTCAGTGGGGAATATCTTTATCCTCTCATTTCTGTTCCCTGTGTTAAACTTCCTCCTGTCCGACATTGCCTCTGTTGCTGATGCCACTTTTGATGCCATCTGCTCTGAACTATGCGGGAGGGGTCTGGTCTTCCAGTTTCTTTGCCCTTGCCATGGCATGGCTTGCCCTGTGCCTTCCCAGTGCCAGGGCAGGGATTTTATATTGGCTAGCAATGTGACATTCCTCATGCCCCCATTATTACCGACCTCTGGCCAAGAGGCAAGGAATGATGGGTACAACCCTGTGTTTGAATGCCAAGTGATTTGTCCCAAGGATCCAAGAATCGGGCCAACCTTTTTTTTCCCCCCGATTAAACGGACGGACACTGTGAATACGTCAAAACTGGAGGAAGGGGAAATGGGACTTCGAGAAGGAACAAGATCAATCGAGAGAACAGGGAAATGGGATCCTAGATGGGAAGTATACAAAAATCAAGTGGAAATAGGCGAGAACATTCAGTCTTCGATCATTCAGTCTTCCAATTCAGAACTCAGCACCTTGAAGATATGCATCTGTAGATTCCACTAAAATCTACCCTAAATACCACAACAAACACCAAATCCACAACCATCCTGTTGGGGGACAGGCCCTCTTTAATAGAAAGAAAGAGTCTTGCGTTAATATGGGGCGGGATTCTCCCCTACCCCGCGGGGTGGGCGGTCTCGGCACAGGGGAGTGGCGTGAACCACTCCGGCGTCAGGCCGCCCGGAAGGTGCAGAATCCTCCGCACCTTCAGTGGCTAGGCCGGCGGCAGTGGGGTTGGCTCCGTGCCAGCCAGCGTCAAAGGGCTAGGCACCATGCCAACTGGCGCCGAAGGGCCTCCGCTGTCCGCCGCGAGTTGGCGCATGCACGGGAGCGCCAGCGTGTGCTGGCATGATCCCAGCGCATGCGCGGGGGGGGGGTCGTCTCCGCACTGGCCATGGCGGAGGTCCACAGCAGCCGATGCGGAGGGAAAGAGTGCCCCCTCGGCACAGGCCCGTCCGTGGATTGGTGGGCCCCAATCGCGGGCCAGGCCACTGTGGGGACCCCTCCGGGGCCAGATCCCCCCGCTCGGCCCATCGCGGGCTGGAGAATTCGGCAGCCAGCGGGGGCGGGATTCACGCCAACCCCCGGTGATTCTCCGGCCTGGCGGGGGGTCGGAGAATCCCGCCCCAGATGTCTCAAAGTACTGTCCAGCTACTGAAGTGGAGTCACCGTTTTTTTTGCGATGTTGATTGGGGGATAAATTTCAGACAGGACATCGGGGATAACTTCCTTGCTTCTTTGAAATGGTGTCTTTCATGATCTTTCCCATCTACTTCAGCATGCAGAGGGGGCTGAGGTTTAACATCTCATCCATAAAATAAGACAGCACCTCTAATAGCGTAGCACTCCCTCAGTACTGCACTCGAGTGTCAGCTTCACTTTTATGCTCAAGTACTGGAGTGGGATTTGAACCTGGAACCTTCTGATTCAGAAGTGAGAGTGCCATCCACAAAGCCACAAATGACATTAAGTGCAGATTGTTTTTTTGTTATGGGCAATACATGGATGGAAAAGGCCATTCTTCAGGTGATGAAGATACTTAGGGCGGGTCGCGCTGAAGCATGTTTTATGGCGGCGGAGGGAGATCGCAGTTGGCCTCTGGTGTGATTTTCTAGTCCGGCCGATGTCTATGACATTTTGTTGGCTCTCCCGTCCTGTAACTGGGCAACCTGCCGCGTGGGGGGTTTCGGTCGCCTTCAGCGATACCGGAAGATCTCACCGGCGTACGAGCTGGAAAATCCCGGCCCTAAGAGTGACTTGCACCGCACTCCAATATTCCTTCCAGATAAACCAAAAACAAATCTTTGCAAGGTCGTGACAAGGGCAAGGACAGGCACTCACTGTCGAGACTCGCACATAAACAGCCTTGTGTATGTCTGCAGTAGTCACGGGCTTATGGAACTCCACTAGCCACCTATATGGCCTGAGTTCAAATCCTACCGAAGGTAAGTTATGGAATTGATGTCAATTGGTCTGGTAATTTGTGGGCCGGCCTAACAATAATCCGGAGCTGCCGGACTGTTTTAAAAAAAAAATCCAAATGGTTCATTAATGTCCGACAGGAAAGGACTGCCTGGCTACCCGGTTTGGGCCTACATGCTGGAGCTGCACAAAGCCCTCAATTGTGAGGTAAATAATCCTTCTAAACGCGGGCCTATGACCGCAGGGCAACTAGCGGGTGGGATGCGCAGGCCGCAAACAGCAGAGAAAAATTGGAGGGAACCTGGGGGTGAGGCTATGTCGAGGACAGCAAGGAAAAAAAGTGAACTTGCACAGATCTATTTTTAAGTCTCGTTTCCTTTTGTTCCAGATGCGAGAGTGAAACGGTGGAAGAATCGGCTCTCCTGAATCGGGGTGTGAACCAGAAACCAGACTGCTCTGGAGGGGGGGGGGGGGGGGGGGGGTGTGGGGGGGGACAAAAAAAAGAGAAATTTTTGCACAAGATTTGGAAAAAAAAAACACACAAAAGTTTTTCCTTTTATTTGTAAGACATTCAACAAAGAAAGAAAAAAAAAACACAGCTATTTTGATAAACTTTCTACTTCAGTTAACCAGACATACCAAACTCGGTGGCAGAATCTGTGGAAAAGAGGTTTATTTTGATATGGGAAAGAGAGCTTATTTTTTTGAAAGTGCAACTATAGCAAATCATTATTTAAGCATTCTGAAACTGCTCAGAGTAAGAGAGGAGAAGATTACACATCAAATGTCTTTTTAACCGTGATTAGTTTTTTTTTGTTTTGTAAAAAATCCAGGTTGATTTGAGTTCAATTCTTCACGAGGTGGAGTCCATGACCTTGTACAGTTGCGACCTTAACAATGATTTCTGTTGTTGCCATGACGATGCTGTAGAGATTAGTGCGGTTTCGATTTTCTCCTTTTAATGTCCTCTATGGGAACACTAACAGTAAAAACAACTTTAAATTACAGGTATTCTTCATCATGTTCTGATATACACGCCCCGGTTCCCCATTTTGCGCGTTTTGAGTCAAAAAGGCATTGGCCTTGGATTGAGGTGATTTGTCCTAACCGATGACTCTCTTCAAGTGTGGCTTCAAGGATTGTGTCAACCGCCCTTTTTTTGTCAAGATTGAAAATGGCTCTTGTTCCAAGCAAATCAAAATGAAAGAGTCGTACAGCACAGAAGGGTACCATTCGGTCCATCATATCTGTGTCAGCTCCTTGAAGTATCTCTCCAATTCCCCTTTTAAAAGTTCTTATCAAATCTGTTTCCACCTCCATTTCAGGCAGCGTCTTCCTGAACACCACAATTCGAGGTGTGTAAAACCAATTCACCTCATCTTAATTCTCCTCATCTCTCTAATTCTCCTCATCTCCCTGCTGAACTCCAAGCCCACTAAAGCTAAATTGGTACACTTTAGGGCGAGAGCCAAGAGCTGGTAAATATGGCTACAGCTTTTAGGATGTGATTTATAAACAAGGACTGGTTTAGCTCAGCTGGCTGGGCAGCTGGTTTGTGATGCAGAGTGAGGCCAGCAGTGTGGGTTCAATTCCCCGTACCGGCTGAGGTTATTCATGAAGGTCCTGCCTTCTCAACCTTTCCCCTCACCTGAGGTGTGGTGATCCTCAGGTTAAGTCACCACCAGCCAGCTCTCCCCCCTCAAAGGGGAAAGCAGCCTATGGTCATCTGGGACTATGGTGACTTACCCTTTACTTTAGTGCAGTGTGCACAATGGATGCTTAGGGTGATTAACCAGGCATAAAGCATCAGAAGTCAGCTGGCTGCTATAATCGGGAGAGTTAAGTTGCTAAACTGATTGGTCATTTTACATCCTTGATGATACTTCACCATCAATCATTTTAAGCGAAGCTTGGGTCGCTTTGGGTCTTTGAGTCATGTAGCTTTACAACAAGCTCTTTGTTGAAGGAGTGAAAATCTTGCATGAAAGGGATTCAGGACAAAGCAGCCAACTTGATAGGCACCCCATCCACAACCTTCAACATTCACTCCCTCCACCACCGATGCACAGCGGCAGCCGTGTGTACCATCTACAAGATGCACTGCAGTAACTCACCAAGGCTCCTTAGACAGCACCTTCCAAACCCATGATCACTACCATCTAGAAAGACAAGAGCAGCAGATACCTGGGAACCCCACCACCTGGAGGTTCCCATCCGAGTCACTCACCATCCTGACTTGGAAATATATCGGCCGTTCCTTCACTGTCGCTGGGTCAAAATCCTGGAACTTCCTCCCTAACAGCACTGTGGGTGTACCTACACCACATGGGCTGCAGCTGTTCAAGGCGGCGGCTCACCACCACCTTCCCAAGGGGCAATTAGAGATGGGCAATAAATACTGACCTAGCCAGCGATGCCCACATGCCATGAACAAATAGAAAACTCAAGAAATATTGCCCGTCATTGGAAAGAATCACTCTCACTTCGAAAGTTAAATGGTGCAATTCCAGCATTGTAAACAATTGAGGGACATTAATTTTCTTTAAAAAGGTGCCTTTATGTACTGTGTGGGAGATTGTTTTGTAACCATGGGAGTTACCCCCAAGGTTGAGAATATTGGGCTGGCTCAATGTTGGGAAGGCCATGAGGCCTACTCCACCCAGAGTCCATGCTTGACCATTTACCGTGGAGTATTACCTACCCCTTTACAGGAAAAGTGACACTCCTCAAGCAGTGTTGCTGATATCTCTCCCATTCTCCCTTCCCCTTTTTTTTCAACCAACGCCAGCCCCGAATTTAAAAGCGCCAACTGGACCATTTCCCATCAGTCCGTGGGGTCTGGTCACCTTGGGCGAAATCTTTTCATTTTGTGTGAGTTCTGCACTGTCCTCTTGCGCCAATTGAGGAGCCTGGGTTTTAGCTGCAGCTTTTCAATGCCGAGGACATCACAGTGCATTAGAACAGTCCATCGCCAAGCAATCTGACAAAACCGCAGCTCGGTGAAGGGATTGTGCGACTGAATGGGAGTGTCCCTATGCGCTTTCTAAATGATTGGCAAAGAAGCTCAGACTGAGGGATGGCCGTCTGATTGTGCTGCAACTTGGGTGCAACAATGCTCACGTCGTTTACTCAGTAGGTGCCAAATCTCAGACACTGTGGTTGAAAGTTTACAACTGACCTCCGTGTATGTGAATTGTAGCCATAGCGACACTCCTTCCCCCCCCCCCCCCCCCCCCCCGGTCCGCCCAGTCAAAATTCTCTGATACTTGCCCACTTAGGTAAATTACTGGAGGGTGCCACACACAAACTGTGTTCCACTCAATCCCCTCGGAAAAGGAGAGGGAAGTATGTATGTGTGTGGGATCGGAACAGTCACAAGAGGGAGCTCTTTCACTGCGTGGACTTTCAGTTGTGAACTTCCAACTAGACACATCATACTCGGTCCAGAACGAAGAAGGTGATCAGAACTAGCTGCGTTTCAAACTCGTTAGCCGCTTTCTTTTCTTTTATTGAAAGCTGACTCGTTCTCAGGAGGGATTACATTTTTAAAAATTAAGATGAGCATATATTAAGCTTTTAATTTTTGAAGATGAGGCAAAGTGCCTCTCAAAAGTGTCCCAAGACAACCTGCACTGGAATAGCCCATTTCGAACGCAGCCCCAGTGTCAGCTTGATGCAGTTGATAACTGTCAGGAGGTTGTGGGTTCAAGTCCCATACTGGAGCACAAAATCTAGGCCGACGCCTCAGCAGACTCGAAACAGAATTCAAAAAAACTTACAGCACAGAAGGAGGGCATTTGGCCCATCTGCCTGTTTGCTGGCTCTCTGTTGCCTTTTCAATGAGCTGTTGAACTGAGGCCCTGTTTGCTTGTTAAAGAGGTACCAATGATCCCGTGGCACCATTTGAAATGCATGGAGTTCACTCAATGAACTGACCACCCCAAGAAAGAAATCGATAAGAGATTAATTGGCCCCGTGCTGTTTGTGCTCTGTGCAAACATGTTTGCGCTTCACAAGTAGTTAATTGGTCCAGGATGTATAAGTTTAAATTCATTTTCCCACATTGCAGAACACTAAAGGGTTGGTGAACAAGTTGATCCAGGCCTATCCTGGATCACTCTATCCTGCAATTAATAACCTCTTTTTTTTAAATTTAGAGTGCCCGATTCATTTTTTCCAATTAAGAGGCAATTTAGCCTGGCCAATCCACCTGCCCTGCACATCTTTGGATTGTGGGGGCGAAACCCACGCAAACACGGGGAGAATGTACAAACTCCACACGGACAGTGACCCAGAGCCGGAAATTAATAACTTCTTGCGATGTCCACACTGATTATCATTTTGGTTATCCCACATCATTAGAAAGCACCGGCATAATTGGTCCATCCCATTTATCGTCTCAATGTTGCCCTCTGACCTGGTGCAGCTAGTACGAGATGGATTCGGAAGAATGCGTTGTTACATTATCTCTCATCGCCCTTCATCCTCAGTGCTCAGCATTGCAATCCGACCTGTGTCTCCCTTTAGCAGCATGATAATCAAGGTTAAAATCTTGTCACGAGGGTCTCGAGTGGTTTGCTTGCTGGTAAACGTCCAGATACCACCAGAAACGATGAGCGTTTAAGCGGTCTATAGAATTCTCTCAGCGGAAAGGGAGCCACTCCTAATTCAGCCCTTTGAGGCCTACCCCTCCTCAATTTATCGCATCACGTTCACAGTCACTGGGTCAGATGCGAGTGAGGGGAGTGCAGAAAAGAATGAAGTTCACGATTAAAATAAACTAAATAGGGAGGGAATGGGAAAAGAGAGGGAGACAAAAACGAACCAGATTGTGTTGCTTCACAGGAGGTGCGTTAAAATGGTTCTTGGCCAAAACACTCAGGCTGGAATTTTCCGGTCGTTGGGATTCACTATTCCCGTGGGCAGCGCAGCCCTGCCAGCGGATTTTGCGGCAGCGTGGGGTTGGTTACAATGGGAAATCCCATTGACAAGTGGCGGGAAGATAGAATCCCGCCACCAGCGAACGGCGCGCTGCTGTGTAACATGCGGCTAACGGACCAGAGAACCCAGCCCTCCCACAAAGGCCAGGACACAGCAGCAGTGAGGGCCTGAGAGTGGGATCTGAAATGAGAGAAATGCGTTCTTGGTGAAAATACCCTCCAATTTTCAATCCCTGAAAAAATAATCGTAATATTAGCGCTGTAACTCCCACTCCCCAAAACGACATCTTTGGGAAATGGCAACAATTTCTCATTAAGATGCGCACCAAAAGAGAACAATCATGGGTTTTTTTTGCGTGTAAACCACAGAAAGGGAACATGGATGAAGAAACGGGTAACTTAAAGTTGTGTTCTGGGTTATTTTATTGGGGCTTTTTTTCTCTCTCTCTACTTCTTGCCGCGTTAAATGGATTTTTTTTTTGACCTAGATTCATTAGCTTTGAGATGCGAATATATTTACGTGTGTGTGTTTTTTTTTAAAGCTGCTGCAATGCAATGAACTGTCTCTTGAAGCTTTGCGGGGAATTAAAATGGGGCGGATGGGGGAGGGGGGCTGTTAGAGATGGTGCTTTCTTCACTGTTTTATTGCTGACTTTTTAAAATGAAAAATGAATTCAACTCTTAGAAATGAGACAAAAAAATGTTTGCTTTAAAATGAAATGTTTCAATTGAACACTTTTATAGGTTTTTTAAAAAAAACATGTTTGGAGAGAGAGCGAGAGGCAGATGCAATTTTTTTTTCGTAAATCTAGATACCACACAGCTTGTTTTTTTTTAAATGTGTTGATAAGGATACACTTTGTTGATGTTGCAGTCATGTTAAGTTCTATTTTGTGCTGAAGATAGTCTTTATTTGAATTTTTTGTTTTGTTACTGAGAGTGGACACGTTTGTAAAGAGACTTTTTTTTTTGTTTCCTTTTGTTTTGTAAAGTGAATGCTGTTCATTAGTGTCGGTTAAAGGCATCAATTTTGGAAGAAAATGGTGTTTGCCATGTCCCAGGTGTGGCAAAACATAAATCTCTGGTCCGTTCGAGTTTTGAGATTTGACTAACTGGGCAGGAAGAATGACCTGGGGAATGCCAAGTTTACCCTCATCCAATATGGCCGACAGGAGGTTCCTGGCAAGGAGATGGAGGCAGTCCTGCATTTGTTCACTTCAAAATGGCTGGGCGGGAAGGGGGCCTGCTACCGAGGGGTGCCCAAGTTAATAAAAAGTCTGTCATATTTCGGGCTGGTGGGCTTTAAAGTCCTCACAGGGAGACAATCTGTAACACAATTCAATTGGCTAGTCCAACACGTGCTGGAATTCAAAGAGGAAAAATGACTTATTTAAAGCAAATTTGCCAAGATACAGGTCTCTCTCCACCATCTCCTCCCCCCCCCCCCCCCCCCCCCCCCCCCCCCACCAACTCAAAATTAAATTGGGCCCTGTTCCTCATTTTGGATAAAAGTGCAGTCTTTCAGGGGAATATCTCAGTTTTTTTTTAATGCTTCTTGAGAAGGCTGAGGAAACGAAAGTCTTCCCCCGGCATGGCACTTTCTGAACAATGTTACAACTGCTCTAGGCCCTTGACATCCGAATATCAAACGAACATATCCGCTCCCCCCACCCCCCGGCCACCCACCCCAACACAAACACACACACGCACGTGTGGGGAAACTGCCTCGGCAATCTGACCTTCAATTCACAACAGGGGAGGGCCAAAGAGCTCACTGAGCAAGGTGTCCGCAAATGGGTGGGCCTCACCCAGATGGAAGGCCAGGTTGATAACCATGCGTGGATCTGGTTTTCAGAGCTTCCTTTTGAGGCAAAAGAACCACTAGAAGGCACTGTGTGTGAAGAGTGGCAGTGGAAAATCTTCTCGGCCCCTGTCCCTTTTTCCGAGGTCGTGGTCCCTGGCCCTTCAAAGTTCAGCTTTGCAAGTCACTGCAAACTCGTTCACCTGAAATTGGTGCCTATGCTGCCTAGTTCCCAGTTAGACACAAGACTGGGTACATTCAGAGAGTTTTATTTACCTAAGAGTCACGATCCATCCACCAGTCATTGAGGAAGCTTTATTATCTCCACTTTATTCGTTTTGTTTTTGGACCTTACTGGACCAGTTTCACCATTGTGGCTCCTCTAGGTGCATCTTTTTGGACAGTATACCTTGCTGCTGGCTTCTTGTGGTTCATTATTGGAACCATGAAGGAAATGTATCACTGGTTATACAACTACCATCTCATTCACTCACCCGCACACTCACGCACTCACTCACTCACTCGCAGGCTCACTCACTCACTCTCACACATACACCAAAATGTACTTTGAAACTATGAAATTGCTGACTGACATGCGTTTTTGGGGGCTTTTCTTTTGAGGGATGAGCTTATTATTCTAAATCCTGCAGATCCCATGCTGGTCCAACCCCGATACACTTTGAGTCATAGGGTGAGCCCCATCTTATAAGTCCCTGAGCACATAATCTAGGCACCAGTGCAGTCCTGGGGATGGGATGTTGTGGGGGGGGGTGCAGGAGAGGGGGGTGCAGACCAACTAGGCCCTTACTCAGGGGAATGTAAAAGATCCCATGGCCCTATTTGAAAAGAAGTTGGGGAGCCCCCCCCCCCCCGATGATCTTCCTTCCCTCAGCCAATGCCATCAAAGAAAAAATAAATAAAAAGCAGCATTGCCAGTTGTCCCACTCAGCTGCTGTTTGTGGAAGATGGCAATGCACAAATTACCTGCCAACATTAAAGCAGGGACTCCATTTCAGGCAAGAAATCATTGGCTCTGGGGTCTTAAAGTGCTGGACAAGAGCAAGCTCTTCCGAGTTTGGAATCAGAAACACGACATTGCGTCGACCGGGTTTCTAGAATTGCAGTAATCTGATGAAAGGCAATGGTTGTCTCAAAATCCGCCTCGAATCTGTGTGTCTGTGCAATATGGCTGGAGATTCCATGACTATTTACATCTTTCTCATTCGCACAAACGGATTCTGACCCAGGCCGCCTTCCTTCTCTCATAAAACCTGCAGCCTTTTAAAGTCAGACCGAACATGGCAGCTCGGTGGCGCAGTGGGTTAGCCCTGCTGCCTCACGGCACCGAGGTCCCAGGTTCGATCCCGGCTCTGGGTCACTGTCTGTGTGGAGTTTGCACATTCTCCCCGTGTTTGCGCGGGTTAGATGGACTGGCCACGCTAAATTGCCCTTAGGATCCAAATTGCCCTGAGTGTTAGGTGGGGTTACTGGGTTATGGGGATAGGGTGGAGGTGTTGACCTTGGGTAGGGTGCTCTTTCCAAGAGCCGGTGCAGACTCGATGGGCCGAATGGCCTCCTTCTGCACTGTAAATTCTATGAAATCTATGTGCAGGGTAGGTGGATTGGCCACAGCTAAATTGCCCCTTAATTGGAAAAATGAATTGGGTACTCTAAATTTAAAAAGAAAACTCTGGCCTAACTGTTATCTCCTGACGGAGCCCATATTGCCTATTTCTTCATCCGTGGCAGTGTCTTGGACCATAGCCTTTGATCTTTCACCTAAACCTCTGCTTTAAATACATTGTTCACGATTCATGGGGATGGTTTCCTCTGTCCAAAGTCTTGGCACAATCTCTGTTCAACTTCATACTGCACATGTCACATCGAGTTGGGGCTGACTAAGAGAAGCACAGGAGGTAAATTATAGTTCATCATGTTGCTAGCCCTACCCCTCAACACTGACTTCAGCCCCTATTATTTCATTCATTTATAACTACCTCAAGTGCAGGCCCTTCACTGAACTTAAACCCTCCCCACCATTTCTAAATACACTGACACCACAAATCCCCTGTCTGTTCGGCCTTCATTTGGAGGCTACTACGTTTGGGTGCTTTCATTTAATTGGTTCTCGATTTCACGTTCCTTTAACTTAATCGGGAATTTCATAGTTTCAAATGATTATCTGCTGCTGTTAAACCATGCGAGAGACTGTAGTATAGAGTCTGAGTTTGTCTCCTAGCAACCGTCTCCATCCAACAACCACAGTGCAAATGTTACTGCTTCTTGCTTCCTTGGTGTTAAATTGTTCCCCTCCACCCACCCCACCCCCCCAAATACCCAACCAAATGTGTGCTTTAACAAGGTGGCTGATTCAAACTCCAGTAAAATTGGCGACGGAACAATTTGGTGGACTTTTATACCAGTTATCGGGTTTTAAGAAATTCCTTGTTGTATCTATGTTCTCTCAAATCATTAGAAATTAGTGAGGGACCTCGAGATCAGGACTGGAGGGCTCAACTTTGAACTTCAACCCCTGATGGGCCCACAAGGCTCTCCCTGTAGAGAAACAAGATGGGTTCAGGTGTCAAAGGTGACATTGGCACAATCTGATCGATTGGGGTTAATGTCCTCCACACCCATCACGAGTTGATATCAACCCCACCTTGAGCAAGGATCCCAGGAGGTGTCCCAGAGGAAGGCAGCCTCTTAATGAGGCATTAAAGCCCTCAAGAAGCAGAGGTTATAACCTCGAGCCAGGCGCACACACAGGGTCCTGACTTTAAGGACAAAATTGTCTCTCATTGTCGTCCTGAGCCCTGGTTGGATGAACCAGGCACATTGTCAAAAGCATCTGCTACCCCACCCCATTCTTAAGAGCCAGAGGCTGGCACGAATACAAGAGGTGCCTCAGAGTAATGTTCTCGTTTTCACTCCCAAATCCAACCCAAGTCTGTTTCTTCCAGCCACAGTCCTGCAGTATGTTGGGACTGAGTGCAAAAAGCTTCCCTGCAACCATTTAGCAGCATAGCCTACCCCCTCTATCACATTTATGTAGCGTTAAATGAGCCAAACCTAGGTTCTATTGGCTTTGTCCAGGGTTACTGCCTCTGACATACTTTCTCAAGGACTTGTTGACTTTGCACAATTGGTTTGATGCATATGATTCAGCAAGAAATGGGGAGAGATAATGAGGACAGGCGTGCGAGGCAGAAAGAGTGGATAATATCAAGAGAGAATGAGAAGTGCGAGTGAGGATGGGTGGAGTGTGAATGAGTGCGAGCGAGGATGGTGAGGAGTGCGAGCGGGGAATGTGAGAGAGAGGGTGGGGTGAGTGAGGGAGGGTGGGGTGAGTGAGGATGGGTAAGGAGTGAGTGCGAGAGAGGATGGGTGGGGGGTGTGAGTGTGGAGTGTGAGTGAGGGAGGGTGGTGGTGAGTGAGGAGTGTGAGTGAGTGTGAGAGAGGATGGTGGGGGGGTGTGAGTGAGGGAGGGTGGGGGTGAGTGAGGAGTGTGAGTGAGTGTGAGAGAGGATGGGTGGGGGGGTGTGAGTGAGGGAGGGTGGGGGTGAGTGAGGAGTGTGAGTGAGTGTGAGAGAGGATGGGTGGGGGGGGTGTGAGTGAGGGAGGGTGGGGGTGAGTGAGGAGTGTGAGTGAGTGTGAGAGAGGATGGGTGGGGGGGTGCGAGTGGGGAGTGTGAGAGAGGATGGGTGGGGGGTGTGAGTGTGGAGTGAGGGAGGGTGGGGGTGAGTGAGGAGTGTGAGTGAGTGTGAGAGAGGATGGGTGGGGGGGTGTGAGTGAGGGAGGGTGGGGGTGAGTGAGGAGTGTGAGTGAGTGTGAGAGAGGATGGGTGGGGGGGTGCGAGTGGGGAGTGTGAGAGAGGATGGGTGGGGGGTGTGAGTGTGGAGTGAGGGAGGGTGGGGGTGAGTGAGGAGTGTGAGTGAGTGTGAGAGAGGATGGGTGGGGGGGGTGTGAGTGAGGGAGGGTGGGGGTGAGTGAGGAGTGTGAGTGAGTGTGAGAGAGGATGGGTGGGGGGTGTGAGTGTGGAGTGAGGGAGGGTGGGGGTGAGTGAGGAGTGTGAGTGAGTGTGAGAGAGGATGGGTGGGGGGGGTGTGAGTGAGGGAGGGTGGGGTGAGTGAGGAGTGTGAGTGAGTGTGAGAGAGGATGGGTGGGGGGTGTGAGTGTGGAGTGAGGGAGGGTGGGGGTGAGTGAGGAGTGTGAGTGAGTGTGAGAGAGGATGGGTGGGGGGGGTGCGAGTGGGGAGTGTGAGAGAGGATGAGTGGGGGGTGCGGGTGAGGAAGAGGGAATGGAGAAAGTGAGGTGAGATAGAAAGTAGGGAATAAATTGCAAAAGAAATGCATTGTGTTAAATTAGTCAATTAACAAAATCACAAATATTGGCAATCCTGTTGTCAAAACATGTGGTTTATAACGAAGCAGGAAAAAACGATAAGGGTTGGGAATCTGACAGAAAAGGGCTGGAGACCATTTTGAGGCCACCTTCCGTAATGAGTTTGTATTTCACATAGATTTAAAGCACGCATTCTACGGGCAAAAACACAATCTTGGGGAGGGGAGGGGGAGGGAGATTGGAAAGATTGTGAAACCTATATCCAGTGTTTTATTTTGAAAATATTCACCTGGAAGGCATTGTGTTGCAAATATTTAATTCACAAATTGATGGGAATACCTCATCTTTCCAACGAAAGGCAAGTCCGTGTGAGATGTCACCTTGGAATCTAACGGTATCTTTGTGTGACAGTCACTTTGCTTCATATTGGAAGGCTTTCCGCTTGTGGTAAAATGTTATCGCCTACGCTACAATGGCCACGGGGTGAGGGGGGGGGGGGGGGGGGGGGGGGGGGGGGGGGGGGGGGGGGGGGGGGGGGGGGGGGGGGGGGGGGGGGGGGGGGGGGGGGGGGGGGGGGGGGGGGGGGGGGGGGGGGGGGGGTGCGAGAGGGAGCAATTGTTATTCCGTGAGGAACTTGTTGGAAGTGTAAAAGATTCTCGGAACCGATCGGCACATTTGGATAATGTGATGTACTGCCTTTGATTTGAGAGAAAAAAAAATCTGTATGGACTGAACAGAAATTCTATTAAATGGATTATTTTTTTTGTCAATTTACAATATCAACACTTGGATGGTCACTAGAATGCAATTTATCTCTTTTTAGTTCAGAGCCATTACAGGCCCCCACCCCAACTCTACAGTAAGTTCAAGCTATTTTTTTTAAAACTCTGCCATCGGATGTGATCGTCGCTGGCAAGGCCAGCATTTGGTGTCCACCCCGAACTGCCCCCTTGAGAGCAGCTAGGAGTCAACCGCATTAGCTGTGGGGGCCTGGAGTCACCTGTAGGCCAGACTGGATAAAGAGGGCAGATTTCCTTCCCTGAAAGGGTATTTAGCGAAGCAACAATCGATGATTGTTGTCACGGGGAGGGGGGGTTTCACCGTTACTGAGGCTAGCTTTATATTCCAGATTTTACGAATCGAATTGAAATTTACGAATTGAATTGAAATTGAAATTGCCGTGGTGGGATTTGAACCCGTGTCCCCATAGCTTTAATCTGGGCCTCTGGGTGACTAGGCCAGTGATATTACCACAATATTATCACCTTTTCAACCAAGTGAGCTGATCTCAGCCAGAACGCCGTTTGGAACGATACAGTTAGCCGTGATGCTTTTGAGGATAGGGCATTGGAGAAGCGGCCGGGGCAGGGGAGGGGGGGGGGGGGGGGGGGGGGGGGGGGGGGCGGTTTGCGGGGAACATGGGAAATAAATAAAATTTAAACCTAGGATGCCCATGTCGTCACCCAGCCCGTTCATGGTCACAAATTGACAGTTGAACAAAGTACCTCAGGTCTGCCCCAGTAACAAGCAGCACCTTGAAGGCAGAAACAAAGAGGAAAATTAGTTGGGGAGGGGTGAGGGGCGGGGGGGGGGGGGGGGGGGGGGGGGGTTGGGGAAGGGAGGGGGTTGGGGAAGGGTGAGGGGGCGGGGGGGTTGGGGAAGGGAGGGGGTTGGGGAAGGGTGAGGGGTTGGGGAAGGGTGAGGGGGCGGGGGGGTTGGGGAAGGGAGGGGGTTGGGGAAGGGTGAGGGGGCGGGGGGGTTGGGGAAGGGAGGGGGTTGGGGAAGGGTGAGGGGGCGGGGGGGGGTGGGGAAGGGTGAGGAGGCGGGGGGGTGGGGAAGGGTGAGGGGGGGGGGGGGTTGGGGAAGGGAGGGGGTTGGGGAAGGGTGAGGGGGCGGGGGGGGTTGGGGAGGGGAGGGGGTTGGGGAAGGGTGAGGGGGCGGGGGGGGTTGGGGAAGGGAGGGGGTTGGGGAAGGGTGAGGGGGCGGGGGGGGGTTGGGGAAGGGAGGGGGTTGGGGAAGGGTGAGGGGGCGGGGGGGGGGTTGGGGGAGGGGGTTGGGGAAGGGTGAGGGGGCGGGGGGGTTGGGGATGGGAGGGGGTTGGGGAAGGATGAGGGGGCGGGGGGGTTGGGGAAGGATGAGGGGGCGGGGGGGTTGGGGAAGGGTGAGGGGGCGGGGGGGTTGGGGAAGGGAGGGGGTTGGGGAAGGGTGAGGGGGCGGGGGGGGGGGGTTGGGGAAGGGTGAGGGGGCGGGGGGGTTGGGGATGGGAGGGGGTTGGGGAAGGGTGAGGGGGCGGGGGGGTTGGGGGAGGATGAGGGGGGGGGGGGGGTTGGGGAAGGGTGAGGGGGCGGGGGGGTTGGGGAAGGGAGGGGGGTGGGGAAGGGTGAGGGGGGCGGGGGGGTGGGGGAAGGGTGAGGGGGCGGGGGGGGTGGGGAAGGGTGAGGGGGCGGGGGGGGTTGGGGAAGGGAGGGGGTTGGGGAAGGGTGAGGGGAAGGGAGGGGGGAGGGGAAGGGAGGGGGTTGGGGAAGGGTGAGGGGTGGGGGGGTTGGGGAAGGGTGAGGGGCGGGGGGGTTGGGGAAGGGAGGGGGTTGGGGAAGGGTGAGGGGGCGGGGGGGGTTGGGGAAGGGTGAGGGGGCGGGGGGGTTGGGGAAGGGAGGGGGTTGGGGAAGGGTGAGGGGGCAGGGGGGGTTGGGGAAGGGTGAGGGGGCAGGGGGGGTTGGGGAAGGGTGAGGGGGCGGGGGGGGTTGGGGGAGGGAGGGGGTTGGGGAATGGTGAGGGGGCAGTGAGTGGGGGAAGGGTGAGGGGGGGGTGGGGGAAGGGTGAGGGGGCGGGGGGGGTAGGGGAAGGGAGGGGGTTGGGGAAGGGTGAGGGGGCGGGGGGGGTTGGGGAAGGGTGAGGGGGCGGGGGGGGGGTGGGGAAGGGAGGGGGTTGGGGAAGGGTGAGGGGGCGGGGGGGTGGGGAAGGGTGAGGGGGCGGGGGGGGTTGGGGAAGGGAGGGGGTGGGGAAGGGAGGGGGTTGGGGAAGGGTGAGGGGGCGGGGGGGTTGGGGAAGAGGGTGAGGGGGCGGGGGGGTTGGGGAAGGGTGAGGGGGCGGGGGGGGTTGGGGAAGGGTGAGGGGGCGGGGTGGGTTGGGGAAGGGTGAGGGGGCGGGGGGGGTTGGGGAAGGGTGAGGGGGCGGGGGGGGTTGGGGAAGGGTGAGGGGGCGGGGGGGTTGGGGAAGGGTGAGGGGTTGGGGAAGGGAGGGGGTTGGGGAAGGGTGAGGGGGCGGGGGGGGGTTGGGGAAGGGAGGGGGTTGGGGAAAGGAGGGGGTTGGGGAAGGGTGAGGGGGCAGGGGGGTTGGGGAAGGGTGAGGGGGCGGGGGGGTTGGGGAAGGGTGAGGGGGCGGGGGGGGTTGGGGAAGGGAGGGGGTTGGGGAAGGGTGAGGGGGCGGGGGGGTTGGGGAAGGGTGAGGGGGCGGGGGGGTTGGGGAAGGGAGGGGGTTGGGGAAGGGAGGGGGTTGGGGAAGGGTGAGGGGGTGGGGGGTTGGGGAAGGGAGGGGGTTGGGGAAGGGTGAGGGGGCGGGGGGGTTGGGGAAGGGAGGGGGTTGGGGAAGGGTGAGGGGGCGGGGGGGTTGGGGAAGGGTGAGGGGGGGTTGGGGAAGGGAGGGGGTTGGGGAAGGGTGAGGGGGGGTTGGGGAAGGGAGGGGGTTGGGGAAGGGTGAGGGGGTTGGGGAAGGGTGAGGGGGTTGGGGAAGGGTGAGGGGGTTGGGGAAGGGAGGGGGTTGGGAAGGGTGAGGGGGGGTTGGGGAAGGGAGGGGGTTGGGGAAGGGTGAGGGGGGGTTGGGGAAGGGAGGGGGTTGGGGAAGGGTGGGGGGGGGTTGGGGAAGGGAGGGGGTTGGGGAAGGGCGGGGGGGTTGGGGAAGGGAGGGGGTTGGAGAAGGGTTGGGGGGGGGGGGGGGGGCAGGGGCGTTGGTTTGGGTGGGACAGTCACTCCCGAGCCTCAAAGTAACATTGTGCTGTTTTGAATAAAAGCTGAGCTTGAAATTAAAGAGTGGGGTTGTCCTTACGTCTTCACAGCCACTCTGGCGGGCAGGAAGGGCCCCTCTGCTGACAGGGGGCTTGCATTTCTATAGCACCTTTCATGATGTCCCAAAGTGCTTCACTGCCAATGGAGTATATTTCGAGAATCCAGCGCAGCACTGGGAGGCTGCCACACTGAGGGGGTGCCACACACTGAGGGAGTGCCACACTGAGGGGGTGCCACACTGAGGGGGTGCCACACTGAGGGGGTGCCACACTGAGGGGGTGCCACACTGTTGAAAGTGCCACCTTTCAGCTGAGAGATTAATTGCTTCCAGGCAGGCTGTCGACTGACATACTCGCGAATGTTCCACATCAGCTCGCTAATCAGCAACTCTTGTTAACGACGGCAAACTTCGCTCACTCAAATCTGCACAATATACGAGGCAGGATATTGACGGCAAACTCACTCCCCACTCCCCACCCCCGATCTCCAACATCAGCTAACTCCTGCTCGGACTATCCAGAACCATCATGGCATCTTCCAACTGTGCACGGTTTACATGGATTGCACAGATTCTCCATTCCGAAGGCTAAGCCACCGTGGAGGACCCGCGGTGTTTCACGATGGGAAAGTCGGCGCAGAACCCAATTCCGGTACCGGTAAGGGGCTAGCACCGACGCCGTGTGAAACACCCGCGGATCGCGCGGAGAATCGCGGGTTCCGGGCCACACTTGCGCAGGGCTGACAAGCTGCAGCCGCGCACGCCTACATCCCCCCCCCAGGAAATTATATATTTTTTATTTTTCCAATTGAGGGGCAATTTGGGGTGGCCAATCCCTGCACATGTTTGGGTTGTGGGGGTGAGACCCAGGGCGAGAATGTGGTAACTGCACACGGACAGTGACCCGGGGCCAGGATCGAACCCAGGTCCTCGGCGCTGTGAGGCAGCACTGCTCCACTGTGCCGCCCTGTGTTATTCGTGAAGAACGAGGAACTAATTGTTATGTAAATATACATCCCGGGGTGCCACATTCACTGTCGCGCTGCAGTCATGTGCCAAGCAACAATGCATCAGTCTGTAAGTCCACATGAAGACCAGCAAGAAGTATACTCAATGAAGTTCCAGCATTTTTAGTGTAAACTGTGATTATATCAAACTTTTGGGCACCAGAGGAAATCGATAGCTACTCCCCCTGTGAAAATGTTTAGTTGGGAAGAGGTCAAGCTGGAGGGACACTCGGGAAGGGCTCTTACAGCAAGGCAGCATTGAGAAGGCATATTTGCTCAGCACTGTAAGGGTTCATTTGGGACTGGGGAACAGTACCGCCCACAGTATGATGTAAAGAGTCACATGGGTGGCACAGTGGTTAGCATTGCTGTCTCACAGCGCCAGGGTCCCGGGTTCGATTCCGGCCTCGGGTGGCAAGTCTGTGTGGCGTTTACACATTCTCCCCGTGTGTGCGTGGGCTTCCTCCGGGTGCTCCGGTTTCCTCCCACAAGTCCAAAGATGTGCAGGTTAGGTGGGTTGGCCATGATCAATTGCCCCTGAGTGCCCAACAGTTAGGTGGGGTTACAGGGAGTGGGCCTAGATGGGGTGCTCTTTCGGAGGGTCAGTGCAGACTCGATGGGCAGCTTGGCCTCCTTTTGCATTGTCGGGGTTCTATGATTCTATGAGAGTGGAGTGAACACAGTAGTCGTCTAGCAGAAGCCAACATGGAGATAGTACCCAGTTAGAGCTGTACCTTAGCGAACAGGTGCATAGATATGCATTATCAAAATGTTTGACCGTACAAGCCTTTAAAACAAGACAACGAACAAATCTTTACAACACTGGCAGCTAATGAATGAAGCCAGAACTGAAAAGGCTGGTGCAGGTCACAGAATCTGACAAACTAAAGCTCCATTACAGACATGGAAGGTGTAGAGAAGAAGGAAAATCAACTGTGCAGCTAAAGGACTCCTCTGGAGCACATGGAGGTAAATTGTGAATCTCCATTGATCACAGAGTCAAAGGACAAATTACCTTTAAAAGTCTATCAGTTAGCAGGTCCGTTTCATTAATTACTGTGGGCAGCCCAGGTTCAGTGATGATGCCATAGCACCTGACGACCGTGGGCAGCACAGTAGAATAGTGGGTAGCACAGTTGCTTCACAGCTCCAGGGTCCCAGGTTCAATTCCCGGCTTGGGTCACTGCGTGGGTTTCCTCCGGGTGCTCCGGTTTCCTCCCACAGTCCAAAGATGTGCAGGTTAGGTGGATTGGCCATGATCAATTGCCCTGAGGTTAGGTGGGGTTACTGGGGATAGGGTGGAGGTGTGGGCTTAAGTTCCATGAGCCGGTGCAGACTTGATGGGCCGAATGGCCTCCTCCTGCACTGTAAATACTATGATCTCTATGACCGACCTCCGTCAAAAAAATAAGTTTTAAGAACTCAACCAAAGCCTGGAATCATCTTTTAATCAATTTAACGTACTCTGAAAATGTTCTAAAGGGTCCCAATTATAAAGAGAATTGAAATGAATTTAAGGTGAGGTGATGCACTCCCGACAGGACAAGCAAGGTGAGGGAATACGCAATGAGCGGCAGGACCCTGGGAAGCACCGTGGATCAGAGCGGATGTGAGGGAAAAACCTTTTCACCCAGAGGGTGGTGGGAATCTGGAACTCGCTGCCTGAAAAGGCGGGAGAGGCGGGAACCCTCACAGCATTGAAGAAGTATTTAGATGAGCACTTGCGATCCCAGGGCAGACAAGGCTAAGTGCTGGGAAATGGGATTAGAATGATTAGGTGGGTGTTTTTGACTGGCTCAGATGCGACGTGTCGAAGGGTATTTTCCGTGCAGTCGGCCTCGATGACCAATGTTCAATGACCCAGGAGGAAGCTGAGAGGCACAAGAAAGAGACGGCAGAGGTGAAGAAAACGGCTGGACATTTGCAAAAGAAAACGTGGAGAAACATTACGGCCGGCATTCTCTGTTCCCTGCTGTTGCGATCAGGAATCCCAAGGGATCGTCCCCAAAAAACAGGTTTGGTGCTGATCACCCTCCACCCCACCCCAGCGAGAGGATGGAAATGCGATTAATTCCACCGACCTACCTATGCACCGATCCCCACAGCTTGAAATCCTATAGGCGGACTTTGGTCCCCCCCGCTGAATAAGGGCATCTTTAAAATAGAGACATCCTCTCCCACATCACAGAAATAACGGTTCACAATCTCCCCTCACCCCCCTCCCCCAGGACACATGCATGAGGGTGACCCGAAACCCCCCCCCCCCCTTGTTAGCTTCCAGACAGATGTCTGTCTTCTGGGTGGCTTCCTGATACGGGCCTCTCTTCTGTGGGGGAGGAGTCTCTTTATTTAGGAGGTCTCTTTATTTGGGGGATCTATGGGAGTGGTGGAGTGGGCAGGTCTTGCATTGTGGAGGGAGAGGGTGGCCCTCGGATGGACTTTGGGACCGAGGTCCACGTCAGGTACGCGGTTGTCCCAAGACCTGCGCCAATTCTCGCCCACATGACTCCCGGCCCAAAGTACATGAGGGCCTCGAGAATATGGCGCCCAGCCTGTCGAGGGGATTCAAATAAGTCAATAAAACCCATTTGAATCCTCCCGTTGCTGCGGGGCCCAGACCCCAATCCCACCGGCAGCAGGGGGTCGGAACCGGATCAGTACCGGTTTTCCTTCACGATGCTGGATTCTCTGCTTCATCAGTAACTCCGCTACCGGCGGTGCGAGGTGGAGAATGTAACCGGGACTGAATTGCATGCAGCGCACCGGGGCGCTATTCGGTAAGCGAAGTTGCTTTTATCTATGATCACATAGAGACATGGGGGTAGAAATTGCTGCGTGTTGTGCTCGATAATGGGCTTGACTGTAAACCATTTATCAATGGGATTGTCCACACCGAAATTGTGCACATTCGACACACTGATAAACTCTTTGGGCCCATCTACCCTTGACATTCAATGGCATTACCATCGCTGAATTGCTCACTCTCACCATCCTGGGGGTTACCATTGACCGTGAGGCAGCAATGTGTCACCTTCCCAAGGGGCAACTAGGGATGGGCAATGAATGCTGGCCTGGCCAGTGACACCCAAATCGCGTGAAAGTATAAAAACAGTTTTTCAGGCATCTGGTGGCCACCTAAAACAGGAGTTGGCCTTCCATGTGTTAACCAAGGGCCTAAAGCCCGAAGGACCTCTCTGCTCAGAATTCACAGGCAGCGGTCAATGAAAGGCAATTTTGACGAAAAAAAGCACTCTGAAATTCCCACAAGTGTTTTAATTCCAGATATTAAAATAATAATTTTCATCTCACCCCATCACCATTAGCCCCCATGAAAATTATCAGATGAAACTTGGAACATCTGCAAGCGGAAAGATCTTTTCTAATTACACACAATACATTTAGATCAACAGTTTTGTTCTTCATCTTGCCATAAGTCAGAAAACCTGCAAGTATTTACGATCTTAATACACCAGCAGCATAAATTGGCTGGGTCACCCTGCCCCCCCCCATCAGCGCGGCCATACATAACCCACGCCAGACTAACCTAACGCAGCACACATATTTTTCCTGTATAAAAATATGAATTCTAAAATGAAACACACTGATTTGTTTTACTGAATATGAAACCTGTTGCTGAACAGATCATGAAGTTGTGGAGGTATCTTTGATTTTAAGAAAGAGAGTAGAAAGTGCGATATGGTTTAAAAAAATGTCAAAACGTACACACAGAGATCTGATAGGGGAAATGGTTAACCAGAAAACAGAGAAATGAGAAACCATAACATGCAGAAATTGTTAAAAAGGGGAAAATGGTTAACCAAGAACTAGAAATATCCTTCAAAAAAATGTGAAGTGGGAAATGGTTAACCGATTTCATCCTTGACAATGAATGGTGCCCTCTACTGGCGAGGGCTGGATTCTCCGTTTGGGAGACAGTCCCCAAGCCGGCCTGAAAACGGTGGTGTTGTACGCCAGGAAAACTGGTGCAAAATGGCCACTGATTCACCGTTTTGCTGGGGGCTAGCAGGGAGGCAGCGTAGAGCTTGCAGCTGCTGATACGGCTCTGAGCATTTTGATTCTGTGGCCTGCAGCGGCCGCCGCATGCTCCATAGCAGACTCAGCCCACAGACCTGGACTGCAAAAGTAATGCCCCCTTTGGCCGCTCGCGCGCCCTGAACTGCCCCCCCTCCCCCCACATTGCCCCCAGCCTCGAATGGAGCTCCCTCCCCCGCCCACCGATCGGCCCTCCCCCGACTGTGGCGGCCCCGGACTGAGTCCGCAGCCGCTACGCGAGGTTCCCAGACGGTGTGAGCACACATAACCCACGCCATCGGGACCTCGGCCGGTCGGGGACGGAGCATCACGGGGCGGGCCTTAGGCAATGGCCTGAGGCGATGGATACTCGGCACGGCCTAGTACACCGCTTTTCAGGGGGTGGAGAATACAAAAACCAGCGCCGCTCCCGATTTCGGCGTCAAAACGGATTCTCCGCCCCGGCGCCGAACGCGATTTCAGCGTCGGGCCACGAAGAATCCAGCCCAGAAATTAGGCCACTCGGCCCCTCAAGCCTGCTCCACCATTCAATACGATCATGGTTGATCTGATTGTAACCGCAACCCCACATTCCTGCTGACCCCAGATAACCTTTCACCCCCCTTGCTAGTCAAGTATCGATCTGGCTCTGCTTTAAAATAGTCAAAGATTCTGCTCTCACTGCCTTCTGAGGAAGAGAGATCCAGAGACTCACCCCGCACTGAGAGAAAATAATTCTCCTCGGCTCCATTGTAAGTGAGCGAACACTTTTTAAAAAAATAGTGATCCCAAGTTCAAGATTCTCCAACCAGAATCATAGAATCCCTACAGTGCAGAAGAAGGCCATTCAGCCCATCGAGTCTGCACTGACCCTCCGAATGAGCACCCTACGCCCACTCTCCTCTCCTATCCCCTTAACCTCACGGTCACTAAGGGCAATTTAGCATGGCCAATCCACCTAACCCGCACATCTTTGGACTGTGGGAGGAAACCGGAGCACCCGGAGGAAACCCACGCAGACACTGGGAGAACGTGCAGACTCCACACAGACAGTGACCCAGCGGGGAATCGAACCTGGGACCCTAGCTCTGTGATGCAGCAGTGCTAACTACTGCGCCACCGTGCTGCCCGAGAGGAAACATCCTCTCCATATCCACCCTGTCAATACCCCTCAGGATCTTCAAGGTTTCAATCAAGTCACCCCCCACTCTTCGAAACTCCAATGGATACGAGCCTAGCCTGTCCAACCTTTCCCCCTGAGGCAACCCGCTCATTTTCGGTATTGGTCCAGTAAACCGGAATTCACTTTGATTGATTATTTCCCAGTGAACATTTTCTCAGATTCTTCTGTGTGTATTGGCCCAGAGTTCGAGTCCAATCTCCTCTGGGAAGAGCTGACTCTGTTGACTGCTCTGGCCCTGACTGAGCAAGGGAAGAGGATGGTGTCACCATTGCTTGTTTTCCAGGAATAACATCCGGTCGGAACATCACACCTCCTCCGTGAGTGGCAGGTGAGCTGGGGGAGGGGGCGGGAACGCTGAGCCGGCGTGGCTGTGCGTCTGCCGGCCAACTTGGCGGCAGGAGTTCAGAAGATAAATCTGAGATCCATTGCCTTGGTCTACTCGAATGAAGGGCAGAGCCAACCTAGCCAGCCAGCAGGAAGCCAGAAATCTAGCGATGCCTGCCTATTAAAGTTGCGACGATCAAGCCTGCCATCTGAGGGTACGCTGATTGGTGATCGATTTTCACTGCGCCAGTTGGCACTTCTGAGGTGCCATTCTGGATTTGGCAGACCCCTTTGAAACCTTTTTGCAGACCATAGCTCACCAAGGCCTCAGACTTGACCTGTGATCCCAGAGAGTGAAAATGTGGTGGGTCAAGGGGGATTTTCAGTCGTTGAGCTGTTGGTGGTGTGGGGGGGGGGGGGGGGGGGGGGGGTCACGGCCCACAATTTGGGAAATCCTACCCTCTGGGTCTGTGGAAACCCGACCTTCCCAATTCCCACCCTCAAATTGAGAAAAGTTTCAGCTGACTGAAATTTAGTCAACAAAACTGATTCTGACGTGTGAAATGAGCCTCCTTGGAAACAATTGATGAAAACTTGGGAGTGAAATTCTGCAATGCTTTCAGGCCACTGGTGCACATCAAACAATACAAGAGAAGTATCCCCTTTCGGGAAAGAAATCGGCTGTCCTTACCCGGTCTGGCCTATATGTGATGCCAGATCACAGTAATGTGGTCGACTCTTAATTGCCCGTGGAAACAGCTTAGTGAGACACTCACTTCAAGGCCAATTAGGGATGGCCAACATCCAGAGATGGCACCTTTCCAGAGACACCCACATCGCATGAAAGAATTTTAAAGAACAACTTATTTTCCAATCTTTATATAGTTTATTATGGATTAGGGTTGCCAGCTGTGGTTAAATGTATTCCTGGAGGTTAGATCACATGACTTTCCCTTACTCTCCAGCCATTAGTCAGCCAACACATCCGTCCATGTGACCCACTGACCTTCCTACACCAACTGGAAAGCAAAAAGACTCATTGCCCATTTGGATGATGTCAGCCTAACAGCCTTTTCCACCATGTTCAATATTTTTATGTATGACCAAAAAGAAGAAAACGATCCTTTAAAATCTCCTGATGACTTTTCTCCAGGGTTGCAGGCAGCCGTGTCGTGGAGATTGATCTTCAATTCCTGGAGACTCCAGGCCAAACCTGGAGGGTTGACAACCGTATGGTGGAGTAGGACTGCCACACTTGTTTATTCGAGTAGTCGCAACGGAATCTGGACGTAACTGGCGGAGCCAGGGGCGTTTTCAACAGGCGCCACGTCTAAAAACATCACGGTTATTTTGGGTCACTGGCTCAGGGTTTAATTCGTCTGAATTAGATCCCGTTCCCAAACTGTGAACGGCGAACATGGCCAACAGGGCGAGGCTTCGTCAGGGGTGCTGGTTCAGAGTGTCTCTGTGCCCATTTTCCTCCGCACACAAGCAGTGCTTGGCATGGTTCTCGTATCACAGTATCTTGACTCTACTCATGGAGTAGGCGAAAGAAAAAAACACACAGCCACATACAGGAGCTTTGACAAAGGGGCATCTGGACTGGATACGTTAGCTCTTTTCTCTCCTTACACATGCTGCCAGACCGGCTGAGATTTTCCAGCATTTTCTCTTTTGGTTTCAGATTTCAGCATCCACAGTAATTTACTTTTAAACATAGAGCCGCGCTCGATTGTGCTGGCGCTTGTAAGATTCAAGCTGATTATGCAAAAAACTTGATGCCTAACCTTACCAGTGCGACGTCAAGCACATTTTGGGGCAATTTCCTGAAGGCATCCAAAGCAGCAACTCTATCACAAACATGCACATTTATATGTGTATATATATATATAATATATATGATTATATATAAAACTACAGAGACAACTTGCCTCTTTCTGTCCCAAGTGAATGCAAGATTTGCAAACACTTCAGTGCATCACACAAGCACTGCTTTGACATTTTGTGTCTGATCATTTCAAAGTCAATGAAATCCCACCGAGGTCCGGTCGATTGGGATTGCGTTTGTTACTTGTGTTCTGGGTGGTTCTGAAGACACTGGACAAACTCGGAGACGGGCTTGCATTCATAACAGATCTGGTACACAGCCGTGAACAGAGGGAATCTAGAAAGGAACAAAAGTTTAACACAATCAAAGGGGGGTGATGGTAGTATTGCGGTTATGCTATTGGACGAATAATCCAGAGACTTCACCGAATGATGCCAAGGCCCCAAAGTTCAAACCCCACCACGGCAGTTGGTTCATGAAAGGAGTTCAATGCCGGAATTCTCCGGCCGTTGGGATTCACTGTTCCTGTCGGCAGCACTCCCGCCCACGGGTTTCCCAGTGGCATGGGGTGGCATTGGCATGGGGTCCCATTGACAAGAGGCGGGAGTAGACTCTCACCGTCAGCGAACAGCGCGGCGCTGGGAAACATGAGGCTGAGGGACTGGAGAATCCCTACCCAGGCCCACTCCCCTGCCCTATACCCATAACCCACCTAACCTTTTGGACATTAAGGGACAATTTTAGCATGGCCAATCCACCTAACCTGCATATCTTTGGACTGTGGGAGGAAACCGGAGCACCCGGAGGAAACCCATACAGACACAGGGAGAACGTGCAGACTCCGCACAGACAGTGACCCAGCCGGGAATCGAACCTGGGACCCTGGCGCTGTGAGGCAGCTGTGCCACCATTCCGCCCCTGACTGCACTGGCTTTCTTTTGTGTTATCAAGCATAAACATGAATGGATGAATGAAAGGGGTGGGTAGTCTCTGCACGTGTGAAGTGTGCCTCCACAATACTTACTTGTCAACCAGGTTCTGAAGCTTTAAAGTCTGATGGATTTCAACAGCTGTCTGCGGTCCCTGCAGCTTCTGTCCATTCAGCATGTCTTGTTCCAGCTGTTCAATAGTCTGAGGAAGGACACAAAAATCTGTTGTGAATTTAGAAACAAATTAATTCAGGTCACTTTGTGATCTTTTTCCTTTGAGCTAAGAGAGCATGTTCACTTCACCTAGTTCCATGATGTATTGGAGTCTGTGCAAGTACAATTGGATTTGGTACTTGTTCGTTAGGGTGTGGGAGGAGGGGCCTCGTCCACAGCTCCTGATTCGGGTAGAGTTTCCCACAGGAACAGGAGGAGGCCCCTTGGGCCTGCTCCGTCATTGAATTCGGAGGTTGATCTGTACCTCAACATCCAGATCCCCAAACACCCGCTAGTCCTATCTTCAAGAGAGGTATAGCTTTTTGGGTGTGAAGAGAATTGAAGGTATGGGGATAATGTGAGAAGTTGGACTTGAAGTATATCATGTTGAATGACAGAACGTGCTCAAAGGGCCGAGTGGCCTACTCCAGCGCCTGCTTCTTACTGTATTCAAGAAACGATCGGATGAGGACTGTTTGGTTCTGGTGGGCCCCTACTCCTTGCCCAGCCTGGGACAATCACTGCCGACAACCACTGGAGGACAGTTGTTTGAGTGAGGCACTGATGGGCCGCTGGCAGCCATGAAATTGTGCCTCAACAAAACAGCTTTGCCATTTCAAACGGATGTTATCTCCACATTGGCGTGGGGCCTTGTGGAGAATGGGACACCTTCTGTCCTCCATCTCGAGAGTGCAAAATAAAATGACAACGACAAAAGTCACAAACCACTGTAGCATTGTGGTAATGTCACTGGACTAGTAATCCAGAGGCCCAGGCGAATATTCTGCGAGCACAGGTTCAAATCCCACCACGGCAGCTGGTGGAATTTAAATTCAATGAATAAATCAAATTGAAAGCTGGTAATGGTGACCGTGGCAACTATCATCGATTGTCGTAAAAACCCATTTGGTTCACTAAGGGAAGGAAATCTGCCGTCCTTACCTGGTCTGGCCTACATGTGACTCCAGACCCCAGCAATGTGGTTGACTCTTAACTACCCTCGGAAATGGCCGAGCGTGACACTCAGTTCAAGGGCAATTAGGGATGGGCAATGCCAGTGATGCCCACATCCCAAGAAAATTTTTTTTAAAAAGAGATGCAGAAATTCTAAGCTCATGATTATAAGGGCTAACAGTTGGAGGCTCCATCGATTGTGACCAACAGCTAAGGCCGCGATAGAGGGCTTACGTTAAGCCACAGTGGGCCAGTGCCAGGAAGGGGGGATATCAACCAGGGTGCCCACAACCAAATGCCATCTCGAGTCATTATGGCACAGCTGGAGGCCATTTGGCCCACTGAGTCCGTGCTGGCAGCATCAGGCAAGCGTGTAAGTAGCCAGTTGACATTCACTGTTGGCTCATGTTTGAGGAACGGCCACTTGGATGAGGTACCCAAGAGTGGCTGGAGCCTGTGGAATGGGGTGACTGAAGGAGAGAAGGAGATCTGGGTCATTCTTAATGTAGTTACCAAATGCAGCATCTAAGCGAGGGATACAGGTGTTGCGCAGTGTTTTCCGCCATCACCTTTCCCGTTACCGTGAAGGCCTCGGCGATTTTCCTGTTGCGTCCCCCGTAGCAGGTGGTAATGAGGTCTGCCACCCCGCAACTCTCGAGGAATGTCGAGCACAGCACTGGGCCTTTGCAGTGCAGCCTTGCAAAGGCAACCATCTCCATCAGCCCCAGCCGGATCACGGCAGCCTTTGTGTTGTCTCCGCAGCCCAGTCCGTCACAAAATCCCGCCCCGACTGCAACCACATTCTACGAGAGGAGGAAAAACAGGGCCGAGAGCAGGCGGTGCGTTAGCAAGCGTTCAGGTAAACAGAGCTGGCAAGTGGCCCGAGTAGCCCACGATTCCAGTGAATCACTAACCAAACTGGAAAAGTAATCCAACAGAAAGAAATTTTCCTCAGCACATCCCAAAGTGCTTTTGAAAGTGTTAAGTACTGTTTTTATGTGATTAAACACAGCAGCCAATTTAGACACAGCAAGGTTCTCAAACCAGTGATTTACATAACCAGTTAGTCTGTCGCTTTTGGTGTCTTTGACGATTAAGAGGCAAATGGTGCGCAATGATGCCGAGAACCAAGCTGCCATTAAGGTCCATGCGGTCTTTTCTCGCCACCTGAAAGGACAAAGGTCGTCATAAGGAGGCCATTCAGCCCATTGAGTCTACAACGGCCCCTGAAAGAGCACCCAACCTAAGCCCACACCTCCACTCTATCCCCGTAACCCCACCTAACGTTTGGACACTACGGAGCGAATTAGCACGGAGGGCCCCCGACAAAATTCACACCCCCCCTGGCGCCCCCCCCCACCCCCCCCCCCCCCCCGCGATTCCCCCCCCCACCCCCGCTCGGAAGAATCGCCGCTCGCCGTTTTCCACGGTGACCGGCGATTCTCCGACCCGGATGGGCCAAGCGGCCTGCCGTTCGCAACCGTTTCACGATGGCGGCAACCACACCTGGTCGCTGCCGTCGTGAAACGGGTGAGATATGCCCGTTTGGGGCTTGTGGGGGGAGTACAGGGGAAAGAGCAGCACGACTGTGCTCGGGAGGGGACAGGCCCGCGATCGGTGCCCACCGATCGTCGGGCCGGCGTCTCAATCGGACACTATTTCCCCTCCGCCGCCCCGCAAGATCAAGCCTCCATATCTTGCGGGGCGGCTGAGGGGAAAGACGGCCACCGCGCATGCGCGGGTTCGTGCCGTCAGCGTCATGACGTCAGCTGCGCATGCGCGGGTTGGAGCCGGCCAACCTGCGAATGTGCAGCTGACGTCATTAGGCGCGCCACCTGCGTCATTCTTGGCGCGCGACCCCCCCCGCGGCCGAGAGTTACGGAACGCCGCTCCTAGCCCCGCCGGGAGGGGAGAATAGGGGGCGAGGAGCGGCCTCCGAGGTCATCGTGAAACTCGGCCGAGTTCACGACGGCCCTCCCGATTTTTCCCGGGAGCGGAGAATTCCGCCCGGTACCTCTGACAATGTAGTGCTCCCTCAGTACTGCACTGGAGTCGTTTTCTGTCCTCGGGCCCTCAAGTGGGATTTTAACCTACAACCGTCTGACTCCGAGAGAAGAGGGGAACGACCTGAGCCATGCTGGCACACAGTGGCTTTGATCAGGTTAAAGTCCGCCAGCTTCGATGGATGATGGCCACAGAGATAACTTTCCTGATAAACAGGCAACAAAGGTCAGATAGCCTGGGAGGGAGTTTTCCCACCCAGCAGACAATCTTTTGTCTCACTGGCTGCATTAGATTAACAACTTCAGTTGTTTTGCCTGTGAATAATTTACAACGGAAAGAAAATAGTTCACAGCCCCATTAAGTGGGACGGGAATTTCCACAATGCGTGGGATGGCATTCCTGCATTCTCAACAAAAGGGACCTGCGCGCAGCCAATTCGCCACCTCCTGACGTTTCCCCCCTCTGTGTCTGGGAAGCGAGCCATCCGGTTGGTTGTAAGCCCCCTGCACCTCAACTAGCCTCAAGTCACTGACTGAACTTGGGAGCTTTACACTCTTGTAAAGCTCCGTACTTAATTCATCGACTAAAAACACCGAGGGGGGAGCGAGCACTTGTCCCCGTGAATCCTGCGCTGCGCCACCTGAGTGAATCTGACGCGAGAACAAATTTGCATTTATGGAGCACCTATCTCAACCTCAGGGCACCCCAACATGAAGTACTTTTTGAAGCTGCAAACATCAAAACGTAGTTGGCAGTATTTGAACCTGCGCAGGGAGACCTCAATGCATATCTACTACATCGCATTAACCACTTGGCCATGACTAGGGTGGCGCGGTAGCACAGTGGATAGCACTGTGGCTTCACAGCTCCAGAGTCCCAGGTTCGATTCCCGGCTTCGGTCACTGTCTGCGGAGTCTGCACGTTCTCCCCGTGTGTGCGTGGGTTTCCTCCGAGTGCTCCGGTTTCCTCCCACAGTCCAAAGATGTGCTTGTTAGGTGAATTGGCCATGATAAATTGCCCTTAAGTGTCCATAGGTTAGTGGGGGTTACTGGGTTACGGGGACAGGGTGAAGGTGTGGGCTTAAGTAGGGTTCTCTTTCCAAGGGACAGTGTAGACTCCTTATGCACTGTAAATTCTATGATTCTATGACTACTACATACTAGGAACAGTAGAAAACAGTCAACCATATAAATAAGACTACACCAATTGGACACGAAGCGGCAGGTAATGTGGCGGCCAATCTGCGCACAGCGAATGTAATAATGGCCGGATAATCAGGTTTTTGCTGATGTCAATTGTGTGATAAATATTGGCCAGGACACTGAGGAGGGCTCCCCTGCTCTTCTTTCAATAGTGCAATGGGATCTTTTAAGTTCAGCTGAGAGAGTCTCAGTTCAACATCCCATCCGGTAAACAGCATCTCCGACAGTACGGCGCTCCCTCAGGACAGGGGCTCTGTGCTCAAACCCCAGGGGTGGGACTCAAACCCACAGAAGTGTGAGTGCTGCCTACTGAGTCACACCTCGCCCCTTCGAACGCTTTTGAAGTGTGGTTTGCATTTTATCGAAGCAGTTGAATTTGCAGGAGGAAGACACAATTGCAAAATTCAACGTTCAAAAGGAGAAATCCGGCAAGTGAGCAGGTGAACCATGTGTGAGAGCTTGACCTACCTTTAAAGCCCCGCAGATCTCCACCGTGTCTGCCTCCGCCACCACCCTAATCCTGAAGTTTTGAGTCTGCAGCAGTTCTTTTAAAACTTTGCCGTGTGCAATGTTTGCAGATCCTATTCAGTAGAAGAGGTCAGGCAAAGTTCAGTCAAAAGGAGAAACACAGCCGGGCCCACGTCGCTCTATAGTTTACATATCATGGGGTACGTTTATACAATATGAATATAAGTCAGAGGACAGTATATCCTGAACACCATGATCAGTTCTGGTTGCTAATATATAAAGACCATTCAAGCCCTGCGTGCAGATCAGTGAAAGCCCACAGAGAGGAGAAACTGCACAATTCAGTCTGAAAAGAAGGCAACCTCAAATTTAATACACAAAAGTTAAGTATGAAACGTAAGAAATAGGGGCAGGATTAGACTATACTCATTGTCGGGCCTGCTCCGCCATTCAATATTTTCATGGCTGATTTTCTGCCTCAGCTCCACTTTTCTGTCCGCTCCCCGTATCTCTTGATTTCCTGAGACACCTGTCTATCTCAGTCTGAAATATGTTCAACAATGAAGCACCCACAACCCTCTGGGGTGGAGAATTCCAAAGATTCACAACCCTTTGCGTGAAGAGATTTCTCCTCATCTCAATCCAAGATGGCCGACCCCTTATCCTGAGGCTGTGACCCCCGTGTTGTAGATTCCCCAGCCAGGGGGGGAAACAATCTCTCGTTATCCGCCCTGACAAGCCTCTTCAGAATTTTAAGACATAACATCGTAAACCACACAAATAGATAGAGGTTTAATGTCAGGATGTTCTTTGTCACAGTGAGTGGTCAACACAAGGACTGGAGAGGACAGTGGATAACCAATCAGACAACTGGGAGAAGTGAAGGGGCAACTGTGGGACATTCTGAATGGTTGAGCTAAGATAAATCCAAGGCCAAGGACAGATAGTGTTTGGGTGGAAGACCCCTTTGGGGCCAGCAGAGTGGCCCACCATTTTGTATCACTGCCATGCCCTGTCCCGATGTGCACAGCGCGCCCCTTGATCGAGTAGTAAACGACTGCGAGACATTACCAATGGTGGACTCGCAGAATTTCTCAGCCGCTACTTCACTGGCCAGATTGGCTCCCATCAGCACACTAACTTCAATCCCAAGCATTTCCCGGATTATGTCGGAGATCAGCTTCAGACCATCCAGTCCAACATCAACACCCTGCAGGAAATAACATTGAAGAGCTTGATTTTACTATTCTATTTGCAGAATCCAATGCAAATATGAAACAGAAGGAAGCTTTAATGCCCACAATTACTATACCATACTTAAAAAATATATATATTCTTGGGATGTGGGCGTCGCTGGCTAGGCCAGCATTTTGTTGTCCATCCCTAATTGAAATGAAAATGAAAATCGCTCATTGTCACGAGTAGGCGTCAATGAAGTTACTGTGAAAAGCCCCTAGTCGCCACATTCCAGCGCCTGTTCGGGGAGGCTGGTACGGGAATTGAACCGTGCTGCTGGCCTGCCTTGGTCTGCTTTAAAAGCCAGCGATTTAGCTCAGTGTGCTAAGCCAGCCCTTAGAGAGTGCTAATTGCCCCTGGAGAAGGTGGTGGTGAGCTGCCTTCTTGAACCGTTGCAGTCCATGTGGTGTAGGTACACCCACAGTGCTGTTAGGGAGGGAGTTCCAGGATTTTGACCCAGCGATAGTGAAGGAGCGGCCGATATATTTCCAAGTCAGGGTAGTGAGTGGATTGGAGGGGAACCTCCAGGTGGTGGGGTTCCCAGGTATCTGCTGCTCTTGTCCATCAACATGGTAGTGGTTGTGGGTTTGAAAAGTGCTGCCTAAGGAGCCTTGGTGAGTTCCTGGGCACCATTGGTGAAGGAAACAGAAATAGACGGGGGTTGTGGGGGCAGACGAAAGGGAGTGGTGGGGAGGGGGGGAAGAGAGTGCAGGAAGGGAGAGGGGAAAGAAAAGAGTATCTATCATATGATTGCAGGATCACACTCTACCTTTATAAGAGAGACTCCAATAGTGGAAGACTTGATGTGACCTTTCAACTCATCACAGGTCCGTCTGATGAACTGGTGAGGCACGACAAATACTAAGATATCGGCATCTCTTGCTGCATCCAGTAGATCAGGCACCGCAAGCTAAAAAGATTGAATAACAAACATCAACGAAGAGAAGTAATACCCCAGGATGGGCAAATACAGACAGAACAGACAGAATCCAGGAGTCGCTTAATTGTCTGCATGTGACAAAAATGATCCGGTCATCTTTGACAAAGGGTCACCCAGACTCGAAGTGTCCACTCGCTTCTCTCTCTCCACAGATGCTTCCAGACCTGCTGAGACTGTCTAGTGTTTTCTGTTTTTGTTTCAGATTCCAGCCTCTGCAGTCATTTGTTTTTGTCTACTTTACCCAGCTATGAATGGAGCCGTTTCAGGATTTCAGGGAAATGTTTAAGCGTATCCTAGTTAGCTCTGCTGACTTGTGCCACCGACAGATATAGACAGTGAGAAAAGGTCCTTCAGGGAATCAAACCTGTCCTTCCCGCAGGCCGCATTGAGACCAGGAGCAAGAGTAGGCTTATAGGCCTTTGAGCCTGTTTCTTCAAGGTTTTCCCCCGGAAGCCTTTGGGAGATTTATCTGGAGGCTTCCAATGCGAGCCAATGACAAAACGAAAATAAGCACTGGGAACAATGGGTTAGCGTTCACATGTACAGCTCAATGTTCTAGTCTGGATTCAAACTCAAAATTTGATTTCAGTCTACAGACACCTGGACTGGGAGAGCAGCCTGTTTTTGTGGGGGAGGTACGAGGTTTTGTTAATGGGCATTTTGAATTGTTGTGTGTGGCGGGCGTGACCAATCTCCTGCCCAATTCCAAAGCGTTTACATGTTGACAGGTTGTCAGCTACAGCGGTCCCAGCATTATTTGATTGTGGTTCTTCCCTCTCTGCTTTCCTGGAAAGACATTTCTCCATCTCCATTGCATCTTCTCTGGTGACTCCCCTTTCTACAGCAGAGTTTTAATCTTGGCAAAGATTTCCCTTGAACGCTATCTCCTCCATTTCCTGTGCTCTTCCCCTCTGTCTTCGCTTCATGACAACAAATTACCATTCATCTTCAACCATACCCATTCACTCGCTCACCTTCCACGATCGCTGACACCTAGAGAGCCTTATGAGCCCATAATCCTTTCCCTCTCTGCCACCCACAGACACCTTTCCATCAGGAGAAATGGGGACAATGTTGACAAGATTGGCACAGGCCATCGTACAGCATTTCCCATCATCCCCAGCACTACCAACTTGCATTTCTACAATGCTTTTGAGCATTCCAAGGGGTCAGGAGAGATTATCTAGCAAAATTTGACAACGAGCCATATAAGGAGATATTAATATAGGTGACCAAAAGCTAGGGGAGGCGGTGGCGTAGTGGTATTGCCACTGGATTATCAATCCACATTCTCCCCGTGTCTACGTGGGTCTCACCCCCACAACCCAAAGATGTGCAGGGTAGGTGGATTGGCCATGCTAAATTGCTCCTTAATTGGAAAAAAATAATTGTGCACTCTAAGTGTAAAACAAAAGAATCATTCGGTCATTCGGCCCCTTTGAGTCTGCACCGAAACTCCGAAAGAGCACCTTACCGAGGGCCCCTCTCCTGCCCTATCCGTGTAATCAGGTAACCCCACCCAACCTGCACGTCTTTGAAACTGTGGGAGGAAACCGGAGCACCCAGAGGAAACCCACGCAGACACGGGGAGAACGTGCAGACTCCACACAGTCACCCAAGACCGGAATTGAACCCAGGTCCTTGGAGCTGTGAGGCAGCAGTGCTAATCACTGTTCCACCCTCAGTATTTGGTCAGCAACATTTGAGATGAGCTGCAGTTTATGGAAGATGGGAGGCCAACCAGGAGAGCATTGGAATAGTTGCGTTTTGAAGTTCCAAAGGCATTGGATGAAAGTTTGAGCAACAGATGGACTGAGGCAAGGGTGAATACGGACAATGTTACGGCAGTGGAAGTCAGTAGTGTTGGTGATGGTATGAACATATAGAACATAGAACAGTGCAGCACAGAACAGGCCCTTCGGCCCTCGATGTTGTCCGAAACCAAGATCAAGCTATCCCACTCCCTGTCATTCTGGTGGTCGGACGTTCCGCTCAGGGTCAAAAGGATGCTGAGGTTATGAACAAACTGGTTCGGTAACTGGACCCAAGAGTCATTCTTTGGGCTTTCTCAACCCCAGGGGGTGTCCAAGCCTTGGCTCCATGGTTATTACCAGGCCCCAAGCCTTGATAACACATCCCGCACGCCCAGACAACCCAATATTATTTGTCTATTTGAATTTTACAAATTCCAATTCAGGATTTGTGAAAGTTTACAAAGGGCTGTTCGTAACACCTGGAGTAGTAAGTGGATAAACCATCGGCTCTGGGAGTGGGACAGCATGGTAGCACAGTGGTTAGCACTGTGGCTTCACAGCTCCAGGGTCCCAGGTTCGATTCCCGGCTTGGGTCACTGTCTGTGTGGAGTCTGCACGGGGAGTGTCTGCGTGGGTTTCATTCAGGTGCTCCGGTTTCCTCCTACAGTCCAAAGATGTGCAGGTTAGATGGATTGGCCAGGCTAAATTGCCCTTAGTGTCCAAAAAAAGGATGGGTGGGGTTACTCAGTTACGGGGTTACAGGGATAGGGTGGAGGCGTGGCCTTAAGTGGGGTGCTCTTTCCAAGGGCCAGTGCAGACGCAATGGGCCGAATGGCCTCCTTCTGCACTGTAAATTCTATGATTCTATGAGGTGAAGGTTAATAAAATTATCAGTTAATTCATGCCTTGAAACAATTCTACATGGCCTCCCAGGCTCCATACAGGACACCAAAGTATTCTCACTATATGGTAGCACAGTGGTTAGCACTGTAGCTTCACAGCGCCAGGGTCCCAGGTTCAATTCCCGGCTTGGGTCACTGTCTGTGCGGAGTCTGCACGTTCTCCACGTGTCTGCGTGGGTTTCCTCCGGGTGCTCCGGTTTCCTCCCACAAGTCCCGAAAGACGTGCTGTTGGGTGAATTGGGCATTCTGAATTCTCCCTCTGTGACCCGAACAGGCGCCGGAGTGTGGCGACTAGGGGCTTTTCACAGTAACTTCATTGCAGTGTGAATGTAAGCCTACTTGTGACAATAATAAAGATTATTATTATTATTAGTGTCACAAGTAGGCTTACATTAACACTGCAATGAAGTTACTGTGAAAAGCCCCTAGTCGCCACATTCCGGCGCCTGTTCGGGTCACAGAGGGAGAATTCAGAATGTCCAATTCACCTAACAGCACGTCTTTCGGGATTTGTGGGAGGAAACCGGAGCACCCGGAGGAAACCCACGCAGACACGGGGAGAACGTGAAGATTCTGCACAGACAGTCACTCAAGCCGGGAATCGAACCCGGGACCCTGGAGCTGTGAATCTACAGTGCTAACCACTGTGCTACCATGTGAGAGACAGAGAGAGAAAAAATACACCCGGGATCCTCTCCAAAATGGTTGTATTCTCTCTCGAGCTAAAGTTGAACAGCACTCACCACATTGGCTGGCAGCTTATATCCAGGCAGGTACTTTACATTCTCGTGGTCTGTGTTTATAATTTCTGTTAGCTTCCTGCCGCTTACCATCTCTTCAAACACCCACATGCTAACAGTCCTGTCAAATCTCTCACTTTTGGCCACATTCTCTCCAACGATTTTTCCGATGACCGATCCCCTGTGGGGAAGGGGAGAAAAAGAACCCTCAAATTTATGGAAGAAGAAATATAACATGCATTTTTACCGTACCTTCCACGACTTCAGGACTAAGGAAGTGCTTCCAAAGTGTAGTCACTGTTGTTGTCATTTATAGCATAGCAAGATCCCAACAGCAATGAAATAAATAAGCAGATCACCTGTTTTTAGTGACGTTGATTGAGGGTAGACATGAGGTACATCATCAGGAAAATTACCCCGTTATTTAGACTGGTGCCATGGGGTCTTTCACATCCAAACAAAAGGCCGATCAGGGCCTCAGCTTCAGGCCTCAACCAAAGGTCAGTACCTCTGACAGTGCAGCACTCCCCCAGGACAGCACTGGGTGTTTGCCTGGATTATATCACCTGAACCCATTAGCCTGTGATTCAGAAGCAAAGCACCACAGAGCCGAGGCCAGACTCCTTCGGACTGCGCTAATACTGTTCAGGAGGCTTCTCTGAAATGTCCATCCCTCATCGGACAACCAGCAAAAAAACTGGAATATCTTGGAAGTGACACTCGACGGTGACGAGCCAGTTTGACAGAAGAAGAAGTCCAGTTTTATTGAGGCACTACTGGAGACCATGTGGTGCAGTGAGTAGCATCTGAGCCTTTTCAGAGAGTCGTGAACACCGCCCAGTCCATCACATGAACCTGCCTCCCATCCATGGACTCCATCTACACCTCCCGCTGCCTTGGGAAAGCGGGCAGCGTAATCAAAGACCTCTCCCACCCGGCTTAATGTGGAGTAGCTTCCCTCAAGCCATAAGCCTCCGACAATAGACTAGTGATCGTGGGCCTGGCCACCGTGGGGGCACCCGCCGGGGTCCGATCGCCCCGCGCCCCCCCCCAGGACCCCGGCGGCCCGCTCGCGCCACCACCAGAGGTGGTTTAAACCTCGGCAGTGGGAGAGGCCCATCGCGGGCCGGAGAATCGCCGCAGGGGGCTCGCCGATCGGCGCAGAGGGCACGCCGATCGGCGCAGCGCGATTCCCGCCCCCGCCAATTCCCGGGTGGCGGAGAATTCCGGCCACAGCGGGGGCGGGATTTTTGCCGGTCCCGGGCGATTCTCCGACCCTGCGGTGGGGCGGAGAATTTCGCCCCAGAATGGAGTTGGTCCTTCCACACAGGGCAACACCCCAGTGCTTCAGCTCTTAATGACTGCTCACAAACAGCAAGGAACTGGTTTTAAAAGAGAGTCCTAAGTCCCTGAAAGGCTAACATGGTTTTGATTTCATCAGGCTTTCGCCCAGAACTAGATAAGGTTACACCATTTTTTTGAAGTAGGCCTTGCTTCATTTTGATCAACCGAATTTTCAAACCTAACAATTTAAACGTTTGTTCGTCTGAATTGTCTAAATCAAGTCCAATAAACAAAGAAGCCACATCTGCAAATTGATCGCCGACTGTAACTGCCAATAGGAAATCAAATTGAAAAATCGTTAAGCTCCTGGGCAATTTGTATGACATGGGGAGAATCCGCAAGATCTCCGTCAAGTAGAAAAAAGGATTATGAACCAACCAAAGCATTAAAACCAATTAGTCCTTCCTTCTATATCACTGTCATATCACCTTGTTAAGCTTTCTAAACATTGGCTGAGGTTTAAAGTTCCTCGCCCTGGCAACCCCAGCGAGTGACCCCCCACCCCCCTCCTTCCCTCCACACTGCGCTAAACAATTTACTTGCCTCACTCACCCTGCATCGGTGTAGCTCTTGAACCCTGTAAAGGTTCATAGAACCAGAGAATTCCAACAGTGCAGAAGGAGGCCATTCAGCCCATCGAGTCTGCACCGATCCTCGGAAAGAGCACCCTACCTGGGCCCACTCCGCTGCCCTATCCCCACAACCCCACCTAACCTGCACACTAAGGGGCAATTTAGCATGGCCAATCCACCCGAGGTTCAGTTCAGAACCTTTCAATCAGAAGGTTCTGGGTTCAAAGTCCCACTCCAGAGACTTGAGGAAAAGACCCGGACGGACACCGACCTGAGGTAACACTGCACGGTCGCAGGTGATGTCTTTTGGATGAGCTGTTAAACTGAGGCCCTGTTTTGCCCTCTTCCGTGGGTGTAAAAGATTCCATGGCACATAGTTGTCATAAGTTAAGAAATACACCAAAGAACATAGAACAGTACAGCACAGTACAGGCCCTTCGGCCCACGATGCTGTGCCGACCATTTATCCTAATCTAAGATCAACCTAACCTACACCCCTTCAATTTACTGCTGTCCATGTGCCTGTCGAAGAGTCGCTTAAATGTCCCTAATGACTCTGACTCCACCACCTCTGCTGGCAGTGCATCCCACGCACCCACCGCTCTCTCTGTAAAGAACCGACCTCTGACATCTCCCCTATACCTTCCTCCAATCACCTTAAAATGATGTCCCTTCGTGACAGCCATTTCCACCCTGGGGAAAAGTCTCTGGCTATCCACTCTATCCATGCCTCTCATCACCTTGTACACCTCTATCAAGTCACCTCTCTTCCTTCTTCGCTCCAGTGAGAAAAGCCCCAGCTCCTTCAACCTTTCTTCATAAGACATGCCCTCCAGTCCAGGCAGCATCCTGGTAAATCTCCTCTGTACCCTCTCCAAAGCATCCACATCCTTCCTACAATGACGCGACCAGAACTGGGCACAATATTCCAAGTGTGGTCTAACTAGAGTTTTACAAAGCTGCAGCAACACCTCACGGCTCTTAAACTCAATCCCCCTGTTAATGAAAGCCAACACACCATTCGCCTTCTTAACAACCCTATCAACCTGGGTGGCAACTTTGAGGGATCTATGTACTTGGACCCCAAGATCCCTCTGTTCCTCCACACTTCCAAGAATCCTGCCTTTATCCCTGTATTCAGCATTCAAATTCGACCTTCCAAAATGAATCACTTCACATTTATCACAGTTGAACTCCATCTGCCACTTCTCAGCCCAGCTCTGCATCCTGTCAATGTCCTGTTGTAACCTGCAACGACCCTCAACACTATCTACAATACCCCCAACCTCCGTGTCATCGGCAAACTTACTAACCCACCCTTCCACTTCCTCATCCAAGTGATTTAGAAAAAACACAAAGAGCAGAGGTCCCAGAACAGATCCTTGTGGGACACCACTGGTCACCGACCTCCAGGCAGAATACTTTCCATCCACTACCACTCGCTGTCTTCTTTCGGCCAGCCAATTCTGTATCCAGACAACCACATTTCCCTGTATCCCATGCCCCTAACTTTCTGAATGAGCCTACCGTGGGGAACCTAATCAAATGCCTTACTGAAATCCATATACACCACATCCACTGCCCGACCTTAATCAGCGTGTCTCGTCACATCCTCAAAGAATTCAATGAGGCTTGTGAGGCATGACCTGCCCCTCACAAAGCCATGCTGACTATCTTCAATCAAACTATGTTTTTCAAAATAATCATAAATCCTATCTCTCAGAATCCTTTCCAATATTTTGCTCACCACAGACGTAAGACTGATGGGTCTGTAATTCCCAGGGATTTCCCTATTCCCTTTCTTGAACAGGGGAACAACATTCTTCTTCCTCCAATCATCCGGTACTACTCCAGTGCAGAGTGAGGACGCAAAAATCATCGCCAACGGCTCAGCAATCCCCTCCCTCGCTTCCCGTAGTAACCTTGGGTATATCCCGTCAGGCCCAGGGGACTTATCTATCCTGATGCTTTTCAACATTTCCAGCACGTCCTCCTTCTTAATATCAACCTGTTCGAGCTATTAACCTGGTTCATGCTGTTCTCATGGGCAACAAGGTGCCCCTCTCTAGTGAATACTGAAGCAAAGTATTCATTTAGGGCCTCCCCCATCTCCTCAGACTCTAGGCACAAGTTCCCTCCACTATCGCTGATCGGCCCTACTCTCACTCTGATCATCCTCTTATTTCTCACATAAGTGTAGAACGCCTTGGGGTTTTCCCTAATCCTTCCCGCCAGGGCTTTTTCATGCCCCCTTCTACCTCTCCTCAGCCCATTTTTGAGTTCCTTCCTGGCTAAAGAAGAAACACTTTCCCACAACACTGGGCAATCTCTGACCCAGGGGCCACATGCGGCCCATCTGGGCTCTGAGTGGGGCCTACGAGACATTTTGTTGACTGTTACCCACGCGCAGGGTCGCCACATTCCGTTGATTTCCGCCCGTGTAGTTTTTTTCCTCCCAGTGTGACTGAAGTGATTCACACGTAAAGCGAGGACAAGTGAAGTGAGGTGTGTGCTGATTGCTCCCAACATTGAGTGTGAGAGCCGTGCGCTCCCTCTGTGTCCAAAGTGGAAATATTTCTATTGTTTTCACCATTTGAAGTTGATGAGAGTTCTATTAATATATAAATGATGAAGCATTTTCTATAATCGTTATGAAATATTCAGCGTGTATTAAATGTATTGAATCTTATTCATTGGGTCATGGTTAGTGAACAATCCTGATGTTATGGTGTGTTCAAAGTCTGCATTACAAGATTAAAACATGGATATATGAGGGTGGTGGTGGTGGCGGGGGGGGGGGGGGGGGGGGGGGGGGGGTGTTGAAGATCTCGGCACATTCCGATTCCAAGGGGAAGGGCAAAAACAAAAGAGAAAAGGAAAAATCCGTGGAAATGTCCGAATTCTCAGCACACACTTCAAGTTGCCGCAACGTTTCGACAAAGTCGCCACTTCCCGGGTTTTCTATGTTGCTTTCGAAAACAAATGCAAAGTAATGGTCAGCAAGGCCCAGCAGCCACAGATTGAGTTCAACATTCCACAGTCAACCACAGAGGGCAGTGGTCATGGTGTCCAGATTGAGTGCAATTTGGTTTCACAAACTGATGAATTGATGTGACTATGTTGTCTTTTTTTTTAAACAGGAAAGTATCCCTGATTTCCTACCCTCTGCCAAAATATGGGCACCAACACTGGCATATAGTTCTTCACATGTCCGCGCTTGACGGGACTCCACCCGGGATACTAGTTTTCACGTATAACAAAATGTTAATGGGCACTTTAAGCAATGGGAGGCAGCAGAAAGGTGACACTCACATACGCACGCTGTGGTGTACCTCATTTCTTTCTATGTTTTGCCCTCTCTCCATTCCTCTTTTCATTCCCGTTCAAATTAATCACAGCTTGCATACTGTTGAAAAGAGCCATTTCTGTCGAAGCTTTTCATCTTGCACCCATCAGGACAAATACAAGAATATCAAATTTCAAAGGGAGCAACGGTTCATGCTGCATGAGAAAAGAGTGCTGATTGGCTGGCAGGTCGGCTCTGATTGGTCGAGACGTCGCCACGGAGAATCCATCAGAGAGCTATTATCTTCAACAAACATATCTGATCTGATGTTTTTTAAATTCGTTCATAGGATGTGGGCGTGGCTGGCCAGGCCAGCATTTATTGCCCATCCCTGAGGGCATAGATACATAGAAGATAGGAGCAGGAGGCCTTTTGGCCCTTCGAGCCTGCTCCACCATTCATCACGATCATGGCTGATCATCCAACTCGATAGCCTAATCCTGCTTTCTCCCCATAGCCTTTGATCCCATTCTTTCTAAGTGCTATATCCAGCCGCCTCTTGAATTGGTTGACTTAAGAATCAACCACATTGCTGTGGGTCTGGAGTCACATGTAGGCCAGACCGGGTAAGGACGGCAGATTTCCTTCCCTAAAAGACATTAGATAGGTTTTTACAACAATCGACAGTGGTTTTATGGTCACCTTGGCTTTTAGACTTGACACTTTTAGATTGACACTGTTGACTGTAAACAGGGCTGCTAAAAAACATTTGCCATACTTTAAATAGGAGGAATCTTCTTTGCAATGCTTCCCCAGGATGCTTCAGATGCCGACCCGATCACTGACATTTAAATAACTGAATTGGGAATCTAACAGTTGGCGATCAGCAAGCACCCGGTTTCCTGCCTCTGAAATATGGGAGGGCAAGATTTTCAAGTGCTCACAGAACAGGGCCAACTGAAGGGGCTAGTTAAGCGTTGGCACTGGGTCACCCAGAACGACTTGTGCCCAGGAAGAGTACACAGTGGTAAAAAAGGAGGGGGAGAGGGGCAGAAGGGAATCAAGGAGCAAGAGGAAACTGTGGAAAAGTGGAGCTGAGAAGTGCAGCTATGGTAGTATTAAATGGCAGAGCAGCTCGAAGGGCCAAATGGCCTACTAATAATAATACTAATAATCTTTCTTGGTATCACAAGTAGGCTTACATTAACAGTGCAATGAAGCGACTGTGAAAGCCCCTAGTCACCACATTCCTGCACCTGTTCAGGTACACAGATGGAGAATTCAGAATGTCCAAATTACCTAACAGCACGTCTTTCGGGACTTGTGGTAGGAAACCGGAGCACCCGGAGGAAACCCACGCAGACACGGGGAGAGCGTGCTGACTCCACACAGACAGTGACCCAGCGGAGAATCGAACCTGGGTCCCTGGAGCTCTGAAGCAACAGTGCTAACCACTGTGCTACCTTGCCGCCCATTGCTTATGTTCTGCGAAACATGGCATTGATTTGTGGTCACTGTTCAGTACCATTCTTTATTCCAAATAACTTAGTCTCTACATGCAGCCAAATTCACAACCCCAAAAAAGACATCGACACGGCAAAAATGACATGAGGTTTAGAAGGTTAAAAGGTGATTTGGTCGAATTTTGCCGTATTAAGGGAAACGAGTACATAGGGTCCAGGACTAGGAGTCAAAACATTAGAGCCAGAACTTTCATACGAACATACAAATAAGGAGCAGGAGAAGGCCATTCAGCCCCTCGAGCCTGCTCCGCCGTTCAATAAGATCATGGTTGATCTGATAATCACCTCAAATCTGCTTCCCGCCTATCCCCAGTAACCTTTTACCCGCCCGCTTGCTTACCAAGAATCTATCCACCTCTGCCTTAAAAATAGTCAAAGATTCTGCTCCCACTGCCGTTTGAGGAAGAGTTCCAGAGACTCAGAAACCTCTGAGAGAAAATAATTCTCCTCATCCCCATCTTAAATGAGCGACCGCTTATTTTTAAACAGTGACCCCCTAGTTCTAAATTCTCCCACAAGAGGAAACATCCTCTCCACATCCACCCTGTTAATACCCCTCAGGATCTTAAAGGTTTCATTTGTGAAATTAGACACTTTGACACACAAGGGGTGGAGGATGTTTGGAACTTGCTCCCACAAATGGCAATTGATGCTAGACCAATTGTTCATTTTTAAAAAATGAAATTGTTAAAGATATGGGGGCAGCACGGTGGCACAGTGGTTAGAGACTTGGGTTCAATTCCGGCCTTGGGTGACTGTCTGTGTGGAGTCTGCACGTTCTCCCCGTGTCTGCGTGGGTTTCCTCCGAGTGCTCCGGTTTCCTCCCACAGTCCAAAGACGTGCGGGTTAGGTGGATTGGCCCTAGGTGGGCTAACAGGGATAGGGTGGGGGATTTGGCCGACGTAGGGTGCTCTTTCAGAGTGTTGGTGCCGACTCAATGGGCTGAATGGCCTCCTTCATCACTGTAGGGATTCTATGGGGGGTAAACGGGTACATGGAGTCAGGTCACAGATCAGCCATGATCTGACTGAATAGCAGAACAGGTTTGAGGGGCTAAATGGTCTCTTCCTGCATTTACATATGAAGGGAACTTGCTGAACGGACACAGATTTGAAGTGATTTGCAAAAGAAGCAAATGTAATGTGAGAAAAAAACCTTTTCACACAGCGAGTGGTTGGGGTCAGGAATGTGCTGCCGGGAAGTGAGGTGGAGGCAGGTTCAATCGAGGCGTTCCAGAGGGTGTTAGATGATTATTTAAATAGAAAAATTAAGTTGAATGTAGGGAAGAGTGTGTTCCTGGTGAACCCGGCAGGGTGGCGGCCAACCTGGGGGTACTACCATTTAAGGTGGCAAGGGAGCGGTTTAGGTATCTGGGGATAAGGCATGAGTGGGCCACAATGCATAGGTGGAATTTGACAGGGTTAGTGGAAGAGGTTAAGGGGGACTTTAAAAGGTGGGATACATTGCATTTGACGTTGGCAGTGAGGGTGCAGGTGGTAAAGGTTCCTGCCAAGGTTCCTGTTTGTCTTTCAGTACCCCACCCCCCCACTGCCCGATTTTCCTTCCAAAGGTTTTTTTCTGGAAGGTGGTGGTGCTGGTCTCGGATTTTGTGTGGGTGGGGAAGGAGCCGAGGGTGAGGAGGGCCCTGCTGCAAAGGCAGAGGCAGGGAGGGTGGTTGGTTGGCGGGGCGGAGTGGATCAGGTTGGAGGAGGAGGCCTGCAGGGACTCGGGTTTGAGGGCTCTGTTGAAAGCCCCATTGCCACTGGCTCTGAGGAAGTACACGAGGAGTCCGGTTGTGGAGTTGAATATTAAGATCTGGAATCAGTTGAGGAAGCACTTTAAGCTGGGCCACATGTCGGTGCTGACATCACTGTGTGGGAACCACAGGTCTAAGCCCGGGGGGGGTACAGGCAGCAGAAGGAGGAGGGGTTGAGGCTCGTCAGGGATATGCTCTCGGATGGGAAATTCGCTGGGTTGGGTGAGCTGCAGGAGAGGGTTGAGTTACCGAGAGGGGTGAGTGGTACTGGCAGGTGAGGGACTTTGCGCATAACAGGCTACCCACGGTCCCCCAACTACTGGAGTATACACTGCTGGAGAAACTGCTGCTCCCAGATGAGATGGGGAGGGCAGGATTTGGGACATATACAGGTGGTTGGGAGAGCAGGGTGAGGTGCTGGTGGAAAGGATCAAGCGGAAATGGGAGGGGGAGTTAGGGAGGGAGATATGATGGGGGCTCTGGTGTGAGGCCGTGCGGCGAGTGAACTCAACTTCCTCCCGTGCTAGAATGAGCTTGATTCGGTTCATTATTTTAATATAAATTTAGATTACCCAATTATTTCTTTCCAATTAAGGGGGCAATTTAGCGTGGCCAATCCACCTAGCCTGCACATCTTTGGGTTGTGGGGAAACCCACGCAGACACGGGGAGAATGTGCAAACTCCACGCGGACAGTGACCCAGAGCCGGGATTGAACCTGGGACCTTGGCGCTGAGAGGTAGCAGTGCTAACCACTGGGCTGCCCTTTGATTCAGTTTAAAGTGGTACACATGACCCAAGCTCAGGTGAGTGGGTTCTTCCCGGGGGTAGCAAATGGATGCGAGAAATATGGGCGGGGCCCGGCGAATCACATTCACATATTCTGGGGCTGCGAGAAGTTGGAGAGCTTCCGGGATGTGGTGTTCGAGACCGTATCGAGGATTGTGGGGGCTGAGGTGAAGCCGGGCCCCATGGTGGCCATCTTTGGGGTCTCGGAGGTACCAGCACTGCTGTGGGGGGGGGGGCGGTGGGGGGAAGGAGGCCGATGTTGTGGTCTTCACCCACCGATTGTCCTACAACGGGTGATTTTGAATTGGAGGTTGGATACTCCGCCGGGGCCTACGGCCTGGTTGGAGGACCTGTACGGGCTTCTCCGGTTGGAAAAGATTAAGTTTGCGTAGAGGGGGTCGGGAGAGGGATTTGAGGTACAGTGAAAGCCTTTCATGACAATAGTTGAGCTGTTCGGCGTTGGAGGGGGGGGGGGGGGGGGGGATGGAATGGGACTAAAAGGGGGAAAATGTACAAACTGTTAACTCTTTGTTGGAATGTGGCGTTGTTATTGTTCACATCATGAATAACATTTTTCAAAAAAAATACTAAATAGAAACAATGTGCAGGGTATGGGGGGGAAAGGTAGGGGAATGGCACTAAATCATGATGCTCATTTGGGGAGCTGCTGTAGACACAATGGGCCGAATGGCCTCCGTCTGCACCATAACAATTCTGTCGTTTTTAAACTACCCGACACACATCCAGCAGCCAGACTTGTGCAATTCAGTTGGCCACCAGGAACAACAGCGTTTGGGGAGCAAGTGTTCCGAATTTCCACCACCCTTGGTGTGCAAGACTTTCTCTTTCTAATTTCACCCCTGGAATAGCCTAGCTCGAATTATGTTATGCCCCATGTTCTGGACTCATGCAGGAGGCCTGTATAGACCTTATCAAACCCCATTTATCTTCAACCACTCAGCTCGATCACCCCTCAACCTTCGAAGCACTCCAATTTACGCAATCAGTCCTCATAGTTTGGACCCTGGTATTATTGTGATTGTCATAGAATTTACAGTGCAGAAGGAGGCCATTCGGCCCATCGAGTCTGCAACGGCTCTTGGAAAGAGCACGCTAGCCAAGCCCACACCATCACTCTATCCCAGTAACCTCACCCAACCTTTTTTGGACACTAAGGGTAAGTTAGCGTGGCCAATTCACCTAACCTGCACACCTTTGGACTGTGGGAGGAAACCGGAGCACCCGGAGGAAACCCACGCAGACACGGGGAGAACATGCAGACTCCGCACAGACTGTGACCCAAGCCGGGAATCGAACCTGGGACCCTGGAGCTGTGAGGCAGTTGTGCTATCCACTGTGCTGCCCCTGTCGGAGGTCTTGTGACGAAGTGGGTAGCATCCCGGCCTCTGAGCCAGAAGCTCTGGGTTGGATTACCATCCCAGGACTTGATGGGCAAGGAAGGTGCGTTCATAATGCAGCCAAACAGGCTGAGTATCAACCTGCGTATCCTTCCAAACACACCAATGGCTGGCGGTAAGAGCGGGAGAGACTTCTGGTCAGCCAGGCTTGATGTGGAGTGGTGTCCCTCAAGCTAGAAGTCCCTGGCGACAGACTAGCGACCTGTTCCGGGAATTACTTGCCATGGAAACTGATGAAAATCTGTCTTAGTGTTACCATTTGGTGCCGGAAGAGAATTGGAATTATTACAGTTAATCACCATCGTGTTCCCTCCAAGGCTAGTAACCTCCCGGAGGTTATGGTGCCAACAGCTGAGCACAGTACTGCAGATGGACTGCAACTTGGAAATATGCCCCAAATGCTCCCCACAGTTTGATTTAAACCATTCAGCGAGTTCCCTTCATATGTAGGTACTGGAGCAGAACAGGCTCAAGGGCCAAATGGCCTCCTTCAATCTTACATTTCCCGGACCCTGAATGTGCAGCAGTATTCAGCAGCTGCTAAAACATTTTAAAAACTCGCTCCAACTGAACATAGGCTAAACTGGTCAGTATTATTTGGGAGTATAGAACTGAATAAGAAAATGCTATAAATGGTATTAAGGCAGTGCACTCAGATATAAATATTTGAGCGATTCCCTGTAACGTGCCTTTCCCTGACAAATCGCTCTGGGTCTCTACATTGCAAAGAAATGGTAACTGACCAATGCCAATTTTAACTGGCTGACATGTGCTGTGCGTTGGAAATGCACAATCTCTAATATCCGCTCATGTGTCAGACCAAGAAATCAACATGAAACATACATGCGTGAAATGACAATGCAACAAAATGTATACGATCCAGCGTCAAGCGGGGGCTGACTCATACCTACCAGTTGCCAGATCCAACGATACAGACTTTAATAGGAGAAGCCATGGTGTGTTGCTGTTGCTTGAGACGGGAGCTGAGGACACTTTTGCTCTGCCGCAGCTCATTCCTGGCCAACACACACACACCTCTCTCAACCCGTTCATTGGTTGGGCTTTAGGCCAAACAGGCTGTAATTCATTGCTCAGCAATCGTGACCACTTGTATTCACAGCAGCAGCTTTTCAAGGAGCCGTGAACCCAAAAACAACGTACAGGGGAAAAGGGACTGAATTTCTGAAATTCCTGAAACACCAGTAAAGCCTGGCTACAGTTCAGATTTTTAAAAAACCCTGTCTAGATTGTAGATTTTTTTTAAAAATACACTGGAGCATTAATTCCAAGTTCAAGGTCTCACAATTTTGTCCTCGAGATTTTCGAGACTGTGAACAGTTTTAGTTCCCTTATCTATAGTGGGCAGCACGGTAGCACAGTGGTTAGCACAGTAGTTTCACAGCACCAGGGACCCGGGTTCGATTCCCGGCTTGGGTCACTGTCTGTGTGGAGTCTGCACGTTCTCCCCGTGTCTGCGTGGGTTTCCTCCGGGTGCTCCGGTTTCCTCACACAGTCCAAAGATGTGCAGGTCAGGTGGATTGGCCATGATAAATTGCCCTTAAGTGTCCAAAAAGCTTAGGAGTTATTGGGTTAGGGGGATAGGGTGGAAGGGAGGGCTTAAGTGAGTCAGTGCAGATTCGAAGGGCCGAATGGCCTCCTTCTGCACTGTAAGTTCTATGTTATCTCAGGAAAGATATACTGTCAATCATTGGAGGCAGCCTAGAGAAGGTTCACTAGGTTGATTCCAGGTATTTTTTTTTACGAGGAGAGGTTGAGTAGGTTGGGCCTGTACTCACTGGGGTCTACAAAAACGAGAGGTGACCAGTGAGACATATAGGATTCTCAGGGGGCTTGACAGGGTCGATCATAGAATCTCTACAGTGCAAAAGGAGGCCATTCAGCCCATTGAGTCAGCACCGACTCTCTGAAAAAGCATCCTCAGCAGGCTCCCTGTAACCCCATAACCACACCTAACCTGCACATCCCTGGATACTAAGGGACAATTTAGCATAGCCAATCCACCTAACCTGCACATCTTTGGACTGTGGGAGGAAACTGGAGCACCCAGAGGAAATCCACGCAGACACGGGGAGAACATGCAATTCACCCAAGATCAGAATTGAACCCGGGACCCTGGCACTGTAGGGCAGCAGTGTTAACCACTGTGCCACTGAGAGGCTGTTTCCCCTTGTGGGAGAGTCTAGGACCAGAGGGCATCATCTCAGAGTAAGGGGTCACCCATTTCAGACAGATGAGGAGGAAGTTCTTCTCAGAGGGGAGTGAATCTGTGGAATTCTTTACTGCAGAGAGCTGTAGAGGCTGGGTCGTTATGTTCAAGGCCGAGAGAGACAGATTTTTAATCAGTCAGGGAATCGAGGGTTATGGGGATAAGGTGAAAATTGGAATTGAGGATTATCAGATCAGATATGATCCCATTGAGTGGCGGAGCAGACTCAATGGGCTGAATGGCCTGCTTCTGCTCCTACGTCTTATGGTTTTATAGACTAGCGTGAGGATGCATCAATCCTCAAGGCTTATAATTGGGGGATGGGTAATTATGATGCAATTAGGCAAGAATTAGGGAGCAGAAGAGGGGAACAGAAACTGTCAGGGATAGGCACAAATGGAAAGTGGAGCTTGTTCAAGGAACAAGTACTGCGTGCCCTTGATAGGTATGTCCCTGTCAGGCAGGGAGGAAATGGCCGTGTGAGGGAACCATGGTTCACAAAAGAGGTTGAATGTCTTGTCCAGAGGAAAAAGGAAGATTATGTAAGGATGAGAAAACAAGGTTCAATTGGGTTGCTTGAGGGTTACAAGGTAGCAATGAATGAGCTTAAAAAAGGGCTTAGGGGAGCTAGGAGGGGGCATGAGAAGTCCTTGGCGGGTTGGATCAAGGAAAACCCCAAGGCTTTTTACTCTTCTGTGAGAAATAAAAGAATGACCAGGGTGAGGTTAGATCCGGTCAAGGACAGTAGTGGGAACTTGTGCATGGAGTGAGAAGAGATAGGAGAGGCGTTGAATGAATACTTTTCTTCGGTGTTCACCAAGGAGAGGGGCCATGTTTTCGAGGATGAGTGTGTGATACAGGCGGGTAGGCTGGAGGAGGTAGATGTTCTGAGGAAAGATGTATTAGCAATTTTGCAAAACCTTAGGGTCGACAAGTCCCCTGGGCAAGATGGATTTGTCCTAGGATTCTTTGGGAGGCAAGGAATGTGATTGCAGAGCCTTTGGCTTTGATCTTTGGGTTCTCACTGTCCACGGGGATAGCGCCAGGGGACTGGAGAGTGGTGAATGTTGTTCCTCTGTTCAAGAAAGGGAATAGGAATGACCCTGGTAATTATAGGCCGGTTAGTCTTACTTCGGTGGTCGGCAAGTTAATGGAAAAGGTCCTGAGGGTTAGGATTACTGACCATTTTGTAATTGAGGACAAAGGCACTGCCCTACTCTGAAATAGAGCCATGGGTTCCTAGTACATTTACCTAAGAGAACAGATGGCATCGCCAATGGTGCAGCACTCCCTCAGTACTAAAATCAAAGCAAAATACTGTGGATGTTTGAAATAAAATCAGAAAATGCTGCAGAAAACCCTGAAAAAACAGGTCTGGCCGTATCTGCAGAGAAACAAGAGTGTTTAGACAGTCTATCCTCACTGGTGCAATTGTGGCCTTAACTACACATTCTGCCCGGTAACCTTGTCTTTAAACAATTCATTCATGGCACGTGGGCGTCGCTGGCTGGGCCAGCATTTATTGCCCATCTTTCGTTGCCCTTGAACTGAGTGGCTTGCTCGGCAATTTCAGAGGGTAGCTAAAGAGTCAACCACCTTTCTGTGGATCTGGAGTTACATGTAGGGCAGACCAGGTAAAGATGGTAGGTTTCCTACTCTGAAGGGTATCAGTGAACCCGATGAGTGTCCACAACACACAGCACAGTGGTTAGCACTACCTCTGCCTTAAAAATACTGAATGACCCTGCCTCCACCACTCTCCGAGGTTCACAACATTGAGAAAAACAGTCATTCTCACACATCATATGGATTAGAAACATTAACTCTCTTTGCTCCACCGACGCTGCCAGATCTGCTTAGACTTTCCAGCATTTTCTGTTTGAACTCCCTCAGCATTGCCCTGGAGCGACAGCCTACATTCTGTGCTCAGGCCAGTGAAGTTGGACATGAACCCACAACCCAAGGAGGGTAAAGTACGATAGCTGTCACCTGATTAGAGCACAGTAAGAAGTCTTACAACACCAGGTTAAAGTCCAACAGGTTTGTTTCAAACACGAACTTTCGGAGCGCAGCTCCTTCCTCAGGTGAATGGAAGGAGGAGCCTGAGGAAGGAGCTGCGCTCCGAAAGCTCGTGTTTGAAACAACCCTGTTCGACTTTAACCTGGTGTTGTAAAACATCTTACTGTGCTCACCCCTGTCCAACACCGGCATCTCCACAACCTGATTAGTGAGCAAAGAAAACTGCTGTATGCAACCAAGGCAAAACGAAATAATGCCTTCTCTCTCCCCACCCCTCACAAACAGCAGATATCAAACAGAAGTGACTTCGAAATCAATAATTAAATCAGTGGTTCAGTTGCTGCCTTCATAGTTTATCAGGTCCCTTGTCTGGGTTGCAATTATTTGACCACTCCCTACTATTAGTTACTTGAGAAGTTGGTCTGAATTCCAAGTTATCAATCATTCCCACCTACCTTAAAAAAAAATTAATTTAGAGCACCCAATTTTTCTTTTCCCCAATTACAGGGCAATTTAGCGTGGCCAATCCACCTACCCTGCACATCTTTGGGTTGTGGGGGTGAGACCCACACAGACACGGGGAGAATGTGCAAACTCCACACGGACAGTGACCCAGGGCCAGGATTCAAACCCAGGTTCCCAGCGCCGCAGTCCCAGTACTAATCATTACGCCATGTGCCGCCCCATTGTTACCTATTTTAACAATGGTTCAGTAAAAGATTATAAAATACTTGCATTTCATTTATATTGTATTTCACCATCACCAACATCGCAAAGTGTCTTAAAGCCAATTAATTGCTTTTGAAGTATATTAGTCGCTGTTTTAATGTAGGAAGTGTTTTCCATACACAAGCGTCAAAAGTGGCTGAATCACCAATTATCAGGACTGCTCAGTTTGAAATGAGCATACATTTCCCCTTCCCTCCCCTCCTTCCTTCAGCCATATTTGCAAAACAGTTTGAAAAATAAATCCAGACCTCATTAAATTAGAGTCGCAATCCACTTGTTCAGATCGAAATGACTTGCTCTGCCACAGCCATTGTCATTTGCGCTTAAGTGCACTGGGCTCAGGGAAAGGCCTTGTCCACAGTGCGGCTGTTGGAGTGACCTGCACGACTTTTGATGCGCACGTCATTTTCACATGGGCATATGGAACGGCAGGTGAAGTGGCTGATGTACGTTGCAGTCCTGCGGGTGAGACAGAGCTGGGTTGCAGTGTCTGTACAAGCTCTATGACAAAGGGTCAAAGAGGGGAATCAAAGGTTTACCTTTTAAGGATGTTCTCGAACAAGAGATATTGGGCCCAGCACAAGAAAAATGTGCTTTTCATAGCCTCACAATGTCCCATTGAAGTGCCTTTGAAGTATAATCCCTCTCATCATGTAGGAAACGTGAGATAATTTGCGCAATAAGGTCCCACAACAGCATAGAATCCCCACAGTGCAGGAGGCCATTTGGCCCATCGAGTCTGCAATGTCCCTCTGAAAGAGCACTCCACCCAAGCTCACTTCCCACCCTATCCCAATAACCCCTTAACCTAACATACACATCTTTTTTTGAAAACTAAGGGGCAATTTATCATGGCCAATCCACCTAACCTGCACATCTTTGGACTGTGGGAGGAAACCGGAGCATCCGGAGGAAACCCACACAGACATGGGGAGAACGTGCAGACTCCGCACAGTCACCGGAGGCTGGAATTGAACCCAGGTCCCTGGAGCTGTGAGGCAGCAGTGCTAAACACTGTGCCACCCAAATGGGGGAAGGGTAAACCCTAAAAAATGGGGAACCCACTCCAGCCTGCCATATATCTGCTAATACTTATAGCAGCAGGCAAGGAAGTGTCCAAACCGTGAGAATACTTTGCATAGATAAACCAGGCACTCTGCTATTTGGAGCCCAATTTAAACACTGCTGGCTGGGTTCCCTGGGAGTTGGGAAACTTGGCAGTGAAGTCAATTCTCTAACACATCTTGCTGGCAGCTTTAGTTGGACTGCACCATCCAGCAATGTGACTTTGACCAGATCATCTGTTTGAGGTGTCAGTTGAGAAATGGATATTGAGCAGGACACCAGCGAGAATTCACCTATACGTCTCGAATAGTGGCATTGGATCTTTTACATAAGGTGGCAGACAGGGCCTTGGCTTAACTTCTCATCCACTTCTGACAGTGCCCAGTCAGCATATATTGTACGCTCATATTTCGAGTTGTACTTTAACCTACGACCTTTCGCCTCAAGGGACAAAACTGCTACCACTTCTCCATGACTGACTTTACCGTAGGGTGTGATTTGCGCTCGAAGATTGGAGTTTTGCGCTTAGTTGCATCTTACCCAGTGATAGAGGAACTCTGCTCATGCAGGCAAATATGTTGGGCAAGCACAAATGATTCTTTGCAAGTAGTCCAGTCTGTGCTGGAGTTCACTGATCAATGCAGGGTGGATACTCGGACTAGCATTGGCCTCAACAATCGAGGGAGTAAAAGAGCACTCCTGATCACTTTGTAGCTGTAAATATGTACATGGACGTTGGGTGAGGGGGGGATGAATTCTCGAGCACAACATCCTCGCAATGTTGGAACAGCCTGCTAATATTAGAATGATCAGTCAATACTGCTTCGCAAAAGAAATTAAACGCATTCAAATTTCACAAAGTCAGGAGTTAGCTCCACGTCATTTGGAATTTCACATCAATGTAATAAAATGCTAGCCGACTGCGAAGTCAAGTTTAAAATTTTCCAATCTGAATAGTCATGCGGCCCCCGGAGGTGGTCTTGCATCTTGCACGAGGGAATCAATAACCAACCTGACTCTGGAGTTACATGACCATGCACGCCATTGAGCTTCCAAAGCCACCGTCGACAAAAAGGTGCTGGTGTAACACCATTCACTGACTGCCTAAGTTATGGACTGGCTCTTTCATATTCAAGAATGTTAATGCAAACATTTTTGCTCCTATCCATTTTCAATTCCCATTCCCTCACTGTCCTTTTGATGAGAGTTTAAACCGAGACTCCATCTGCCTGCTCAAGGACATTTAAGATTGCACGATAACGCTGACGAACGGGGCAGTCCTCCCACTGGTCTGGTCAACCATGAACTGGTCATTCCAGCTCATTCCTGTTTGTAGGGCTCTGCATGCTACAGAATCCATAGCACAGCAAGAGGTGGCAATGACAGAGCATCACAGTGCCAATGACAGCACCCAGAGCAAATGATCTCCATGTGACGACCATAGATTTGAAGTAATTTTGGTCACACTGTCAAGTTCTCTTTATCATTGTTACAGTGGATAACGTTACAGTGGAAACTACAAGTGGTGGGTCTCACTGACCACATTCGCACTTCGCAACAAACAGCCGCTGAACATTGCAGTTTACATTCCATCGTCCAAGGATCAAAACACTTGAGGTTTCCCATTGTGAGCCCATTAAAATAGGCTTGAGAAACAAAAGAACTGACGTAACTCTTTCGGTATACCCAACTGAACACTTCAAGGCAAATTTGCTGGATTTAAACAAAAGCTTTCAAGTGCTACAAGAGACATGTATTAGAAAATCACATTTAGATTTTCATTTTGAATGCTGGTTGCATGTTTGATAATTGGGTGGGGGGAACAATATAAAAAACTTATATTTGTATATTGTTTTTTACTTTAGATTACCCAGTTAGTTTTTTCCATTTAAGGGGCATTTAGCGTGGCTAATTCACCTACCCTGCACATCTTTGGGTTGTGGGGGTGAGACCCATGCAGAAGCGGGGAGAAAGTGCAGATTCCACAAGGACAGTGACCCGGGGCTGAACCCGGGTTTTTGGCGCCGTGAGGCAGCAGTGCTAACGCCACCGCACCGCTATATTCGTATATTAAAAGTGCACAACAAGATTAAGTTGTCAGCAAGTCCAGTCAGTCCTTTGGAAGCCAGTAGAAGTCAAAGACCAAGACGTATTTGGTGAATTGATGTTTTTGCAATAAGACAACCGTAAAGCAGACAGCTCGAGTTGCTCCCAGTAAAATTTTAGATTTCTACCCCCGCATATACTGACAGCCCAGATTGTTTGGACATTGGGGAATTTTGTTGGGGTGGACAAAGAGGAAAACCTGTTTTATGCAGCAAGGCCAGAACACACCAACTGGATTCATCAGTGATTAGCTATAAACAGAAATCAATTGCCTGTCTGATTTTAACAAATTTGTAATCCCCATCACCATCCCAAAAGAAATATCACACTTTCGGCTTCTCACGCGTACCAATTCAGTTAATTTCTCATACGTACAAGTTGGTGGGCGCTTATCTGCCAACATAGAATATGGCTAAACCCAAAACACTTCTGGAATGACTCAGTGACATTGGGACCCCCTGTAATTTCCAAGAACCTGCCCATTTGTTACTGTAATGGATATAACCTACTGCAACCCAATTCAACATTTGAAGCTGCAACTCAATTCGTTTTTTAAAAAAATTGACTAAGTTTGCAAATGTGGATCAAAATGTTGCAGGAACAGCCTTGCGCTGCTACGCACACCCAGCCGCTTCCCCATTTAGCATTAAATGCAGATGTACACTACAGTAAATCAGACAGCAACATTCTGTATTGAAGGTTTTATTAAAACTGAGTGACACATACAAGCGTACAGTACAAAAGTCTGGTCCCTCAAAATACTACTCAGTAAAAATACAGTTTATTGCAGCAATAACTGCAGAGCTTCAACTGTCTAAATACAGCTTCTGTTAGTGACTACTTCCATCCTAACCACAGTTATACCATACTTGGAGAGAGAAGGCAAGGAAGAGTTTGAAACCCAATTACCTTCAGATTTAATTTTTTTTATCCCATTCTTAAAGTTACAAAGCGAATGCGCAGAGTGGACAGGGCAAACCCTTAATCCATCTCATTGCTTGCCCCAAAAATAATTCAAATTGAAGCCAATTCACAGTCCGCACAAGAGAGACATTCAAGACCCAAGCTGACAAGAAAAGGCATCACACCTCATCTTGGGCTTGATCTTAGCCAAAAGGCCGAGAAGCGATTTATTCTACATTTGGGAAGAGGTGATGGCTTGGAATAAAGTAGGCCCTAGATCACCAGGCAATACAGCTTGGACTCATGACACTAAACACACATTAAACCTAAGGTGACCATTTCAAACCTCAGTGACAGTAAGTGGCTTCAGTTTATGCATTTAATAGCAGTGTGATTTTTAATGTGACTGGAAATGCATCTGACCTATTCATAGAGGTGTACAGCACAGAAAAGGCCCTTCGGCCCATCATGTACAACATTCCCAGCTGGTCAGTTACTGATGGAGAAAGCCATTTGCCATCATTTCCATATTCTACCCAATGACATTTTAGACAATCTGCCCCCCTCCAACCCATTCATCGCCTGAGGCCAAGGCTTCATGGGAATGAGCAGCTCCCCCAACCCAGCTCCATGAGCAAGCTTAGATACTGACCATTGTGGTAAACACTGATGGAGGACCACAAGAACGGATTGGGGTGGATACCCACACGTGAGCACTTTCCTGAAGTGACCAGGCAGTGATCAGGAGTAGGGAAGTCTGGCTAATTCTTTTTGCTCACCAGCCTGGGGATATGGAGGCCAATGGCTGGGCTCCAATCCTGCCCCAGTTAAATCTAGGCCAACTCAGATCAAATTACCAAGTGAACTATTCACCTATTCATGCTTGGCGTAAGCATTTCATAGGGTACCCTTCCCCACTGAGGCACCTCACTTTTTGGGACATTTTTATTTTAAACAAAAAGATTCTTTCTGAGATGAATGATTCACCTGGGGATACAGACTTTAAAAAGGAAGAAAATTCTAAGATGGCCGCCAGATCAACAAGGATTAAAAAACGCGGACTTCTCAGTGTACGGTGCAGAAACAAACATTGGGTTCGTCATGGGAAGGTTGAACAACTCCGTCCCATTCTCATTTAGATTTAGTTACACAAATCGCACTTTTTAAATTTAGAACAATTTTTTTCAGCCAACTCCTGGCACCATTCACCTTCCCACTATCTTTCAGTTGGTCACTTTATCAAAGAGCTGGATAGAGTGACAGTAGGCAAAGCAGCTACAAAGGGCATTAGAGTGCCGTCAGTCAGGTGGGTGGCGCACAAGCAATTGCTTAATGTTAACGGTCAAAGCGTACACACCCATTTGTTCAAACTATGGGGATTTGTACAACTTATCCTTGCAATTAATTTCTTTCAAATCGCGGGCTGGGGGAACCGGTTTACCCCACTTTGGAAGATAGCATCAACTCTTTCGAAGTTGAATGGTAGAATTGAGTTAGAATGGGCCGAAGTGAAAAAAAACTATTTCAATGTCACAAAGTTAATAATGGCCAATAATGTGGTTCACATGAAAGAGGGATCACACATGGATCAGCAAAAGCTGCTACAATGTTGCTGCAAAGACCAACAATGGTTGCGTATCAGTTTGTAACCCTGTCACTTTTTCAAACTAATTAACCTTTAAATCACTACAAAATATTGACTGCTATGAATCTGCGCTCTTCCAAAACTTAGTCCAATTGTTGCAGTGGGTGCAACCAGCGGACTGGGTTTCGATCACTGCTACATGGATTTACATGCACGTTCACAGAGGTAAGAGGTTACATGGCAAGGACAAAAATTGACTGACCATTTAGTGCCTTGATCAAGACTGAGGTGTGTGTTGAAAAGTTCCCGAACATCACCAACCTGCCACAGTTATTAATATGGCCACTCAACAGAAATGTACTGAGTTCTATTAAGACTAATGCAAAGTGCAAGGCTGGTGTTTAGGGTAACAGCGCACACAAATCTTTAAGTTAAAGAACTGAACGATACATGAACAAGAGAACATATGCAATAACTTTTATCAATGCGCCAGATAAAGCAACTACAGCCAAGGTGGCCATCTTTAGATTGGAATTGCACAGAACAGCTTTCTCGTCTAAAGCCAGACAAAATTATCCCTTCATTTCTGGCATTGATAGGAGTCAGGAGGAATAAAGAAAAACGCAAAATACATTCGACCCAGTTATATAAAGCAGCACTGGAGTGATTTTTAAAGTCATTCATTAATTTGAGAGTAAAACGCATTTTAAACTCGTGTAACTTGTTGCTTGTCAAATACTAACGAGAAGAAATTCAAACCAGAGAAAATGAAACGAGGAAAGCAATGTTTCGGTCAAATTAGAATCAGCTTTCAGAAGGAAGATAGAGGAAGAATGCATTGGAGGTCGAAGAATTAATAAGTCTATGTGACTTGCAAGCTAGTGATTGTTTTTTTTTTTAAATGTTGCAACCTAGCATAACCCCTAACAGTTGGCATAATTTAGCGCTGACGTGAAGGGGTGAAGAAGTAGACCACTGGCTCACTAACATTCAGGAACACTCCATTGCTAAAAAGATGTCAAAGAAAGTAGCTGGAATCACAGTTTGTGGTCAAAATACTTGCCACGTTCAACACAAAGCCACTTACACTAAAACAAAATGCAGCAAAGTAAGCAGGTATAACATTAAATCTGTCAGATCTAGTTTGCTAATGTGTCACTATTAATAGTACAACTAGGTCATTTATATACCATTTTACATAGTTACTGAGGTCACCACTTGTGGTTTATACTTCCCCAAATGCCAATATAAGCTAACTTTATTTTCTAATCCTATGCTGTTTTATAAAGGGAACATGTCAGTTGTACTAAAAGGTAGCAAAGAACACTTCAGGAGTACAAGGGCTATGCGGTGATTTATTTTGTGCAAGTGATGCATGTAGTTTTACAGTTTGTATACTGTAACGGAAATCTTTGTGCACTTATAAAACTGCGTTCAACCTTGAACCCAGACATCTCATGTCAACCTGTTGCCACTCATGGGACGAGGCCACATAGATCGCTTATGTGTTACGGATGCCGAGGGCTTGCTCAAGCTCCTGTCGTCTCTGCTGCACCTAAAACAAAGGAGAAAGTAAGTTGCTAATCCGGCTTCAGGGCAACAACTGCAACACAAAGCCCGAGTGCATTCCGAGTTCTCCGGCTTTGGCAGAAACAGCAGGCAATGGCGCACTGTCCCTGTCACTACGTTCTCCTGGGCCTTCTCGGTGAGCAACAAGGCAGCCCAAAAGGCCCATTTTCTTTCTAAATTTAGTGTACCCAATTCTGTTTCCCCCTCCAATTAAGGGGTTGTTTAGCGTGGCCAATCCACATACCGGCACATCTTTGGGTTGTGGGGGCGAGACCCAGGCAGACATGGGGAGAATGTACAAACTCCACATGGGCAGTGAGCCGAGGCCGGGATCGAACCCGGGTCCTTGGCACCATGAGGCAGTAGTGCTAACCACTGTGTCACCCTAAGGCAGGCCTGTTTAAGATCACATACAGAAGACGCCAACTGACATATCTGAATTGAACTGGGAAGAGTGATGGCAGGTGGCACGGCTGAGAGACCCCAAAGGTCTCCTTTTTGTTGCTGTTGGTCAAGGTGCTGTCAAAGTGCTCCACAGAAGTAGTCTAGATCCCAGTCACCTTGCCCGCAATTTACCTCCTTTTAGTCCAGAGCCGGGGAAGGGGGGGGGGGATTATTAATGCTTCAAGACCATAATCTAAAGGTTAAAGACAGGAATTTAAGGAGTGAAATTAGCAAACAATTCTATCCACAAAGGATGTACAAAGTTTGGAATTGGCTTCTACAAATGGTAGATGACATTGCGGCAATTGTTAATTTTAACCTCGTGTTGGAAATCTGGTTGTAGTTTATTTATTTTCCCCTTTAAAAAGTTAACTCCCGAGAACAGAAACAACAATTGGAAGTTGGCCACGTATGACAACCAAAAACAAACAGGGCTCATGACACTGATTTAAAGGCCATAACTGTTATTTTTAACAGAAGGGGAAGACTTGAGGATAATTAAGTTAAGTGAATGTACAGGATGGGGGCAATGAAGCTTATACCCATGTCTCCATTAAAACTAACATGGGCGGCATGGTAGGCAGTATGGGTGACACGGTAGCACAGTGGTTAGCACTGTTGCTTCACAGCACCGGGGTCCCAGGTTCGATTTGGGTGACTCTCTGTGCGGAGTCTGCATGTTCTCCCAGTGTCTGTGTGGGTTTCCTCCAGGTGCTCCGGTTTCCTCCCACAAGTCCTGAAAGACATGCTGTTAGGTGAATTGGACATTCTGAATTCTCCCTCAGCGTACCTGAACTGGGAATTTTCACAGTAACTTCATTGCAGTATTAATGTAAGATGACATATGACGTTAATAAAGATTATGAAAATGAAAATCGCTTATTGTCACGAGTAGGCTTCAATGAAGTTACTGTGAAAAGTCCCTAGTCGCCACATTCCGGCGCCTGTCCGGGGAGGCTGATATGGGAATACGTGCTGTTGGCCTGCCTGGGTCTGCTTTAAAAGCCAGCGATTTAGCCCAGTGAGCTAAATCAGCCCCTAATCTGTCATCCCATGCTCATCTGTCCCAATTGCTCAATCTCTTGTCAGACTGAACTTTGAAGCCCATGACTAGGTGGTAATTTGGTTCAGTTGGCTCGGGGCTCAAACCTCACTCCAGGCCTTGTACCCAACCTAACCTGACAATTTACTGCAGGACTGAGGGAGTGCTGCAAGATGCTAAACATAGGCCCAAGGATTCCATGACACAATGAACAGGGAAACATCCTGGTACCCTGGTCAACACTTATCTCAACTAATGGATTTACTGACCAATTAATATTTACAGATTGCAGGGCTGTGCATACTTTACAAGTGACCACACCTCAAAAGTAATGAATTGGCTGTTTTGAAGTGTCCTGAGGGGCAGCTTTTCCCCCCTTCAATGCTGCAGTTAACGGGCTGGATTTTGTGGTGGGGGGGGGGGGGGGGGGGGGGGGGGGGGGGAACTGCCAGCATTTGCCATCATTACCCCTTTGAAGCTTCAGGATATCGGGCACGCACAAATTGGCATGGAAAGCCTAAAGTTGCAGTGTGCTCAGTCAGGCGTCTGCCAGGGCTGGCAATCACTGAAATCAAGGAGAATTTCAACTTCCCTCCCAGCACATCTCTTCAATTCGGTGTAACTGCTTTTCTAAACAGTGCGTGATGAATAACATTTGATGAACAAAGCAGGCCCAGGAAAAAATCATAATCCTGGAATCTTGTCAAATGATTAATTAGCAGATTGTGAAAGTTAATTTTCAAAGAAAGGTTTTTCCACGATATTTTAGTTTCTACCTTCAACCCCAATGTTTAAATTGCTCAATGTAAAAAGATTTTATCGGAATGTTTTTTGCTTCCTGTTTGTCTGTCTGTGAAAACCTTTTATGCAATTGGCTGCTCGGTCAAGCTAATGCCATGCGTACAGCTCCGTGCTGGGAACATCCAACAATCAGTTGCAGCATCACGGCATGGTGAGAGCGGTGAATTTATCACTTTTTAAAAAACACACAAGTGTCTGTCCCCCTTTTTGCAGCCATGTTTCTGCTCTCTGAGCATGACTACCATTTTGCATCCAATTATGGACAGCTCTACGCTGCAGGCCTGATCAGAAACAATGTTGACACTACCCCAAACTCTCACACCTGCTGGAGGTTGGCATTTCAGGTACGAGACACAATTCCAGGCAGATCTAAACTCAGGTTTAGGAAGAATGGAAAATATTCTAACTCAACAGTGCCGCCAAGCACCTAACTCAAGTACTGCTAAGCAATTAGAACAAAGATTTCACCCAGCGATGGCCGAGTCGGATCACATTCTTACCTTGGAATAAAAGTATCTGCAGACAGCTTCTTGAGCCCAGGGCTGGAAGTAGAACTCTGCTCTGCGCTCCTCCTCTGGGTTTCCTACCACATCAGTCATAGACTACAAATACAAAATATCAAACAAGTGACTGGAATAGACAGATGCAACTTAAAAATAAATGGTGTCGAAGGTTCCCAAGATTCTACGCAATTCACTAGGGTAGGCCGAATTCACTCGCTATCAAAATGTCAGAGGTGGGTGGGAAGGCTGGTTGGCATTTGCACGTTGCATTTCATTAGCGCATCACAAACACACAGGATCAGAGATGCAGCTGAACGCCACCTTTCTGCCACTTCATGCTGTAGAACAAAGCGCAAATAGCAAATTTTGCAATGTAGAGTGGCTGGAAAAAAACGTGAAGCAAATACTCAAATTTGTTTTGGGGAGTAATGCTAGAAAGCAAGGGACAATGTGGGGGGAAATACAAGTGCGTTGTTAGTAAAGTAGCCAGGTTATGGTTCACTGTCTTATAATAGGTACGTACATTGGAACATAGAACCAGGAGTGGCCAATAGCCTGCTGCACTATTGAATGAGAAACCAGCAGATTTGTACCATAAAGACAGTCTCTTACTCTGTTGCAACATTCGAAGATTTGAGACCAAATCACAGTCCACAAGTTATCCGTTGCAGAAATAAAATACATAAAAAGTACTTGCTTTTGTAGTGCGAAATTGAATCACATGCAGGCCAGACCAGTTAGATTTTTAAAACAATGCAGCAGTTTGCTTGTGCGCGCTTTCTTCTTCCTGGTACCAGCCCACAAACGGCGAGATTGACATTTAAATGTCACAGCTTGCCACAGTGGGAACTGAACTCACGACTCCTGGTTTGCTAGCTCAGTGGCTGCCAGCCACAGTTCTACCGTTGGCCACAGAGTGGCGATGCAGAATACCGTGGTAGGATTAAAAGGCAGAGACGATCAAGAGAAGCCAGGGCTCAGCATGGCAGAGCTATCAGAGGTTCTGTAATGTGACGCTCCATTCAAATCGTAGTGTCACTGACAACTATCCTTGCCACTGACAGACCGCTACACGAGGTCACAACCACACCTTTGACATAGCTACCCTTGTACTCCAGCTACAGGGAGACTGGGTGCTCACTCACAGGCCATCAATGCACTTGTCTCACTGGCCTTTATGGGCCTTCCGATCAGGCAGAATTGATGAGTGTCATGCAGTTGGTGCTGGTGCCATGAATTTAGCTGCACAGCGTGCATGGCTCAAATTTGGAGCATCCAACGCATGGTTGTATCGCTCAAAAGAAAGAGGCTGTGTGAATGTGGGCAGTAAGGAGCAGTTCTTCATGGTTTTAACAGATATGCAGTTACAGCCAACTGATATCGAAGGTTAAACATTCAAAATCTAGTTTGTATTCAAAAGTGCCCCACTTGAATTATAGTCAAGCAGGAACCAATGAATCGTGTGTGCCTCTTGTACCCACCAGTACAAGTCTAGAACGAGACCAATGCTGGTCATGGCAATTCGAGGCACCGAGTTTTACTTTTGCTTTGCGCAGTTGAGCTCGACAAAAGGAAAATATTCCAGTTCTATTGGAACAAAGTCCATTTACACATTTTTAAACCAAGAAAAGCTGGCGGTAACAGCAGGAATTTGCGCTGCTCTCTGTCGACATAAATGATTCATTTGCACATGGGCAGAGAAATGTCATCAAGATCTGCTGATGACACCAAATTAAGGGGTATATCAAACAGTGGAAAGAATGCAAAAAGATACAGAGGACTGGGTAGAACCTCAGTATAGATATGCAAAATTCAAAATTGGTGGTGGGAGGATGTGAGGTGGAACAGAATTATGTCCTGAACAGTAAAATTCTCTCAAGTTTAGCAACATAGGGGTGCAGATAGTTAGAAGTTTAAAATCAAACGGGCTAATGGGATCCTGGATTTCATATACAAGGGCACTGAATACAAAGGCAAGAGATGTCCATCAATCTGTTGCTTAGGCTCAAGTTAGAGCGCTGTGGACGGGGCAGTTTTACAGAAAGGATACGAGAACCATGGAAATGGTGCAACACAGGATTATGAGGATATGGGGAAATAATTATGGAGACAGATGTGAAAAGTTAGAGGTGTGCCCATCAGCGAAAACAGAAGGCTAAGGGGAGGAGCAAATAGAAGCGTTCAAAAGTGTTTGAGGGGGTAAAGGTAAAGATAGTTTCCTCTGGTTCAATTATGGCATAAATTCAGTGCAAGAACAAGTATAAAAGGAGAGGTTAAAAGGATCCGATTTCATACGCAGGATTATCAGAACGTGGAGTACATTACTTCAAATGGGAGCTGTGAAAGCCATGTTAGTCACAACATTTACAATAGAATACAGTCAAAGAGCAAAAGGTTACAGGAAAAGAGCGGGACAATGGGATTGGATAGCTGGCACCGATACGATGGGATAAAAAGACCACCTTCCCAGCTGAAACTTCAATCAATTCGAGTCAAGTTTCACTTTCTTTGAACATCTGCTTGTCGGGAATATAATGCAGAGTACCCATGTGCCATAGAAATAAATGATTGCTGGCATTTGAGGCCATGACAAATCGACAATGAGGAAAAAGCAAACCCTATTGTACATGGTCTGCTGCAACCTGCAGAGGTGCAAACACTCGGCAGCTAATGTCTGGATCGGGATCTTGGTCTGTTACTCACGTACCCTTACTGCGCTGTGTCAGCCCAGTGAAAATACACTCTCTGCTAATACTGGCCGGAAAGAACGGATGGACATACGTGCATTATTTTGCGCCTTTCCTGACCTCAGGACAAGTGCTTGCAGCCCAATTAACTACTTTTGAAGTGCAGTCCTTGTTACAAATTGTAAGCAAAAGCAGCAGTCAATTTGCGCAGAGCAAGAACTGAAAACAGCAACAAGGTCATGACCAAATGGTTTTTTTTGTTTTTGAAAAAGCTATGTTGGTGAAGGGACAAATATTAGCGTGAACACCAGGAGACCGCCACCGCTTCTCTTGCCAGCGTTATAGACAATTCACCCGATTCACAAAACATTCCCGTCTGTTGGATCTGGATATGCAGCCAGAATTCCACACCTACTTTTCAAGCCATACATTGTATCCTAATTATCTTACAGCCTCCTACAACCACATCTATAACGGAAAACACCCATACAAACACACCACAGCATAATCCAATCCAGTCACCAGTGGTAGCACTGGAGGCGTGGGGATAAAGAGGGTGCAAGCACAGCAAAACATGCCCATATCGGGAATCTCCAACACAAATGTGGACGCAAGAAATATAAAGTTCACAGGGACTGAATATAGACAGATTGACATCTCTGCTAAACGCTCAATCGCCGGAGGTCAAATAAATGCACTAGTTGCTGTTTGTTGATACTTTCAGCTGTTGAGTTTTGTATTATGTTGACGGTGATAAGAACGGGATACGACACTGAGCATGAATGCAGCTTTAAGGAGTTAAAGTAAAGCCCAGTTACTGTTTTTTTTAAATAAAAAGGCAGTCAGGAGAATTAATGTGGAGTAAAAACACAAAGTGCTGGAAAAACTCAGCAGGTCTGGCAGCATCTGTGGAGAGAGAAAGAGGGTTAACGTTTCGAGTCCAATATGACTCTTCTTCAGAATGTATAAGGAGGACACCAGAGTAAAATAAGGTAACAGTGCAAGTCTTGCAGGACAACTATTAATTCAGTTAAAGAGCAGTTCGACCGAATAGTTGAAGGCTTGCTTTCTGAAGGATTACTCAGCCCAATACAACAATGCAGATAATACCAGCATGATTCAGCAGAAAGGCAGACAGTGGGTTACAAATGATTTAAGTTAAAGGTATAACCAGTTTACAATGGCAGACTGGAGGTCAATAGTCAGGGAGATCAGAAATTAGTCCCGTGTTGCAACTACAAGCAGGAATTTCTCTTCTTCAATTGAGAAGGGTACCAGATTCTTCAATGAAGTATAATTTGCCCAGGTGCCATATACAAGAAATACGTGCGCCAACCCACCGACCTATTGCTGTTTACAAAGATAGCGACATGTCTAAGAGTGTGACGACTGGAAACAAGTCACCGGTAGGAATGTCACAGGCGTATACCTAATCCTCAGTCTCATACACGCGGCTGTGTGAGTGCCTCTACATCAGGCTTACTAACACACGTGCTGTACTTTAGAACTGTCTAAAGCACACTGACCTATGCTTTCTGTATACTGTGCCAGTGTACAATTGTATGTCTGTGTTTTAATAGTGGAAAATAAAACCTCAAAGTCTTACGCTTTTCACCAACTCACCACAGACAGCTCAGATTAGAAACAGCATCTTGGGTCACATACAAATTTCAGAGATCAATTCGCCTTCAGCACAATAAATACATTGCTTCTGTATGAAAATAAGGAACTTCAAATAATGCTTCCTGTAAAAGTATGTGGCTTGGGAAATTAACATTATCCTAAAGAACGCTCATGTCTGGAGTAATCGTTTCACAAACTAGTCTCCCTCAGAAATACAGTGTGTGATGATGTAGCATCAGAAGAATGCAAAGCCAAAAAAGGAGCTAAACATGGCTTCAGATGGTGAAATACATACCTTCAGATCACGGCACTGGGACTGCAGCCAGTCGTTGATGAAGCCCTGTGGATCTCTGGCAAAACTTAGCATGAACTCCCTCTGTGTCTTGAGCTGGTTAATGGTCTCTATTGTTTCATGGATCTGTGCGAGTAAAGCAGCAGTGTTAACACAGTTTACACTCGAGAGCTACAACTAACCTCAAATCCAAGCTCTCCGACTCAAAGGGAAACTTGCAGGTGGTGGGGTTCCCAGGTATCTGCTGTCCTTTGACCTTCTAGGTGGTAGAGGTCACTGGTCTGGAAGGTGTTGTTGAAGGAACCTTGGTAAGCTGCTGCAGTGCATCTTGTAGATTGTACACACTGTGGTCACTGTTCGTCGATGGTGGCGGGAGTGAATAGAACATAACAGCGCAGTACGGACCCTTCGGCCCTCGATGTTGCGCCGACCCGTGAAACCATCTGAAGCCTATCTGACCTACACTATTCCATTTTCATCCATGTCTATCCAGTGACCACTCAAATGCCCTTAAATTTGGCGAGTCTACTACTGTTGCAGGCAGGACGTTCCACACCCCTACTACTCTCTGAGTAAAGAAACTGCTTCTGACATCTGTCCTATATCTATCACCCCTCAATTTAAAGCTACGTCCCCTCGTGTTGGTCATCACCATCCGAGGAAAAAGACTCTCACTGTCCACCCTATCTAACCCTCTGACTATCTTATATGTCTCTATTAAGTCACCTCTCAGCCTTCTCCTCTCTAACGAAAACAACCTCAAGTCCCTGAGCCTTTCCTCGTAAGACCTTCCCTCCATACCAGGCAACATCCTAGTAAATCTCCTCTGAACCCTTTCCAAAGCTTCCACATCCTTCCTATAATGTGGTGACCAGAACTGCACGCAGTACTCCTGGTGCGGCCGCAACAGAGTTTTGTACAGCTGCAGCATGACCTCGTGGCTCCGAAACTCAATCCCCCTACTGATAAAGGCTAGCACACCATATGCCTTCTTAGCAGCCCTATTAACCTGGGTGGCAACTTTCAGGGATTTATGTACCTGGATGCCGAGATCTCTCTGTTCATCTACACTGTTTGTGGAATGTTTGTGGAAGGGGGAGCAATCAAGCAGGACTGCTTTGCCCTGGATGGTGTTGAGCTTCTTGAGTGTTGTTGGAGCTGCACTCATCCAGGCAAGTGGAGAGGATTCCATCCCACTCCTGACTTGTGCCTTGTAGATGGTGAACAGGCCTTGGGGAGTCAGGTGAGTTACTCCCAGCAGGATTCCCAGCCTCTGACCTGCTCTTGTAGCCACAGTAGTCATCTCATCTGTGTAACTCTCTTTGCAGCTCTTTATGTCCTCCTCACAGCTTCTATTCCCACCTAGCTATGTATCATCAAAAAACTTGGATACATTACTCTCAGCCTCTAAAGATTGACTGTAAATAGCTGAGACCGCAGCAGTGATCCTTGCAGCATTCCACTAGTCGCAGTCTGCAAACTTGAAATGTCCAGTTTATCTCTACACGTTGCTCCCTGTCTGTTAATCAATCCTCTAAACCTATTGGTATATTACGCCCAACTCCATGAGCTCATATCTTGTCTATTAATCTATTCTGTGGCACTTTACTGAATGCATTTTGGAAATCCACATATCCATCTACTGGTTTCCCTTTATCGACCCTACTAGTTACACCCTCAAAAATGAACACATTTGTAAAATACGATTTCCCTTTCGCAAAACATGATAGCTTTGTCAGATTATACTATTACTAGCGAACACCCCTGCTTCCGACTTGGTGATGGAGGGGAGATCATTGATGGAACAGTTGCAGATGGCGGACCATAGGACACTAGCTGGAGGAAGACATGAAGCAATGCCTGAGACGGAGATGGCTTCCAGCAACCACAAACGTATTGATTTATGTGAGTTATGACTCTAACCAGTGGAGAGTTTACCCCTGGGTTCCCATCGACTTCAATGCTGCTAATTTCTCCAAATATGTGAGCAATATACTGACTAACAAGTCCGAAGCATTCAGTGCCACTTTGTGAGATTGAAAGAAGCGTAGTGCATGAGCAACAAAACCCATTCGGCATACCAGCCAGAGAATAAAATTTCCGACGAATCTCTAGCCTCGGACTTCAATAAAAGATCATCTTACCAGAGCAAGATGCAGTGAGAGTTTTCACTCGAGATTTAGGTCAGGCATCAATACCAAATACAAAGTCAAAGAACTACAAATATATTCTTCAATTAGAATGTTCTAAGCTAACCTTATTATCAAGAGCAGCAATTTCTTGCTGACTAGCAGTAGAAAGGAGGAAGGAATTCATCTGAGTCTTTAGCGTGTCATCCACTTCTACATCAATATCGTAACAAGCAGTTTTCTTCTGATCATTTGGGTCCACACTGAAACATCAGAAGGAGATGGGACAATGTCACAATATCCACTGGCATGCACTGAAGCTGCAGTTATATTAGTTCACCACATTTATTATTCTGGCAAGAATACGAGATACCTCAAACTTAGCATCAAACACAGGCTAAATCCAAGTAGCACACAACACTGACAGCAAAATGTTATGCAATTATAGGCTACGTGTCTGCACTAGTAATTCTCCAGAAAGTGTCCAGTTTAGAACATGCGTTTCTGGCAGGGTAAATGCATCAGAGTGTAGGCCTGTGTTGGAGTCTCAGAAAGTTAGGACAGCATAAGGCTGCCATGTTGCAAAGCATTGAACCAGAGAAAATACACAGCAAACTGTCATGTGACTGTCCCTTTAAGAAAGGTTTTGTTTTACCATATGGCTTGTAGCACGGCTTCAGTGATGTCATTTGTGGGTGGAGCTGGGCTGTGGCTGTCAGGTGAGAGAGGGTTTAGTGTTTGGGTTTCCGTTTCGGTTTGTTGCTTTTGACTGCAGAAGAGAAACAGCGTTTCCCTGTTTTCATTTTAAAGCTGTTCCCGGGAACTGAAAGCACATTGGGTGTGGCAAACTGCCGTGGTAACTTGAAAGATAGAGTTGCTTTCCCGAAGGAGTTTGAATCTGCTGGTTGGAGGCTGGACCAGAATCTCAGGGAAAGGATCAGTGCCATTCAAGTGTGATTACAGTGTGCTGGGCCACACCCTTGTAAGGGGTTTTAGATTATTGAATTTTGTTATTGAATTGGAACAGCTAAGGGGATTCCTTAAGAGTTATATACATAGATTACTGTAGTTGTGTTTTTTCATGTTTGTATTTGAAAACAAATTCTTGCTGTGTTTTATATATGTTAACCACATTCTTATAATAAACTTTGTTTTGATTAACGTGCCGAGGAAGTCTGTTGAATCGCACCTGAAGTGAAGGCTCTTGTGCTCATCCGAGCCAAATTCAACATAAAGGTTATAGGTCAGGTGAACTTCATAATGCACTTTGGAGTTTCTAAGCCCTGGCTCATAATAAAACCACATCTAGAATCAGTTCAATGAAACAGAAACAAGAAATAATGTTCAAACAGATCAGTGGATTGCATTTGGAGAAACACATTTCCAGAATTGCCAGAACTTAATAGACAGCTTTTTACAAATGGGCCAAGCGTAAATTCTTGTGCAGCAGGTCCAATGTCAGCAGCACTCACCTGATAATATGGTTGATGATAATGGGCTCAGGTGGCATCAACAGAGCGTGTAGTCTCTGAGGGATTTCTGAGAACTTCATTCGCTGACACTCAAAGATCTAACAAAAAAAAAAAAGCAGATTCAGTCAAATCAGGGTCCTGATTTTCATTTTAAAATATTAGCTGCATATACCAGTGTCAACCGTGGCTCAGTTGGTGGCACATTCATCTGTGAATCAAATGTTCGGAGTTCGAACCCCACTGGAGGGCTTCAGCACAAAAATGAAGGCCGCCATTCCAGCTGTGCGCTGAGGGAGTGCTGCCACCTTTTGGGTGGGATGGTAAATCAAGGCTCCAACTGCCTGCTCAAGTTGAAGTAAGTGATCCCAATAGTACTATTGCAAAGAAGAGCAGGGGGAGTTCTCCCTGGTCACCCGAGCAACATTTATCCCTCAATCAATGTCTGAAAAAGCAGATTACGTGGTCATCGCTGTTTGGGGGTGTTTTCTGAGAGCAAATTAGCTGCCATGCTTCATACATGACAACAGTGACTGCACTTCATTGATTGTTGTGAGCTTTGAGAAGTCCAGTAGTTGGTGGGTTTGGGCCTCTTTGGGGAGGGGCGAGTATCAGGCCTCAGGGGAGGGGTGTTGGCCCTGGCTGGGGCAATTCTGGGCCTTCAGTGTGTTCTTTAATATTCATTCAAGGGAACAGAGTGTTACTGGCTAGGCCAGTATTTGTTTCCCATCCTGAATTGCCCCTTAAGGTGGTGGTGCTGAGCTGCCTTCTTGAACCACTGCAGTCCATGTAGTGTAGGTACATCCACTCTGCTGTTAGGGAGGGAGCTCCAGGATTTTGACAACATGACGGTGAAGATATGGCAATTAGTTCCCAGTCGGGATGGTGGCCGCCTTAGAGGGGAATTTCCCCACCCAGAAGTTACAAGAGGTTTTAATTCTTCTTACATTTTCTGGGTAACTTTTGGTGCAAACTCGTCAGAACCTAAATCACAGCCCTGCTGCACAGCTCCAGGGTCCCAGGTTTGATTCCGGCTTGGTCACTGCCTGTGCGGAGTCTGCACGTTCTCCCAGTGTGCGAGCGGGTTTCCTCCGGGTGCTCCGGTTTCCTCCCACAGTCCAAAGATGTGCAGGTTAGGTGGATTGGCCATGAAAAATTTGGTGTCCAAAAGGGTGGGGTGGGGTTGCAGAATAGGTTGGAGGTGGGGGCTTGGGTGGGGTGCTCTTTCCAAGGGCCAGTGCAGACCCGATGGGCCGAATGGCCTCTTTCTGCACTGTAAATTCTATGATCAATCTATGAACTGTCTGAACTTAGCAATTTACAATCACATTTTTTGGGTGGTCCCCAGTGCAGGCAATGACCCAAGGGAAGTTTGCACTTTCAGGCAATTGTCATGTAAACTTTACTTGAGAGCCTCCAAAGGGGATTCGCCAGCGCATCTTTGGGTGTACCTGTAATATGACTCTGGGGAGATTGGAGGTTACAGCCCCATAACTTTTGCAATGAAGTGTTAAAGTCCAAAGGGACCTGGGTGCCCTTGTTCCTGAGTCACTGAAAGCTAACATGCATGGGCAGCAAGCAAATGGGGCGGCGTAGTGGTAGTGGTTAGCGCTGCTGCCTCACAGCGACAGGACCTGGGTTCAATTCCGGCCTTGCTTGACCGTCTTTGTGGAGTTTGTACGCTCTCCCCGTGTCAGAGTGCTCCAGTTTCCTCCCACAGTCCAAAGATGTGCAGGTTAGGTGGTTTGGCCAGGATAAATTACCCCTTAGTTTCCAAAGATGTGCAAGTTAGGTGAGGTTATGGTGTTATGGGGATAGGGCAGGGGAGTGGGCCGAGGTAGAATACTCTTTTTGAGAGTCGGTGTAGACTCAATGGGCCAAATTGTCTCCTTCTGCACTGTAGGAATTCTACGATTCTAAGAATTAGAACGGCAAATAGTATGTTAGATTTTATCATAAGAGAATTTGAGTACAGGAGTAAAGAGGTCTCGATAAGGTTCCCCATGGTCGGCTCATGAAGAAAGTAAGGAGGTGTGGGACAGAGGGAAATTTGGCCAATTGGATAAGTAACTGGCTATCACATAGAAGACAGAGGGTGGTGGTGGATGGAAAATTTTCAGACTGGAGATCAGTTACCAGCGGTGTACCACAGGGATCAGTGCTGGGTCCTCTGCTATTTGTGATTTTTATCAATGACTTGGTGGAGGGGGCTGAAGGGTGGGTCAGTAAATTTGCTGATGACACCAAGATTGGTGGAGTAATGGATGAGGTGGAGGGCTGTTGTAGGCTGCAAAGAGACATTGATAGGATGCAGTGCTGGGCCAAAAAATGGCAAATGGAGTTTAACCCTAATAAGTGCGAGGTGATACATTTTGGTAGGAAAAATTTGAATGCGGATTACAGGGTCAACGGCAGGGTTCTGAGGAATTTGGAGGAACAGGGAGATCTTGGGGTTCATGTCCACAGATCTCTGAAGGTTGCCACTCAAGTGGATAGAGCCATGAAGAAGGCTGTGTGTTAGTGTTTATTAACGGGGGCTTGAGTTTAAGAGCCGTGGGGTTATGCTGCAACTATACATGACCCTGGTGAGACCACATTTGGAGTATTGTGTGCAGTTCTGGTCACCTCACTATAGGAAGGATGTGGAAGCATTGGAAAGGGTGCAAAGGAGATTTACCAGGATGCTGCCTGGTTTGCAGGGTAGGTCTTATGAGGAAAGGTTGAGGGAGCTAGGGCTTTTCTCTTTGGAGCGGAGGAGGATGAGAGGCGACTTAATAGAGTTTTATAAGATGATGAGGGGGATAGATAGAGTGGACGTTCAGAGACTATTTCCTCGAGTGGATGTAGCTGTTACAAGGGGGCATAACTATAAAGTTCGGGTGGGAGATATAGGAGGGATGTCCGAGGTAGGTTCTTTACTCAGAGTGGTTAGGGTGTGGAATGGACTGCCTGCGGACACTTTAGGAACTTTCAAGCGGTTATTGGATAGGCACATGGAGCACACCAGAATGACAGGGAGTGGGATAGCTTGATCTTGGTTTCAAGCTCGGCACATCGAGGGCCGAAGGGCCTGTTCTGTGCTGTACTGTTCTATGGTGCTAATGTACAGAGCGTTGGGAAGATTGCACCTGGAGCATTGCGTACAGTTTGGTCCCCGTATTCAAGGAAGGATATACTTTCCCATAGAGGGATGCCAACAGAGGTTCACCAGACTGATTGCTGGGATGTCAGGATTGTTCTCAGAGGAGAGATTTAGGAGACTGGGCCTGTATTCTCTTGGATGTATTCAAACATACAAAATTCTTACATGGCCCGGCAGGTAGAAACAGAAAGGATGTTTCTCCTGGTTGGAGAATCTAGAACACGGGAGGGGGGTCACGGTCTCAGGATATGAGGGAGGCCATTTCGGACTTAGACAAGGAGGAATTTCTTCATTCAAAGGGTGGCGAGTCTTTGGAATTCCCTGCCCCAGATAGCTGTGGAGTCTCACTTATTGAATATGTTCAAGACAGAGATCAATAGATTTCTAAATATTAAAGGCATTTAGGGATATGGAAATAATGCAGAAAAACGGCATTGAGGTTGGCGATCGGTCACGATCTAATTGAATGGTGGAGAAGGCTCGAGGGGCCTGTGCCAGCTCCTATTTCCAATGGTTCTAATTTGTTCAAACAATGTAATCTAAATGGCAACTATAATTCAAAGTGAAAAGTTAGTGCTAAAAGCTACTGCACCAAATCACAAAGCCTGATGTAATCATTTAGCAGCCTGATTCAGTCAGAAAAGGGGGCATCTTTTGAACATCTAACATCTAAATCAGCACCCAGGTTGTCGCAACCAATACAAACCTTCAAAAAATTAACTGATTTCATTATTGGTGTAGAATGACTGCAAAATCTCCGACATGCAGCCTCTGCACTCCAAAAAGTAATTCATTATGTAACGCGATTAGAGATTTGGCACCAAAAAATGTCATCCAATTACAGTAAGAAGTCTTACAACACCGGGTTAAAGTCCAGCCGGTTTGTTTCGATTCACCAGCTTTCGGAGCGCTGCTCCTTCCTGAGGTGAATTATAGGCAGTCATTAACTTGTGGCTTATCACATGCCCATATAATGTTCTACCATTATTTTTCAAAAAGTCAGAGGTTTACAGCACAGAAAGAGGCCCTTCAGCCCATCATCTCTGCGTCGGCCATCTATTTACCTATGTATTCTAATCCCATTTTCCAGCACTGATAGGTAGCCTTGTATGCAATGGTGTTTCAAGTGCTCTGGTTGAACACATTTCAAGTAGTTTTGTATTTTAACACGGAGCTTTCCAAGCCCATTGAAGTTTGAAAATATTAGTGCCCAAATTAGTTTAATTTCACAACATGCTTATGAAATGATCAACGTGCCTCTCGGGCACATCCGTAAGGTAGGGTGAGTAGCCGTGTTGTTGGCTAGGATTTCAGCGATGGTGTGTTAGTGGCTGTAGGTTTTGAGACCAAGTTCACTTGAATTGTGGAAAACAACTGAGTGGCGCAGGAACAGAGCGTTACATAGAAAGTTACAGTGCAGGAGGCCGCCATTTGGCCCATCGAGTCTGCACCAGCTCTTGGAAAGAGCATCCTACCCAAGGTCAACACCTCCATCCTATCCCCATAACCCAGTAACCCCACCCAACACTAAGGGCAATTTTGGACACTAAGGGCAATTTATCATGGTCAATCCACCTAACCTGCACATCTTTGGACTGTGGGAGGAAACCGGAGTACCCGGAGGAAACCTACGCACACACGGGGAGGATGTGCAGACTCCGCACAGACAGTGACCCAAGCCGGAATCGAACCTGGGACCCTGGAGCTGTGAAGCGATTGTGCTATCCACAATGCTACCGTGCTGCCCCTACAATGCTACCCTGGTGCCCCTTTGTTGAGTGGGCACAAGATTTTCGGCCAGAGTAAGGCAGGGCGAGGTACTGTTGCTAAGAACAGTGGGAGCAAATAAAGTCATTAACGAAGAATCTCACCAAACATTGGCGCACATTGGCTTCACTGTGACGTTCTCCCCCACTGTCAATGAGTACCAATATGGGAAAACAATGGAGCAGTAAAACTGCATTCTAAAGGCACACAAATACACACGCTCTTGACATCCAAGGTAGTAAGCTACCTAAATAATAGTCACTAGATTCTAACAATGTACCAATCTATCACTCCAACCAGTCACCTGGCAGGATTGCTAGTCTTTCTAGTTGCGCTCCATTTGCATGGACATACTGTCTGCAAAGTGCAAAGTAAGAATCCATTCCTGTGCCACTCCATGTTTTGCACTGGTTGCCCCAGATGCACGATGATCAGAGGTGCCGCCCTGTCAAAAGGGCTGTGTGAAAAATGTAATCTGTATTAACTATGTTGCACCACTGATGTCCGTCAATGGTTAAGATCGCACTGTGCATGTCTGTGAGCAATCAGCAGGGGCCAGTGAGGTAGGATTATCAACTGTTTTCACAGGCTTTGACATAAAGGGAGCCAAAATGAAACAGACACTTCACTCTGCGCTGTTTCGACCCTGGAGTCCAGGCTGCAGTCTGCTGATATTTGCCTGTGATTTGTGAAAGAAAAAGACCATTGCAGAGCAAACGAGACACCGTGCAAGCTCCAGTCTTCTCCCCAACTCTTCTCAAATCCCAAGATGCTTCACCATCAAAACAAAATGGACGCCGAGCCAAAGGAGGAGATTTGAGGAGTGGCGACACAAAACTCGGCCAATAGGGCAGGTTAAGGGTGACCATAAAGGCTGGAGCGAGGCAGAGAGAGGTTTGAGGGAAAGAATTCCATAGTGAGGCAAAAGGAGGGGGACAGCTGCAGGAACCAGATGAACGGCGAGGCCGGGAGGAGATTGTGGGATGTTAGAAATAGAGAGGGGTGACACCGGAAGGGGCTTAAGCACGAGGGTTGAGAATTTGAAATTGGAGCTGTTGGTGGACTGGAACAGGTTTACAGCAGAGTTTTGGATGAGCTGAAATTCATACAAGATGCAAGATCCTAACAGAAAATAAATAAACCACCAGAAATCTTGTGCGGCGTTCCACAGCGGGAAAGAAATCTCTGAGCAAGCTCAGTATTCTTAGAAAATGTCGATCTTAAGAAATTGCCCAGGGAGTAGTTTTTTATGCAGTCCATGTGATTGAAGAGCGTGTCAAGCAGATTCAGATTTACAAAGATTAAATCCAGGAGTATGAACCTGGCTGATGAAAATGGCCTTTCTTTATGCACGAGTAAACCTTTGGACTTGGGGTCCACAGAGTTCCAACCCTCGCCACTGACTCCATCTTTCTCCCTGGCAATTTTCTGAGGCTAGACCAAACTGTTCACAACCCCGCCATCATATTTAACTCTGAAATAAGATTCAAACCACATATCCATGCGTTATCAAGACCACACATTTCCACCTCTGTAGCATCGCCTGATTCCACCTCAGCTCATCTGCTGCTGAAACCCTCATCCATACCTTACCTCGAGATCTGACTTCCAATGCACTCCTGGCCGGCCCACCATATTCTACCCTCCACAAAATTCTCATCCCTTTTCCAATTCCTCCATGGTCTCGCCTTTCCCTATCACAGTGCAGAAGGAGGCCATTCGGCCCATCAAGTCTGTGCTGGCCCTTGGAAAGAGCACCCCATTTAAGCCCACACCACCAACCTATCCCCGTAATCCAATAACCCCACCCAACCTTTTTTGGACACTAAGGGCAATTTTAGCATGGCCAATCCACCTAACCCGCAGGAGCCGGTGCAGACTCGATGGGCCGAGTGGCCTCCTTCTGCACTGTAAATTCTATGATAATCTATGATTGATCTAGGTTCTAGGACAAAGGATCGGCACAACATCGTGGGCCGAAGGGCCTGTTCTGTGCTGTATTTTTCTATGTTCTATGTTCTATCTTTGGACTGTGGGAGGAAACCGGAGCTGTTTGTGGTTTATACAAATGATTTAGACGTGAATGTAGGAGGGTTGACCAGTAAGTTCGTGGATGATACGAGAATTAGTGGGGTGGTAAATAGTGAGGAGGTTAGGCTTAGATTACAGGAGGATATAGACGGGCTGGTCAGACGGGCTGATCAGTGGCAAATGGAATTCAATCTGGAGAAGTGTGAGTGATGCACTTGGGCAGGACAAACAAGGATAGGGAATACAGGATAAACGGCAGGACCCTGGGAAGCACCGAGGATCAGAGGGCTCTTGGTGTCATGTATGGCAGCAGGGCAGGTGGAAACAGTGGTTATGAGGGTTGATGGTATACTGGCCTTTATTAGCCAAGGCATAGAGTTTAAGAGCAGGGAGGGAAGTGCTGGAGCTGTATAACATGTTGGTTCGGCCACAGCTAGAGGAGCAGTTTTGGAATCCACATTATAGGAGGGATGAGAGAGCACTGGAATAGGTGCAGAGGAGATTCACTAGGATGTTGCCTGGGTTGGAGAGTGTTAGTTATGAAGAGAGATTGGATAGACTGGGATTGTTTTCCTTGGAGCAGAGACTGAGGGGGGACATGATTGAGATATTGGAAATTACATGGGGCATAGATAGACAGGAAGAAAGTTTTCCCCTTGCTGGAGGCATAGATTTAGTTTTTTTCTCTTTTAAAATTGAGTACCCAATTCATTTTTTTCCAATTAAGGGGAAATTTAGCGTGGCCAATCCACCTAGCATGCACAACTTTTGGGGGCGAAACCCACGCAAACACGGGGAGAATGTGCAAACTTCTCGCGGACAGTGACCCAGAGCTGGGATCGAACCTGGGACCTCGGCGCTGTGAGGCTGCAGTGCTAACCCACTGTGCCACCGTGTTGCCCTAGGAGGCATAGATTTAAGGTAAGGGGCTGGAGGTTTAGACAGGATGTGAAGAAAAGTTTTTTTTCCACTCAGAGGGTGGTGGGAGTCTGGAACTCACTGCCTGAAAGGGTGGTGGAGGCAGAGACCCTCACAACTTACAAGTAGTATTTCGATGTGCACTTGCAATGCCAGGCCATACAAGGCTATGGGCCAAGTGCTGGAAAATGGGATTAGGATAGTTAGGCGGTTGTTTATGACTGGCGCAGATGCGATTTCTGTGCTGCAAACCTCTATGACTCTATTCTAAATTTTAAAAACCCACAACATTCTTAAAAGAAAAAGGTTAGTTTTCCCTATCTGCTAATGTTAACAGATCATTTAAAACATTCCAGGATCTGGAATCAAAGACATATTGTTGCCAAAAACTAATCAGTTCTTCCTTGGGCAATGCCCCATATCCATGTACCACATTTTGTTGAAATTAACCCATTAGCTTTTGAGATGTATTGTTTCCAGACAAACAGACCAATCAAACAGGGGCAAAACCAAAAATCAGCAAACTGCAAACAAGGTTAAGGGTTACGGCCATCTCGATATTGTCGTAGGGGTGAGACACATTCTCAATTAAATTCATTTGTGATTCAGTCAGCAGATAACAATCTGGTCACAGCATCGTGTGTTAAGCCATTGATGACACAAGTCTCTTTCAAAAGCACCTGAACTGCAGAACAGTTGTTTACATTAAGTGCAGCCTCCCACTTCCCAATGCAGACCCCGGTGCTGGGGAGCCATAGTGCTAACCCTTCATTCCCACCTTGAGTCTGATGTCTGCAGTAACCAGAGAATGTGGAAATAAAACTGGTTTTGATCAATGCAATTATGCGCGAGGTTGGTTTTCGCAATCGTTTAGTACTGACTGAATATAAAACTACATAGAACATCCCGGGCGAGCCCCGCAACACATAGCACGGTAGTACAAGTGGATAGCACTGTGGCTTCACAACACCAGGGTCCCAGGTTCGATTCCCCGCTGGGTCACTGTCTGTGCGGAGTCTGTACGCTCTCCCTGTGTCTGCGTGGGTTTCCTCCAGGTGCTCCGGTTTCCTACCACAGTCCAAAGACGTGCCAGTTAGGTGGATTTGCCTTGATAAGTTGCCCTTAGTGTCCAAAAAAGATTAGGAGGGGTTACTGGGTGACAGGGATAGGGTGGAAGTGAGGGCTTAGGTGGGTCGGAGCAGACTCGATGGACTGAATGGCCTCCTTCTGCACTGTATGTTCTCTGTTCTGTTCCATACAGCGCAGGAGGCGGCTATTCGGCCCATCGAGTCTGCACCGACCCACTTCAGCCCTCACTTGCACCCTATCCCTGTAACCCAGTAACCCCTCCTAACCTTTTTGGTCACTAAGGGCAATTTAGCACGGCCAATCCACCTAACCTGCACGTCTTTGGACTGTGGGAGGAAACCGGAGCACCCGGAGGAAACCCACGCACACACGGGGAGAACGTTCAGACTCCACACAGACTGTGACCCAAGCCGGGAATCGAACCATGGTTAACCATGGCTAACCACTTGTGCTACATCTTAAAAAAGACAATGCATGACTGCATTCACATACAGGCATAGTTATATTTACCTGCTGGAGGTATTTGTCACAGTTGATGAACTCCCGTTCATGGGAGTCCTGCAGTTTGTGGGTTTTAATGTACTGCCAGAGAGCCTGGATGATGACAGGCCTTGTCTGAGTGTGGATGCCCAGCAGACGTGCCAGTCGAGGATCCAGTTTAAACTGGGGAGGCTTGAAGAAAATGCAAATAAATCATTGTACAGAGCGAGCAGTGCCCTAACGAAATGCACAATCGGACACCTGACCCAGTCTATGAACAGATGGTGAAGACGTGTCTGCTGCCACCCTGAGGCTGCGGCCAAGACTGCAGGTGCAGTTGTTTTTACACCACCCAAGGCTCAACAAAATAAAATTCAATATGCCTTGAGCAACCAAACATGCCGGGATTAACTGTTTCTCGCCCTCTCTTTCCAGATGCTGCCATACCCGCTGAGCTCTTGTAGTATTTTCTGTTTTTCCCAGCATCCACAGTATTTTACTCTTGGGCCACAATTTAGGCCCTTGGGCGGCCCAGAAGTGACCCAGTGTCTCACTTAAACAAGTGGCAGGGTTAATAAAATGTTCATTCCATCCCTGCCATATAACACACCCCCACTGCTTACAGCAAACTGACCCTTCCAGCAAAAGGCAGGATGCTGCAAACCTACCCAAGTCCTACTTACCAATTAAGCTTTTTCTTTTCAACCTTGGACCCTTTGATTAGCTTTCTCAATTTTAGCGATTGGCAGAGAGGAAGGACAATCAGCAAGAGAATAGAGTCATGAACTTTGCCCAGAAGTCAATAAGGCTCACTTGAAATGAACTTACTGTCAACATAGTTCAATGATAAGCTCCCTGAGGTATAGAGGGAATTAGCGGTGGCCAAAGGTTCAGAAGAGGCAAGGTTACAAGTTAGTGTTGCTTTCTGTCAACTCCCCCTCACATTTTAAACCACAACTACTCGCACTTTGTGATTTCCCCCTCCAACTTCCTCCTTCTGTGAAGGTACTCATTCATTCCGAAGGTCCACAGGGGCTGGGTGCCCTCCGATACCTCTCCTGATTGGCTATTTTGTTGCTGTGAGCCAGAAAGCTATTTGGCTGCAAGCTCCATCACAGAAAGCCCAGTCCCGTCCCCTCTTGATATGGACACAGTTCCCAGCAGGAGTCACCGACGAGCAACCCGAACTTCCAGCCCTGGCTATCTTTTCTCTTGCATGAGAGATAAGGGCAACCCCACAGCCTAGCTCAGCTAGAACACATTAAACTCAGCATAGACCAGGGGTCAAACCAGAATCTATTATAGTCCATATGCTTGAACGCCTCAGTGATCTATCAACAGAGCCAATGGGTAGTTCGAACAGTATTTTTGTCAGATACTTAATTTATATTCTTTGACAGCTCAGTGTATTTAAATCCCATTAAAATGACGAAAGATAATATGCTTGCGAACTTGGTCTGTTGAGAGCAAATTCATGATTATTTTTATTTACCTGATAATCCAGCATCAGTAACACTGTGCAGCGCACATTCACATCCCCTGGTCTTTTCACTTGGAAGCCATCAGTCTCTTGGGTTGTAGCTGTCCTGTGCCACTGTTTAAAGTGAATGAGACACCATTACCATTTTGGTCGAAGAATTCATTCTTTCAGCAGCGCTATCAGTAGGATTGCTCAGAGCCTAACCATGCGCGCAAACATGTTGTCACTCACAGCCAATGTCACTGCACAAGATAATGTCCTGTTTAACCAGGAGTGTGCTCCAGTTAGTCAACCAGCAGAGCGTTTGTGCTTCAGCCCGCTTCACCTTTTTGAGTCACTGAGCAGTATTTAGCCCTGCTTTGAATCTCGAGGGCAAAGCCGACTTCAGAACTGAGCTACACTCAGGCATTGTGATATGACAGCCAGCCAGAAAGCTTTTACTGCAATCCAGCAAACCTCAAATCAGCCTCTGTTATAGGAAAAGGACAAAATACAGGATGCACGCAAGCTCTTCCCATGATACAGATCACCAGAATGCCTGAGGCAAGAAGTGGCTCACACCGATGTGGCCTCCGAGAGGCTGCCATTTTACTGCAGAAAACACTTCAAATTTTGACACAAAGAATGAAACGAACAAGGTGTTGCACATTTAAACTTATTGTGCGGCACTCCAGATTGCTTACCTCAACCAGGTGGTTGTCGGGCCCATAGAGATCCTTATCCAGCTCAATCACAAGGGATTTGAAGAATGAGGAAAACTTCCGCTTCTGTTTAGTAGCATCGTACTTCGATACAGCTGACTACGTAAGCAAGAAATAGATTTTATGATCTGCCTTTAGTTCAATGCAAACATGACCAAGTGAAAATTGAAGAGACTGATTGACTTACTGTTTTTTTATCATTAATTTCCAGTGAGCACCCTCCAACACCCCCACAAAGGCAAGTGATAGCAACCCAGTTAAGAAACAATCCTCTAATTTTCCTTCCCCGCACTCACCATGTGTCTGGATTCAGTTCAGTGCCTTCCATAAGATGTAGGAGCAGAAGGAGGCCACTCAGCCCATCGAGTCTGCCACGCCATTCAATGACATCATGGTTGATCTGATATAATCGTCAACTCCACTTTCCCACCTTATCCCCATAACCCTCGATTCCCTGACTGATTAAATATGTCTCTCTCAGCCTTGAACATAGATAACGGCCCAGCCTCTACAGCTCTGTGCGGTAAACAATTCCACAGATTCACTCCCCTCTGAGAGATGAAATTCCTCCTCATCTCTGTCTGAAATGGGCGACCCCTTACTCTGAGATGACATCCTCTGGTCCTGGACTCTCCCACAAGAGGAAACAACCTCTCAGCATCGACCCTGTCAAACCCCCTGAGAATCCGATATGTCTCAATAAGGTCGCCTCTCATTCTTCTAACCTAATGAGTACAGGCCAACCTATTCAACCTCTCCTCAGAAGAAAATCCCTCCATACCCGGGATCAACTCAGTGAACCTTCTCTGGCCTGCCTCCAATGCCTGTATATCGTTCCTTGGATAAGGGGACCAAAGCTTTTCGCAGTATTCCAGCAGGTCAACCTACAGTCAAAATTAAGTGGAATTGGGACCCTAACTGACATAAACAGAACCTGGCCATCCGATTCATCATACTGTTGCTGGGGCACATGGAGATTGGTACATCTCTGATGCACCCCACCGCTGGCCAACTTAGTGATCCTGCGAAGATAGCAGGGATAAACTATTAAATGTTCAACATAGGGAGATACGCGGGAGAGGGGGGAAGGAAGAGAAATCTTAGTCTTACATCTTCGAGAAGTCTGCCTTCGACCCGAAGTTCCCAGGATGCCACAGTTCCTTCTCCATCTTCTGCGTCAGGTTTCGCAGGATTGAATGTATTCGAAATAAATATACGAAGCTTTCGCTTTTGCTGAAATAAACAATGAGAGGGAGTTTTAGGAATCAAGTTTTTTTTTGCTGTTATGCAGGAATATCACAATCAGAATCACTGAAGACCACAGTGCAGAAGAGGCCCTTTTAGCCCATCGAATCTGCACCAAGACATGAAAAACACCTGACCTGTCTACCTCACCCCATTTGCCAGCACTTGGCCCATAGCCTTGAATGTTAGAATGTGCCAAATGCTCATCCAGGTACTTTCAGGCAGTGCCCCTCAATCTTATACACCTCGATCAGGTCACCCCTCAGTCTTCTCTGCTCCAGTGAAACAACCCAAGCCTCTCCAACCTCTCTTCATAACTGAAATGTTCCATCCCAGGCAACATCCTGGTGAATCTCCTCTGCACCCTCTCCAATGCAATCACATCCTTCCTATAATGTGGTGACCAGAATTGCACACAGTGCTCCAGCTGTGACCTCACCAACATTCTATACAACTCCAACATGACCTCCTTACTTTTGTAATCTATACCTCGATTGATAAAGGCAAGTGTCCCATGTGCATTTTCCAGCACCCTATTAACCTGCCCTTCTGCCTTCAGAGATCTATGGACAAACACTCCAAGGTCCCTTTGTTCTTTCAGAACTTCCCAGTGACAGGCCATTCACAGTATACGTCCTTGTCAAATTAATCCTTCCAAAGTCTATCACCCCACACTTTTCAGGGTTAAATTCCATTTGTCACTTTTCTGCCCATTTGACCATCCCATCCATACCTTCCTGTAACCCAACACACTCAACCTCACTGTTAACCACCCGGCAATCTTTGTGTCATCTGCAAACATACTGATCCCACCCCCCACATAATCAAGTTGTTTATATAAATGACAAACAATAGGGGACCCAGCACAGATCCCTGTGGTACATTGTATTAAAGAGGCTCTATACCAAGCGAATGAGGTAGCTTAGGCTTTCATAGAATTTACAATGCAGAAGGAGGCCATTCGGCCTATCGAGTCTGCACCGGCTCTTGGAAAGAGCACCCTACCCAAAGTCAACACCTCCACCTTATCCCCATAACCCAATAACCCTACCCAACACTAAGGGCAATTTTGGACACTAAGGGCAATTTATCATAGCCAATCCACCTAACCTGCACATCTTTGGACTGTGGGAGGAAACCGGACCACCCGGAGGAAACCCACGCACACACGGGGAGGATGTGCAGACTCCACAGACAGTGACCCAAGCCGGAATCGAACCTGGGACCCTGGAGCTGTGAAGCAATTGTGCTATCCACAATGCTACCGTGCTGGTATAAAATGCATCTCATGCAGTATTTCGACTGCTTTAAAAAGAACGGATTTTTCTCGGGTTAATTTGGTTCAGCTTTGAATTCCTCTCCTCAAGAAGGGGAACAGTTCCATTAGTACTGGCAATGGTACTGCACCTCAAGTGTTCACTCTTGATGCGCAATTCAAGATAGCTAGTGCTGCAAAACTGTATAAGATCACAATCATATCCTTCGTCAACATTCCAGTCTTTGTTTAATTGTCCGTCCCCAACCACGCAGAAATCAATTTTAACACTACAGGTTAGATAACTTGGCAAGGAACATAGAAACTGGAGTAAGCCATCTCAACTCCCAATCACATGCCTTGGTTCCAGAACCCTTAATACCCCTGCCTAATTATTCAGCTATCCTCAACAGCTTTTTTGGGAGGCAACAATGCTTCAGATTTCCAAAATAGAGCCTTGTTGGACTGCACCACACTACCCAGCGCGTTCATGCACGAGTCATCAGAGGGATAGTGACTATTTCAAGTGTGTTGACAACATTGAGGGTTCTTACAAAGCAGGTGGGAAGGTGGTGGTTACTTCATGAAGTATTGAATTCTCTGCGCATACTGGCCAGCATTGAAGGCCAGAGAATAGCCATGAAGATGTTCTGCAAGTCATGCTGCAATTCATGTTGCCTGATTCTATCCAAAGTTTGCATACTTCACGTAATAAGTGCCTTTAAACATCAAGGTTAACAGCACGAGGAGGCCATTTAGCCTATTGTTTTCCATTCTAACCCCACTTCCAGCTGAATCAGTAGTCCTGTAGGTCACAGCACCTCAAATGAAAAAATGAAATGAAAATCGCTTATTGTCACGAGTCGGCTTCAATGAAGTTACTGTGAAAAGCCCCTAGTCGCCACATTCCGGCGCCTGTCCGGGGAGGCTGGTACGGTAATCGAACAGTGCTGCTGGCCTGCTTTAAAAGCCAGCGGTTTAGCTGAGTGAGCTAAACCAGCCCCTTATTCCTATGTGGCTTTTTTCTCAATGCGATGGGGGTTCTTCCTCTATTACCCTTTCAAGCAGTGATCCCCAGATTCCCATCACCCTCTCAGTGAGAACATTACTCAAATCCCCTCTCATCCCTCCACAAATTGCTTTAAATCTATGCCCCTTAGTTATTCACATCTCTACTTTTGGTTTTTAATATACACTCTCTAAGCCCTTCATAACTAGACACACCTCAATTAGCAGAGGGATTGAATTTAAGAGCCGTGAGGTGATGATGCAGCTGTACAAAACCTTGGTCAGGCCACGTTTGGAGTACTGTGTGCTGTTATGGTCGCCTCATTTTAGGAAGGATGTGGAAGCTTTGGAAAAGGTGCAAAGGAGATTTACCAGGATGTTGCCTGGAATGGAGAGTAGGTCTTACGAGGAAAGGTTGAGGGTGCTCGGCCTTTTCTCATTAGAACGGAGAAGGATGAGGGGCGACTTGATAGAGGTTTATAAGATGATCAGGGGAAAAGATAGAGGAGACAGTCAGAGACTTTTTCCCCAGGTGGAACAAACCATTACAAGGGGACATAAATTTAAGATAAATGGTGGAAGATATAGGGGGGATGTCAGAGATAGGTTCTTTATCCAGAGAGAGTAGTGGGGGCATGGAATGCACTGCCTGTGGAAGTAGTTGAGTCGGAAACATTAGGGACCTTCAAGCAGCTATTGGATAGGCACATGGATTATGGTAGAATGATAGGGTGTTGATTAATTTGTTCTCAATCGAGGACAAAAGTTCGGCACAACATCGTGGGCCGAAGGGCCTGTTCTGTGCTGTATTTTTCTATGTTTTTCTAATTAAATCTCCCGTCAGCCTCCTCCGTTTCAAAGAAAACTCTACCCTTGCTAATCTTTCCTTGCAACTATAATTCTCCAGTCCAGGCAACATCCTCGTAAATCTCCTCCATACCATCTCTATGCGATCATGTAATGCAGTGACCAGAACTGTATGCAATACCTTGATTGCGGTCAAGCTAGTGTCTCATTTTCAAAGGCGGTTTAACACCAGCTATTGACATTTGGTTAAAAGAGTTTGTCTGATTTCTGAAAAATCAGGTTTCAGGAGGCCAAGGATGGATAATCACCAAAAAATTGTGTTTTACCTTTATTGGCCTTTTCAATGCTTCCTGGATGTCCAGACGTTTTCTCATTATAGTCTGGTCAAGCTTCCTCTCAAACGCCAGCAAATCCATGTAGGCTTGAGACTCTGGCACAAGCTCCCGAATCTAGGAAAAGGAGGGTGTACACAATGATCATCACTGATGAGCACCAAAGCTGCCCTTTTCAAAGCCCCAAATGGCATCCTCGATGATTATACCGCACTGTTCCTCCTCTTCTACCTGTCTGCACTCTTTGACAAGGTCACCCACACCACCATCCTCAGTTGTTTAGCTGTATGGGACTGCCCGTGCCTGCTCCCACTCTTAGCTGCCAAGTCAGGGCCAGAGAACCTCCAGCAATGGTTTCCCCCATCCTGTTCTGCTTACCACTGGATTGTCCTCAGGGATCAGGACTGAGACACCTCTGCTTTTACCTCAAGATGCCACTCCTTGAAGACATCATTGGAAGACACCCGGCTCGAGCTCTCCCAACACTTCCATTGCTTCTGCGTTTCCAAACCACTTGTCCAGTGTTTCCAAACCACTTGTCCAACATCCAGCTTTTGAGGAATCAGAATTTCCTCCAGTTTAACAATAGGGAAGACCAAAGCCATGGTCTTTAGCACAGTAAGTCTTACAACACCAGGTTAAAGTCCAACAGGTTTGTTTCAAACACTAGCTTTCAGAGCACTGCTCCTTCCTCAAGTGAATCTGAGGAAGGAGCAGTGCTGTGAAAGCTAGTGTTTGAAACAAACTGGTTGGACTTTAACCTGGTGCTGTAAGACTTCTTACTGTGCTCACCCCAGTCCTCTTACTGTGCTCACCCCAGTCCAACGCCGGCATCTCCACATCATGGTCTTTATCAGCATTAAAAAACTCTGTACCAATGTCAAGGATTCCAGCAACTGTTGCAAGCTGAACCAGAATGTTCCGAATGAGGATTTGAACCCAAATTACGGTACTGAAGGTTCACCTCTAATCCACTGAATATGTCAATCCTGAACCAAAAAAACTGTTTTGCCCCCCCCCCAACAGCCGGAGGAGCCACTTTACACACTTTGATTGACAACAGGTTTGCAATCAGTTCAACCAGCATGCCTTTAGTTTATGGAATGGTTTCCGCATATCACTTTTTTTTTTAAAGTTCGAAACTTTTGGATTAGACAAAGACCATAGTACAGGAAAACCTTTTACGACAAAAAAATATATACTTACTCTCTGAGGTAGAATTTTATCTGCCATCTTCTTCTTCTTCGCACTATTCAAATGAAAGAATAAACATGTTACCCTAGCAACTGATCTTCCAAAATTAGCCACTCCAAAATGAAGTCTGTTTAATATTCAGTCAGAATGCAATGACCGTCAAGCCGTTCCAGGCACCATGACGGGTTACCTGGCAGAAACAGACATTAAAACACTTGCCAAAATAACAAGTCCAGAAACCTGGCCCGAGCTCCCAGCAACCTCTGCAAATTAATCATAAAACTGATCAAATATCAAGTCAAAGTGAGATCACGTAATCATCCAATTGTTGCCGAGAGAAAGGCATTTGTGGATTAGGAACTTGATTCTCAACAGATTTTAATGTTTTCAAACCTTTTACCCTCTCAATTGCCTCCCCATCTCCCGAAAGGCACCAATTGTTGCTGCATTCTCCCTTCTCTTAATTATTGGCAGTTGTGTCGAAAGTCCCCAAGCTCTTGACCTGCCACTACTAGAGTAAAGCTCAATGACGCAGATAGCTAGCCGGTGCTTGGTCCAAGTGGCTACATTTCACGTGTAAACTAAGATAATGACTGTAAGCAGGTTATTTGATGAAAGGAGTGCAGTAGATACGATAGAAAAGTTGAATCCTTCCATTAGTTTAACATAGACATACTTGTGCACTTCGAAAGAGTCACTGGACGGTGATTAGGAGGGGAGAAATCTTCCCAGGAGTATAGCGATGACATGTCGTGCTCAAACGTGGCTGCATTCAACTGCCTTTGCAAACAGATCTTCTGATCTACATTCGCCACCACTTACACTGCCCACGCTCAGCGTGGGCAATTGTGCAAAGTGGGTAAACTGTGTCAACACTATGACACCTGCTATAAAAATGCTGGAGAACGTACAGAGCTTGCTCAATGAGTGATTTATGCATTATGCCAGACGGTAATTTCTATGCCGGTTTCTCCGTAGTAATGTATGATGTAGAGTACGATGAAATAACTGAAAGATATGAATGGCTGAGATTAGGTGCCCAGGATTGCAAAAGTACGAAGGATATCGATTGTATTATTTGAAAGAGGTCATCGCACTACTCTGCAGAAGAATAGCTTTTGCCCTCGTTACGACTAGCTAACAGGATAAAAAAGTTGAGCAATTATGAGGTATGCTCTGTGTTAGAAAAGGGGGTGGGGGTGGGGAAGAGAAAATCAATCAGTCTCCCTGCTTCTGATCTCTCTCCTAATGCACAGGAATGGATGTTGAATGGAGGCAGGATTGCCCTATACCCAGTTCAGTTGTGTTGCCTCTCACAGGAGAATAGCAAGCCAACACAACTGAGGTGACATTCGAAGGCTGCCGGTGCCCGAAGGCCACATCCTGCATGTATCAGTGCTTTACCGGGATGAACATCCATAGAATTTTATTCCAGGGATTGAGGGAGATACTTGTCCCCCTTGCCTCTTGAAACGCTGACTGTTTCAAAGCACATCATTTTTGGTGGTGTTAGTTAGCACTGGAATATCTAGAAACTGAATTTAAGAGCTAGTGAACCTACTTGTGATTGCGGTTCTGAGCTGCTTGTTGCTGTACTTGTTGAATCTGCTGAGGAGCTGGCCGTTTGCGAGACTGGTCCATCATCGACTGAGGCATGCCTGGTCGCACTGCCGGACTTCCACCATACGAAGGACCCGGCGGACCCATGGAAGCACCTTGAGGTGGCATGCGGCTGCCCGGAGGCATCCCTGGGCGCTAGTTCAATGGAAGAAAACAAAATAAGACATTGGAAAGGATTTGACCTCGTCGGGAATCAACAAATAAACTCCCAGATCACAACACCAACATTCTGTTTTTTGCTTCAATATTAAATCCAGAATTGCTCATAAGGTCGCATCGCATGCCGCACACACTTAATGATCAAACGCTTCTTGGGGAAATGGGTGGGGAGGGTTGAACGAAGGCCAATTACTGCTTTGAGTGGGAGTGCAAAACATTAAGAGCGTCCAGTTGACAGAATAAAGACCTATTTTGGAAAAGGCGTGGTGGGGAACCGGATACATATTGGATACAGACTAGGATGTTGTCAAATTCCCGTGCGGAGGTGCAGAACAATGGGGGAGGGGGAAAAGAACAGTTTCGGTCATTTACATTTTGACGTGTGTGCAAATGTACAGACAAGTTTCATCTGAATTGTCCTCCACAGCAAGGACAGGAAACGGACAGGTCAACAATTCCCCCCCAGTCTCGCAGCGGGAGATTGCTACAATGTGACCCAACATCTATGGTGGTGGTTGGGTGGGGGTTGGGGGGTGGAGAGGGCAAGGTGGGGGAAACTTTATAAAATAGCCAATAAAAATGAATTGCATGGGGTGAGGGGCAGAGAATGTAATCGGCAGACAATTAAGCCACGACGCCGGCACTGGCATGTTATAATGAGGTACATATCAATCCGATTGTTTTGCATGCTGCACAGAAGGCTGCAACTGATTCTGCAGTCAATGCATCAGTGAAGGGAAAAAAAAACAGAACCTCTTCCGGACAGGCGTCAGTTGATGGGGAAACCACCGGGAGTCAAAATGTTGCATTAAAATTCACAAAAAAAAATAAAATCATCGCCATCACAGACAGAAATAAGAGCCTGGTTAATTTGAGAACAAACCCTTACCAAACCGTGGGCAAGAAATTCAAAGAGTTTACTCCTGGTTGCTGACTGCATACCACGCGTCCCTTTCAAACACCCTTTGTCCGTGTGCTACGGTCTATTTTACTGCACCCTCGCTTAGCAAGCTGATGCTGTCGCTCTTGGGCATCCGACATTTTATTGTGGGGAAGATGCAGTCGTCTCAACTTTACAAGAAATTCCGGAAAATCAACAAACTACAGAAGCAACTGACATGCAGAAGACGCCGTTTATATTGTTCGATGTGGATTCTAAACACCACAAAGAAATGAATCAATGAAAGACCTTGTAACAGCAGTTGTCACGTCACTTGTGAATGCCTTTCAGCTCCCATACTACTGCTCTCGCAGGTCTCAGCTAATTAACATCAAGACTCAAAAGAGAAGAAAGGGCCTGCCTGCACTCAGCAAAACAGTCGGGGCGAAGGGCATTCAGGAAAAGCCTTGAACACTGGCACAATAGCAACTGAATTGGTGCAATTCAATCGCATTCTGTCGGAGAGAGAATTTCAAATGAAGAATAAAATATTTCAAAACAGTCTCATCGGCAGGCAGAACAGCAAAAAAGTATGTGCTCGGGAAATGGCCGATTAACAATACTCGTAATAGCAACTTCCATTCATATAGTGCCTTTACCATAGAAAGCATCAAGGTGCTTCACAGAGACAGAAGCAGACTCAAATCAATGGCATGCCAGATGTGGCAGCCTTTGCACTTTTGCCTCTTTGCTTGCACATAAACAAGGGTGTGAGCCGCAGCTCAGTACTCGTCTTGGATGCAGGTTGTGGGTTCAAGTCCTGCGCCAGAGAGCACAGTCTCGGCTGACACTTCAGTGAGGTACTGAGGGAGTGCTGCCCTGTCGAAGGCACCCTCCCTGGGGTGAGACATGAAACCAAAGCCCCATCTGCCTCTCTTAAGGTCAGCGTAATAGACCCAATGGCACTCTTCAGAGTGTGTCCTGGTCAACATTCCTCCCTCAGCCAACATCACAGAACCAGTACTCGATTGGCTGTAAAGCCCATTCAGACATCCCCGAGCTCACGAAAGTGGCGGCATCGATGCAAGTTCTTGGTTTCGAATGCAGTGATTCGGAGAGGTGACTCACAAGATTTCTCGCAAGGGGGGGGGGGGGTTTTATGGAGGGGCTAAAAGGAGGCGAAGACATCAACATTTATCCCGTGGAGTGGAAAATATGCAGCAACACAGGAACATCAGAAAAAAAAAGTATTGAATGAGTTCCTTCCGCTCCATTGAAATTGGCATCAAGTCAAGCCAGTCACAAACCAAGAGGATACACAGCCTGCTTTCGACATTATTTAAGTGCGTGAGCATTGCAAATGAGTTCAGTTTCATTCAGGATTTAACACTACAATCTACAGAACATTTACTCCCAATCAACACTGCATGATCTCTTTTCGGAGCCAAAGCAGAAAGAGAAAAAAAGCACACAACACCATGAGGTAGGGCATTCAAGTGGCAGATTGCTTGGATTTGATATGAATTTGAGCAGGGGGCCCAGCGATAAGACCAGGCCTCAGTTAGAACGAGCTGTAACCTACACTCGAGGAAAGCAAAGGCAACTCAAAAGCATTGGCTCGATTCATATTTTTCATTCCGCCTCCTCATTCTAACCTGAAACATAGAACTGTACTCAGTGCCACAACAGGACAGCAAGTCTCCCGGTAGGACTAGCTACAAATAGCAGCAAATGACATCGCTGGGTCCAAGCCCAGGCCCACAAAGATTTCACAAACAATTAGCTTTCTCACTCCTTGACCTACAGTACTCCCTCAATGCATCTGTACCGATGGCCTTCTCTAGTGTTTCCAAAGGCACCAAGATTGATAAAGACCCTCAACTAAAAGACAATCTGCTATTTTGCCCTGGGTGGCGGCAGACTGCACCAGTCACCCCAGGTGCCACGCAAATCACAGGGGTATGTGGACCATTCCCAGGCGCTAGATACAGTTTGATGGCCAGAAACATTGCCTTGATCACCAGCATTGCAGTGATCCCATCGGGAACAGTCAAAATTCAGGGAGGATGAAGTTGGGATCCGGCGCGATGCCCACCACAGCCGAATATCAGCAACACACTACATGGGGGGGGGGGGGGGGGGGGGGGGGGGAAGAGAGCAGGGTTGGCGAGCTCAGTTGGTTAGGTGGTTCAGAATAATGGCAGTAGCACGGGTTTGATTCGCATTCCGGTTGAAATAAGACTTGGGAGCTGCCTCCTTGCCCTGCCCTAGAGAGTAGAAGGCAATGGCAAACCACCATTAACAAAAACGATCAAGAAAAAGGCTTGGGCAGAGCACTCATTTTAAAAAAGCTTTTAAGGTTTTGCAGAATTTTTCATAATAAAACAGTCGAAACAACAATAACAAAACAAAGAGTGAACATTAACAGTGCAAAAAGAGAATATACAATAACAATTAAATAGACATTACCCCACGCGACCCAGTCGTCCCACACCATCCCAATGAAGCACTCCCCCCGCGCCCCCCCAACACGGATTGCTGCTGCTGCTTACATTTTAATTTTCCTCGAGAAAGTTGACGAACGGCTGCCACCTCCGAGAAGCATAGACCCCCTTAAGGCAAACTTTATTTTCTCGAGGCTGAGAAACCCAGCCATGTTGTTAACTCAAGTCTCTACACTCGGGGGCTTCGAGTCCCTCCACATTAATAAAATCCGTCTCTGGGCTACGAGGGAGGCAAAGGACAAGACGTCGGCCTCTTTCGCCCCCTGAACTCCCGGGTCATCTGACACTCCAAAGATCGCTATCTCTGGACTCGGCACCACCCATGTGTTAAGCACCTTGGACATTGCCCTCGCGAACCCTTGCCAGAACTCTCCAAGCTCCGGGCATGCCCAAAACATGTGGACATGGTTTGCAGGGCTGCCCTTGCACCTCATACAACTGTCTTCTACCCCAAAAAACTTGCTCATTCTCGCTGCCGTCATGTGTGCCAGGCGGACCAACTTAAATTGAATTAGACTGAGCCTGGCACATGCTGAGGAGGAATTAACCCTGCCCAGGACCTCTGCCCACAGACCCGCTTCCAACTCCTCACCTAGCTCCTCCTCCCACTTGCCCTCGAGCTCCTCCACCGGGGTTTCTTCCGCCTCCTGTAGTTCCTGGTAGATATCCGACACCCTCCCCTCCCCCACCCAGGTGCCGGAGACCACCCTGTCCTGTATCCTCAGTGGCAGCAGCGTCGGAAAGACCACTACCTGTTTTTTTCAGGAATGCTCGTACTTGCAGATATTTAAAGGTGTTTCCTGGTGGAAGATTAAACTTGTCCTCTAGCGCCTTCAAAATTTGAAAGCTTCCGTCTATGAACAGATCTCCCATCCTTCTGATGGCTGCCCTCTGCCAGCTCTGGAACCCACCGTCCATCCTACCCGGGACAAACCTGTGGTTGTTACATATCGGGGTCCAGACCGACGCTCCCTCCACCTTCTTGTACCTCCTCCACTGTCTCCAGATCCGCAATGTCGCCACCACCACCGGACTTGTGGAGTAACGGGTCGGCGAGAACGGCAAAGGAGCCGTTATCAAAGCTACCAGACTAGTACCTTTACATGATGATCCCCCCCCCACTTCCTAATAATCATAGCTACATTGGCTGCCCAGTAGTAGTTGCGGAAGTTCGGTAGTGCCAACCCCCCCCCATTTCCTGGCCACTGTATACCCAGGTAACGAAAACTTTTCTCTACCATCCTCAGCAGCAGCCCTTTCAGTCTCTCCTCCTGCCCCTTGGCCTGGATCACAAACAACTCGCTTTTTCCTATGTTCAGTTTGTACCCTGAAAAACGACCAAAATCCCTCAGGATCTACAGAACCTCCCCTATCCCGTCCACGGAGTCCGAAATGTACAGGAGCAAATCACCCGCGTATAGCGAGACCCGATGTTCCAATCCCCCCCCCCCAAAGCAGTCCCCGCCAGTTCCTCGAGGCCCTCAGTGCCATAGCTAGCGGTTCTAAGGCAAATAGTAACGGGGAGAGGGGACACCCCTGCCTCGTTCCCCGGTGAAGTTCGAAGTACCCCGACCTCAGCCAGTTTGTACATACACTTGCTACAGGCGCCTGTTACAGCAATTTCACCCAGCCAATAAAGCCCTCACCAAACCCGAATCTCCCCAGCATTTCCCACAGGTACTCCCACTTCACCCAGTCAAAGGCTTTCTCTGCGTCCATCGCTGTTACCACCTTCGCCTCCCCTCCCCTCCCTCTGAGGGCATCATAATAATATTCAAAAGTCTCCGGACATTGGTATTGAGTTGTCTGCCTTTGACAAACCCAGTCTGGTCTTCCTCTATCAACCCTGGGACGCAATCCTCAATTCTTGTGGCCAGAATCTTAGCTAGCAATTTGGCATCCATGTTTAAAAGCAAAATTAGCCTGTATGACCCGCAATGTTCTGGGTCCTTCCCTTGTTTAAGAATGAGTGAGATCAAAGCCTGTGACATTGTTGGGGGGAGGGTTCCTTTCTCCCTAGCCTCATTGAAGGTCCTCATCAGGAGTGGGCTCAATATTTCCAAAAAATTCTTATAGAATTCTACCTGGGTAACCGTCCGGCCCCAGGGCTTTACCCGATTGCATGCCCTCTATACCCATGACAATCTCCTCCAATTCCATTGGGCACCCAGCCCCTCCACCACCTTTGGAAACCTCAACTGGTCCAAAAATTGCCTCATCCCTTCCGCTCCCGTCCGGGGCTCCGACTCGTATCATTTACTATAGAACTCAAAGACCCCTCCGGATCCAAGACCATGTTACCCTCCTTATTCTTTACTCCCCCGATTTCCCTGGCCGCCTCCCTCTTTCACAGTTGGTGTGCCAGCATTCTACTTGCTTTCTCCCCGTACACATAGACTGCCCCCCTTGCCTTCCTCAGCTGTGCTACCGCTTTCCCTGTGGTCAGCAGTTCAACCTCCGCCTGCAGACTCCGCCGCTCCCTCAATAGCCTCCGCGTATCTCCTGTCCACTCGGGGTATCTGCTCCACCAGTCTCTCCCTCTACGCTCTTTCTCTCTTTTCCCTATGGGATGGAATTGAGACGAGCTCCCCTCTGACAACTGCCTTCTGAGCCTCCAAGACCGTTGCCGCTGCTACCTCACCCGTATCATTTGTTTCCAGGTAATCCTGGATCTTCCTGCTAATCCGCCCGCAAACCTCTTCGTCCGCCAGCAGCCCCACATCCAGTCTCCAGAGTGGGCGCTGCCCTCTCTCCTCACTAAGCCGCAGGTCCACCCAGTGCAGGGCATGGTCCGAGACTGTGATTGCTGAGTATTCTGTCCCCGCCACCTTTGGGATTAACGCCCTGCTCAAGACAAAGAAGTCTATGCGGGAATAAACCTTATGAACGTGGGAGAAAAAAAAAAAAGAGAACTCCTTCGCCCTCGGCCGCGCGAACCTCCAGGGATCCACCCCCTCCCCATCTGCTCCGCCACTGCCGGTCGCTTTCCTGTCCTGGACTTCAACTGGTCCAGCTCGGGGTCAATGACTGTGTTAAAGTCTCCCCCCATGATCAGGGTGTGAGATTCAAAGTCTGGGATTTTGCCTAGCATGCGTCTCAAATTCCACATCATCCCAATTCGGAGCATAGACGTTCACAAATACCACCCGGACCTCCCACTTTCCACTCACCATTATATACCTGCCTCCCTTATCTGCCACAATTCTCCCAGCCTCGAATGCCACACCCTTACGGATCAGAATTGCTAACCCCCGGTCTTCGAATCCAGCCCTCAATGGAACACCTGGCCTACCCATCCCTTTCTCAATCTCGTATGATCTGTGAGCTTTAAATGTGTCTCCTGAAGCATTGTTACGTCTGCCTTTAACCCCTTTAGATGTACGAACACACACGCTCTTTTGACCGGCCTATTCAAACCCCTCACATTCCATGTGATCAGCCTGGACTGGGGGCTAACTCGTTCCCTTCGCTTCCTCGAGCGCCCCCACAGGGAGCCACCGCCCCCGACCCTCAATTGGTACCCCAAAATTGATACCTCCTCTGTCAGCAAAGCAGCATCCTCCCCTCCTCTTCCCCCCCCCCCCCCCTCCCAGCAGCCCCACAACCAGAAACTTCCCGCCAAGCACCAGCTGGGGACTTGCTCAACCCCCACTACGCTCCCGAGTCGGCTGACCCATGCTGACCCCAGCAGCTCCCGCCCCTGGCGCCGATCAGACTGTCGCCTCATTGTCCGGACCCCTCTCCCCACATGAATAAACCAATTAAACTACCTCTCCAGCCCCAGTGAGTAAATAGTAATACGAAACGAAAAATAAACAGAAGACACTAACATTGCCCTGTGAGGAGACACTTGTTGAACCAAGGCTCCAACTTCCCGAAAAATCGCACTACGTACAGGGCCCTCTCGCCCCTCCGTATCTCACCTTTGCCGAAAACACTGCACCGTTCAGCCACCACCACAGCCTTTACACAGAAACGGTACCGTGTTACCCAGCCCCACCGCCGCATTCCACCAAAGCTTAACTGTCCTTTAATTCGAGTACAGCTTTCCTTGTTTGACGAATGACCACACCTCGTCTGGCATCTCAAAATAGTGATGCCGTTCCTTGTACATGACCCTTAGCCTCGATGGGTGTAGCTTCCCAAATTTCACGCCCTTGCTGAAGAGGGTCACCTTCACCCGGTTGAATCCAGCATGCCTCTTGGCCAGCTCCGCACCCAGGTCCTGGTAGATGCGTATCATGCTGTTCTCCCACCTGCTGCTCCGTTCTTTTTTTGGCCACCGCAAGACAAGTTCCTTGTCCGGGAAGCGATGAAATCTCACCACCATGGCCCTCGGCGGTTCATTCGCCTTGGGCTTCCTTGCGAGGGCTCTGTGCACCCCGTCCAGCTCCAGGGGTCGAGGGAATACCCCAGTCCCTATCAGCGTCTCCAGCAACTTGGACACAAATGCTCCCGCATCCGACCCCACCACAACTTCGGGGAGGCCCACAATTCTCAAGTTCTGTCTCCTGGACATGTTTTCTAGGTCCTCCAGCCTCTCCTGCTACTTCTTGTGGAGTTCATCCTGCGCCTCCACCTTAACGGCCAACTCATCCTCATGGTCGGATAGCTTTTTCTCCATCTCCTTAATCGCTTTCCCTTGTGTCACCTGAGTTGCGATCATTTGGTCCATTGATGCCTTCATTGGGGCCAGCATGTCCTTTTTAAGATCAGCAAAGCAGCCCCTAAGGAACTCCTGTTGCTCCTGTGACCACTGCGCCCATGCACCCTGGTCTATACTGGCCGCCATGCCGTGCTTCGGCGCCCGCTCCGCACGCTTCTGTCTGCTGGGACTTAAACGCTTCACCCGGCCACTCCTGATCCAGCTATCCATACAACAGAGAGGGAATCCTTTTGGGAGTGTTTGCTTCACCAGTCTGCCCCAACAATTCCGTGAAAACTCCTGAAAAAAGGTCCGAGAGTCCGTTCCAGATGGGAGCTGCCGAATGCACGACCTACTCTTCCATGGCCGCCACCGGAAGTCCGGCAGAGCACACATGAATGAATGATACTCCATGGGCCCATAGGCAAGGTAGGGAAACCAGTAGCCATTGAAGAGGTCAACATCTAGAAGGGACAGAGAGCTTGGGCGTTTCCCTGATATCAGGGAAAATCCTGCCCCAATAGAAGAAATGTTTTAGGTTGCAAGGAAAGGACAACAGACTTTAAGGCCTAACACGCCAAAATCAGAGAGGTGGCTTTTTAAAAACTGGCTTCACTCATTATGTTCTGCTACAATGCATTTGTTCACACTGAACTTGCCCTCCAGTTTATCCTGCATCCTTCCTCAGTTTGTTCATATCCAACATGGATTCCAGGGACAGAGGTTGGCAATTTGAGAAACTTTACCTGCCCCCTCTAGCCGCCCATGGTGTGACGCGGCCAGTTATTAAGCATGTTACCAAACACTTAAGTCCAATAAACCACAATCTCTGCATTCCCTCATCTAGAAATAACGAGCCTTCTACAAATCCATTTAGACTGTCTTACGTGAGCCCACACTTTTCCAAAATTGTCACTCATGCTTTCCCTTACCAGCAGTTTCCTTGCAACCGGACATGAAACAGTCACATTTACTATCCAGTCCTCGGACAGAATTCAGATTCCGAAGAATCTTGGAATTTGACGGTTAATATGCCTGATATTTCATCAACCTTGTTGAATGTCCACTGTCTGTGTGGAGTCTGCACGTTCCCCCCGTGTCTGTGTGGGTTTCCACCGGGTGCTCCGGTTTCCTCCCACAGTCCAAAGAAGTGCTGTTAGGTGGATTGGCCATGATAAATTGCCCTTAGTGTCCAAAAGGTTGGGTGGGGTTACTGGGTTATGGTGGGGGTGTGGGCTTAAGTCGGGTGCTCTTTCTGAGGGCTGGTGCAGACTCGATGGGCTGAATGGCCGCCTTCTGCACTATAAATTCTGTAATTTATCAAAGTTCCATTAACCCATTGTCCTGAATTTGGAGGAGCTGTGTATATGTGGCTCACATAAACCAAGTGGACTTCCCCACCTGAACAATATGGCGAAGCAACACGAGACGGCTGCTCTGCTAAAATGCCCTGTGCTATCTCCCGTCGAGTCATTGAGATCTACAGCACAGAAAAGGCCCTTCAGCCCATCGTGTCTGTGCCAATCAAAGACAATCACCAAGCTATTCTAATCCCATTTTCAAGCATTTGACCCATAGCCTTGCCTGCCCTGGGATCGCAAGAGCACATCTAAATACTTGTTAAATGTTGTGGACATAGATCATACAGTGCAGAAAGAGGCCATTCGGCCCATCGAGACTGCACCGACCCATTTAAGCCCTCACTTCTACCCTATCCCCGCAACCCAATAATCCCTCCTAACCCTTTTGGTCACTAAGGGCAATTTATCATGGCCAATCCACCTAACCTGCACGTCTTTGGTCTGTGGGAGGAAACCGGAGCACCCGACGGAAACCCACGCAGACACGGGGAGAATGTGCAGATTCCGCACAGACAGTGACCCAGCCGGGAATTGAACCTGGGACCCGGGCGTTGTGAAGCCACAGTGCTATCCACTTGTGCTACAGTGCTGCCCGTGAGGGTCTCTGCCTCCACCACCCTTTCAGGCAGTGAATTCCAAACTCCCACCACCCTCTGGGTGAAAATGTTTCCCCCCAGACCCCCTCTAAATCTCCTGTCCCTTACCTTAAATTGATGCCTCCTGGTCCCCTCCAAGGGGAAAAGTTTCTTCCTGTCTATTCCCTCAATTTTATACATCTCAATCATGCCCCCCCTCAGTCTCCTCTGCTCCAAGGAAAACAACCCCAGTCTATCCAATCTCTCTTCATAACCAACATTCTCCAGCCCAGGTAACATCCTGGTGAATCTCCTCTGCACCCTTTCCAGGGCTATCAATTCGTGAATTCAATAACTGCACACAATACTCTAGCTGTGGCCTAATCAACGTTTTATACAGTTCCAGCACATCCTCCCTGCTCTTAAAAGTATGCCTCAGCTAATAAAGGCAAGTATACCACATGCCTTCTTGATCACCAAGGTCCCTCTGATCCTCGGTGCTTCCCAGGGTCCTGCCGTTTATCCTGTATTCCCTTTCCTTGTTTGTCCTGCCCAAGTGCATCACCTCACACTTCTCCGGATTGAATTCCATTTGCCACCGATCAGCCCATCTGACCAGCCCGTCTATATCCTCCTCACTATTTACCAACCCACCAATTTTCATATCATCCCCAAACTTATTGATCAACATTCAAGTCTAAATCATTTATATAAATCACAAACAGCAAGGGTCCCAACACTAATCCCTGTGGGACCCCACTGGACACAGGCTTCCAGTCAGAAAAAACACCTCTTGATCAACACCCTCTGCTTCCTGCCACTCAGCATTTTATTCTTCTCCAAAAGATTGTTTTAAATGCACTAGCTCTCCGTGCTGATGGCCAAGGGTTTGCAACATTGACATATGTACATTATTCAACCCAACTAGTTGGTTACTTTTATTATATTTCTCTTGGTTACTTTTATCATATTTCTCTTAAGCACAATTAATTTTAGCACATTGAATCCCAGGTTTGAGAGTTATAATTCTTCCCAACGGAATAGATTCGGAACGTGGTGACAAATCCATGTCGGCTCAAGTACACAGATGACCACAATTGGGATCATTGTTAATCCTGAAGCTTGCCCACCTTCCAGAACCAGATAGCAGTAAGATTGAGATTTCAGCTTCCAAGGGATCTTGTAACAGATAGAAATTGTTACACTACCAAGTGAGAATGGTGAAGAAGAACCCGGGCACCGTCAGCTTATGTGGAAATGCAATGAATCAGCAGGGAATAGAGAGTACTCACTTTCAGGGTGACAGCACTATTGTTAAACAGAGATTCTTGAGGCACAAGAGGCCAACACTCTAGGAGAGAAGGCCAAGAGGAGATGGAGGTTTTTTAATCCACCATTTCTGCTGATCAGAGAGGGCAGCAGCAACATAAATTCTCACCAAGAGTAAGAGGGAATGCCTGACCACAGCGAGTTTGCTGGGGCACTGCATCTTTTAAAGGGAGGGCCGAGAGCTAGGGGGAAGACAGCTAGGCAGTGGAAAGAGTTTTGGTTTGTTCCAGTTTGTACAGATACAATGAATCACAGCCTAGCTCTGTACTGCATGTTCCGTATCGTCTCTTACCATGTTGTGATAGGGACATCCCAAAATGCCTCATATCCAATGAATTTGTTTTGAAGTACTGGCACTATTTGGCAGGTAATATCTACAAAGGATCATGCAACCAGCATGAGGGGAAATGACCGTTAATATTTCTGTGGTGACATTAGTCGAGGGAGGAATTCTGGTCAGAACCCAGGACTTTGGTGGTGATGGTTTGGGGGGGCGGGGGGAAGGAAAGAGAGAGAGAGAAGGACTTGCATCGCTATAGCGCCTTCCATGACCCACAGAATGACCCAAAGTGCTGTCATAAATGAAACGCAGCAGCCAATTTGCACACAGCAAGTTAACCCGAACAGCAATCGGACAACAACCAAATAACCTGTTTCAATGATGATCAATATTGGCCAGGGAATTTGGGAGGACTTGCTCTTCTTTAAACTCGTGCCATGGGATTATTCATGCCCCCTAAGGGGGCAGACAGAGTTTAATGTCGCATCCATGGAACCTCCTGTACTACTGGAGTGCCGGCCTTGACGTGCTCAAGTCCTGGAGTGGGATTTGAACTGAAAGCCTCGTGAGCCAGAGAACTCAGCTCTTTCTTGAATAGTGCCATTGAATCTTTATAGGTCTACCTGATCAAAAGGACAAGGCCCTTGGTTCAAAGTCTCATCCAAGGGACAGGACAACAGATAATGCAACACACTCTTGGGGTTACATTTATACCATCGGCCAGAGATTGTGCGATTCATCGTACTGTTGTGCACCGGCATTGTTTCAAGATTGATGAAGGCTGCCAACATTCTACGCAGTCACAAAAACAAAGCACGTTTGGCAACTGACTGGCACAAGAGGTAGAAGCTTTAAAACAGTGCAGAAGGAAGCTTGGTGGGAGATGATATCCTTTGCCAGGTGGACATCAGTCACTGATATCCAGTCAGGAACTCAGAATCGTACCGTCACCTTCAGTGGGGCAGGAGAATGTATTTGAGACTAACCTGGTTCTGTCAGCATCCAAAATGATTCCTAGAACCAAAATGATTCCCAGAACTGCTACTTCGGCAAAAGACAATTAAGCGCGCGGGCAAAATCTTTTTTAAAAAATGAAGAAAATGCTTTCCTGCCTGCAGTGTGCTATTTTAATGTCATTAATATGATCAACCAAGCTTTGCAATAACTTCATTGATCGCAGGGAAAGGATTAGGGCTAATTGAGCGCTCACCAAGATGGTAATATGTATTGAAATGCTGTATACACCAATAATGAATCACAGTCCAGTGGCTAAATTTTACTTTTGATATCTCCATCGCTACACTTCTGCATCGAGATCAGCATACATAAGAAGTCCCGATTCACACAGTAAACTGCGCAAATAAAACTTCACCACTAACATAAGCCAAAGCAGAGCTAAACACAGCGTAGGTTAGGAAGGAAAAGGAATGAGAAGGCGTTCACATTAAAAAGGGATGCGCACAATGGAAGGTGACATTCCACAATCCAAGTATTTCATGTTGTGTTATCCCATTCTTTTCCTGGGATGGCCATTTGACAAAGGAATTAAAGACGAACTGGCTTTGGGCAGCCACAATAGCATTTTTGCTTTCAACACATTCCCAACTCTTCAGCTTTGGAGAGTTGTATTGGGCTCAAAACGTTAATTCAGTTTCTCTCTTCACAGATGCTGACAGACCTGCTAAGTTTTCTGATTTAAAAAAAAATCATCTTGCCCCCCCCCCCTCTTCAAGCACATGCCTGGCTGGGGTGCCCAGTTTTCTTGGGCAGCAGCACAGCCTGGATGTTGGGCCGGTCCCGCCCAGGACAATAGTGGCTCCTCGCACCAGCTTGTTGAGTGAGCTCCTCGCCATTGCGGATGGCGAGCTGCAGGTGGCGGGAGAATGATGGGGATCTTCTTGCTATCCCGAGCCGTACTGCCGGCCAGCTCGAGAGGGGCGCCCAGGCACCCACCAGCTCAGCCTAGTGGCTCTTGTGCAGCAGCCGGTTAATGTGGCCATTGGGGAACTGGTTTTACCGCGACCAGACATCACTTCCCTACCGGAACAAGCTTCTCCCACCAACAACCGGAGAATTCTGCCGGATTTACCCCAGCATTTTCTGTTTTCATTTCCGATATTTGCTCTCTGGTTCTCCCCTTCTGAAAGGCAGTGACTGTTCCAGGGCCACAGTTCTACAGGCACCAGACATCGTATCAGTCTCTGATCGTCAGCAGGCAATTCCTCTGCGGGAGGATCGCAGCCAAATACAATCCTCTGAGCAGGTATCCCCTCCACGACAGCTTTCCACAAGGGGGTCAATGGACTGCATCCAGGAATAAGAACCCTGGCCCATTTTCACCTCACCTAGATCAAAGGTGATGCTAGTCAAATCCCACCCGAGGACACCGGCACTAAAATCAAGGCTGGCACACTCGTGCAGTTCTGAGGGAGCGCTGCAGTGTCAGCTTCCAAATGGGACATTAAATTGCCTGCTGGCATAAAAGATTCCGACTTTGAATAAGAGCAGGGGTGTTCTCTCTCGTTCCTTGGGTAAGGTTATCCCTCAATCAACATCACATAAGATCATAAGTAACAGGAGTAGGCCATTAGGCCCCTTGAGCCTGCTCTGCTATTCGATACTATCATGGCTGATCAGATCACAGCTTCAACTCCACTTTCCTGCCTGTCCCCCCAGAACCCTCGTCGATCAAAAATCTGTCTCAGAGCCCAGCGGAGGATCTTGCTCCAATGGAAGGATGCGAGGCCCCCAAGCGTGGAGGCCTGGATCAATGATATAGCGGGGTTCATTAAATTGGAGAAGGTGAAATTTGCCCTGAGGGGATCAGTACAGGGGTTCTTTAGGCGGTGGCAGCCTTTCCTGGACTTCCTGACGGAATGGTAGGGAAATAGGCCGGCAGCAGCAGGGGTTTGGTTCGGTGGGAGGGAGAACTGTGTACATGGGATGTGGCAGGTGTTATCTCTTTCCCTTTTGTTGTTTGGGTGCTCTTTTGTTTTTTCTTTTGTTTGTAGTTGCTTTTGAAGTTGGGTGGGTGTTGTTCTTGGGTTTTTACTGCGGTTGTTTTGTTAATATTGTTGTGTTTATATTTTGTAAAAATTTCAATAACATTTTTTTTTAAATAAAATGTCTTACTCAGCCTTGATTATATTCAATAACCCAGCTGCCATCACGCACTGGGGAAGAGAATTTTGATCCTCTCTGAGAAGAAACTGCCTGAAAGGGTGGTTGCGTCTTACCATTTAAGTATTGAGATCTTCACTTGTGCCTCCGTAACCTCCACGGGCTGTGGGTCATGAGCTGGAAAATGGGATTAGTGTCGTCAGATCTTTGTTGACCGGCCTGGACAGGATGGGCTGAATGGCCTCCTTCTGTGCTGCAAACATCTACAAATTCACCTCACTGGTCTTAAATGGGAGGACCACTCGTTTGAAACTGGGCTCTGGTCAGACCGCAGTTGGGAGTACTTTGAGCAGTTTTGGGCCCCATATCGCAGGGTGTGTTGGCCTCGCAGGGGGTCTAGAGGATGTTCACAAGTATGATCCCGGGAATGAAGGGTTTGTCCTATGAGGACTCTGGATCTGTACTCGTTGGAGTTTAGAAGGATGGGGAGGGATCTAACTGAAACTTACAGAATATTGAGAGGACAAGATAGAGTGGAGGTGGAGAGGATGTTTCCACTAATAATTTTAATAATCTTTATTATTGTCACAAGTAGGCTTACATTAACACTGCAGTGAAGTTACTGTGAAAAGCCCCTAGTCGCCACATTCCGGTGCCTGTTCGGGTCACAGAGGGAGAATTCAGAATGTCCAATTCACCTAACAGCACGTCTTTCGGGAC